>NC_090658.1:4110657-4423815 GCF_013368605.1 Nyctibius grandis
CTCTGAAAACATGACAATGCTCTTAATGGCCAACACAGCTACAGTACCTCGGTGGGGTTTATGTACTTTGGTTTACGTATAAACGTACCATGTTTCTTCATGTTAGAAAGGGAAAACGGAAATTAAAATCCAGAACAAGCCAATGACACATGTAAAATCCACTTTAACAAAGTTATCTGTTTGTCAGTGCCATTTAATAGGACCACATACTTGAAATAACCAATATTTAAGAACAGATGATCTGAAAATTATACATGGGATTAAATCCACTCATTTGCTAGGTGAGCAAAAGATGCCTACATCTGCTCTGTGACACCACTGTGAGTGATGGTGGATAAGTAGCAGAGCTACAAAGGGGAATTTTAAGAGCAGTGCTAGTGGCTACAATGTCCTACTTCATTATTACTTTTGGAAAGTGGGACTATTCAGTTTAAGTCTAAAAATATTCTGCGTCACCTTCGTGTTTCCCTTTTTCTACCTGTGAATTCTTAACAGATCATTATTTTTGGAAAGTCATGAAATGCAGACACTTCTGATGTATTTCAGGAGGAATTGGAAACTGTGATTCAGTACTGCTTACAATGGTGGCTAGCCATCCCCGCCACAAACACACAGCCTCAGAATGGGAGTCTGTATTACAACTACCCTCCCATTTTCTTCACTAAGCTTTATAAATCTGAAACTTCAAAACAAAACTAAAAAGAACAGAAAATGCAAATGGACTACTTTTCCACAAAATACTCAAAAGCTAAATATGAATAAAGGTTCTTACACTGCATATGTTGTGCCATAACCCAGTTGTGGAGCAGCCTGTAGTTTTCCACGGACCCCTTTACCATTTCTACCAACAAGTCATAAGCAGCAGCCCTTGAAGAATGTGACTTGCATTTGGGCTGTTGTCTATCTTTCAAACTTGGCAGCAAGAACAGAAGATTGAAGATGTCTCTCAGAAACTCCTGTAAAACAGCTCAGTCAGCACCTTTAGCAGTTTGAACACATTCTTAAAAGACAACAGTCATGTATTAACAATCTTCTAGAAACTTCTATAGACTTTCTGACTTGTATACAAGTTCTGAATTACAAAGTTCAACAACTTACTTTATATTACATAAAGTGCACTGTAACCATATTATAGCCTCAAGAGAAACATGTCCACTGAAAAAGAATGACAAATCATGCTTGATTCATGACTGATAATTTAATTTGACAAACCACACACACATATTTTTAGTAACTTTAAGACTAGTTTCTCCTAGTGAAAGACAGCACATAACTTTATTCACTCTACCTGATTGAGTCTTACAAACCACTAATTAATCTTAAAACACACACTAAATTATGCATCATGTGTACTGTACATGTATTTTTGTGTTGTTTCATGTTTGCAATATTAACTGAAAAGGCACAAAGCACAGCTGTACCAAGTCAGGTTGCCTCTGGATGATAGATACGTATTACGCACCGTCATTTATCATCTGAGATTAATACACTAAAGAGATGGATCTGCCTAAACTTCAGTACCTTCCTTCTATGTAGCCAATTTAATTCAATAAAATTAAACCAAAAGTAAAATATTAAAAGGATAACAAAAAAATCTGTGTAGGTCTGCAAGAACATGTGGTCATACTCTTCCACAACGACAGCACCTTCAAAGAAGGCTTTCCTCCACCTTTCAGCTACGAAGTGAACATTACTAATTAGTCATTTAAGTGATATAATGACAGACCATGAAAGAAGAAATTCAGCAGAATTTATAAGGCAGTATTTCAACAAATTTCCTTAAACAACCAGCAATTCATGTACTTTATGTCTAGGGCTGATGACATGATCCACAGCTTACACTGCACTGCTTCTGTAAAATGCCTGCAATCTTAAACTGTATTTAATCATTAAATCATATTAGTAGTGTATCATTTTAGTTGTCTGCGTAATCAGACAATAAATCCTCTACCTCTGCAGAATTTTGATTTCTTTTTTTCCCCCTAATATATCTTCTTGAATTTATTTTAGGGACAGAATTCTTTCCCCTTTTGTAAAGCACAGGCTACCAATCCAGCTATTATACTTCATTCTACAATTTCTACACTATAATTAAAAAAAAATGTTCTTCCTGAATTTCCCCATTCAGGTATATTCAGTTAAGAAGCCTTTTAACATTAAGAGACAGGCTCTGCTGTAAAATCTAACCAAATTCTACGTATTTCAAAAAACAGTCTTCTGCAGAGTACACAGCAAAACCACCATCAAAAGCCTTGTTCCAGTGTGCAGGGAAATTCCTATAGTCTTAACATAAAATCTTAGAACCAGGGTCTTATGTTTATAGTTGAATAGTATGGAGAGGTCTTTCCTGGCCAATATAGTTAAACAAAGTTCTTCCAGATTTCTCCACACTTTGGAGAAAGAAAATGCCCAAAATTAAAAATAAATAGATACCTCATTTCCTGGTAGTTAGTCTGTATCAGGAGTGTGTGGGGCAGCAGTCTGATTCCTTTGCATTCCTAACCATCCATATCAGGTGTAGATATTACAGCTGATCAGCAGACCAGCTGCATCTACTAAGTGGAGTTTTAGACTGTGCTTTCAGCTGCAGCCTAGTGCTGTGCTGCAGCCTTTTTAAAACAGGTATTTTAACACACCAGCCACCTTAAGGTATCCCAGACTAGAAAAGCAGTAACTTCAGAGATCTGGCTCTATCTTTTTCTGATTAACAATCTCAATCTTGTATTTGTGCTGATTGAATTCTGGCATGCTGGAGCAGGGAAGACAACTCAATAGATTATTTTGCTCAGAGGCTAAATGCAAAACCCCAATCTTGTTAAAAATATATCTCTTTACCATCAAAGTGGCCTTAAAATATACCTTTCTAGTGAGGATATGCTAGCTAGTATATGTTAAAAATGTATTTTTGTCCATTTAGTGTGGAATAAGGTAGGCAGTGATCACCTATAAGAGACATCAAAGCAGGTAGATCGAGTATCCATTGCTGTCACAAAATGTGACCTTTAAAGTTTGACAATATTTGCCGAACAATAATTTTGTTTACTTAGTAAGAGAAGGAATCTGTAGGAAAGAAAAGGCACAGCAGAGTATCGGAATCCTCTGGGCAAGTATAAACTATATTCTGTATTTGCCAGTGTATTTTCCTGGACATTTTTTCACCAGCCTTTGCTCAAAGGGAAGCATGTGGTTTCATAATCCTGTTCTATTACATTGAACACAATACAAAACTCTTCACTAATGCACTTTATAATGTGCAGTTAATAAGTGTACTTAATTGTACATATAATTTAAAAAAAAAAAAAATAACAGCAGATCATGACTTAGTCTCAGAAAATGTTCTAAGTCCCTGTCTCTCAGCAAAGCCAAACTCTTTGAGAAGTTTGTTGTGGGCAGTGCTCTGTTCACATTCATCCATTTTTCAAATCAAATTTGTGGCCTCCCTGTAATATACTACATACATGCAACATACTTTCGATTCCGTATAGTATCACTCCTCTCTCCTTAAGCTTCCATTTTGTTTTCTTCTTATAGTTTTCATATATCCAACCTACATAAATCTGATCTTTGCATACCTCTTCTATTTTAATTTCTACATCGTCCTCCACACTGCACTCTGAATTAAATTCTTGCTTTAACTTAATCTGCAAGCTCTCCATACTTAAAATACACTTATTCCAGGAGAATTACATAGTAGTAGTCTTTTAAAATGCTGTTGGCAATGTAACTTTATGTTAGGTAGTGCAAATATGGACACTTAAAACTTTTGGACAGCAAAATTACCTTCGGGGCCATTTTGTGATAAGAGACAGAGTAACAGACAGGATATATGCAACATAATTAGATACAGGGGACTAGTTTCCTGGTGAAACCTCACTAAAGATCCAATCATAAGCTCAGTACAGTCTATAGAAAAAATCACCAGTTTAAGTCAGCTCTTACACCATGAATTTTAAATTTCTTTTAGTCCATGTGGCTCTGAAACACAAAGTAGAAATTTTTTAGCAGCTTTCTGTGCCTAGCCACTCTCTCATTTTACAAGCACAGGTGGAATGTAATATTCTTGTAACAGGTGTCTGCCACTGTGTAGATGTAGAGCTTAAAAGCTACTTTTAGATCACAACTGTCCCAAAATATGGTCAAAAAGCAGCTGTTGTTAATGATTTTTAAACCAGTTAATGCTGGTTTAAATCAATACTGGTTAATCAATACTAAAAACATTTAAAGATAATAAATGAAAACAAATAAAATTTCTGGATGTAAGAACTCTATCCTGAAATTAAATATAGTTAGAAAGGGAAGGGACTGTATGTGCTACTTTGTAAAAAAGGAATACGTGTGTTTTATTCATCATCCTAAGGCTAGGAAATATGATATACTATCACATATTGAGTCCTGCAATCAAAATAGCAGAAAAAAGGTGAAATGAAGAAAGTACAGTAAGAAGAGACGACAGTATTTTGATCTCTTCATGGTCTTTCTGTGTCCTTTTCTTACCTGGCCCTCGCGAGAAAATTTAAATGGTGGTTTGTGCTTAATAACACTTGTTGCAAGACGAAGCAGTCCTGTAAGTCCGTCATCTTCTATATTACCATCTTGATGGTCAAGGATTTCTCTGCTATATATACACATACATACAAAAGAAACATTAAAACTCTGTCCCACTAACAATAAATATAATGCAACTTGCAAGTGAAATTACTGTTAGCAATCTTTACCTCCGAATGCAGTCAGCAAGATGTCTTGCTAGTGCATCTAAATCAAGCAGCGTGGTCTGATTAAAAGTAAAGAAAATGGAATATAAATGGAAAATAATTATGTACTTCATGGATTACAATTTATAAGCCTAGTCTGAAACTATGGTTATGCTTTTGGATGAAACTGTATTACTGCACACAGAAAACCAGGGACAACTAAAACTCTTCTTTCAAACATGCTTGCAACAACATTTTAATACATTTTTATAAAGGTGGTAAAACTGTTTTTTAAAATCAATGCTGTACAGTTAAAATGAAGTAACGTTTATTCTTTCAATTCCAGATCCTACAAATATACTATATCTACCATACAAAAAAAAAAAAAGGAAGAGTACTATTTTAAGAAGTGTTTAATTGTTCTTTCTCACAAGAACACACAGTTTGTCATCAGAAGGTTGAAAAGTCCCATTAGCATTTCTTGCTTGAGCAATGTGCAGAAGAAGTAGGCAGAACTGTAGCCTAGCTAAGAGATTCAATTAATAAAACAGAAATGGAAGGAAGCTGAGCAGAGAAACATGAGAGGAGCATAAGGGGGTTTTGCCTCTACTGGGAACATCCAGAGTTAGAAGAGGACAAGACTTTTCCATTCTGGAGAAACTAGGATTAAGGCTTTATCTTCCTTCCCTTCCCACACTCCTGCCACAACACTGAGAACGAACCAGAGAGATTTATGCAGGGCCATCAGCCAGCACAAGCAGTTGCAGTTTGCCCAAAAGGTAACTTCAGTGCTTTAGAGATGTTTCAAAAGTTGTGAATAAGTCTTCTAACCTGTGCTAAGTGGCTGTTAACTATATTTTTTCCTTTCAGCTTTAGTCAAATACTTGATTATGTCCTCCTTAGACCGCATTGAAATTATCAACAGTGAATCTCATAGATAATTACAGTATTCCCAATGTCTGTTACCTTCACCTAAGTCCACCCTCCTTGTGTATTGTACCCATTCCTCCTTCTTGACTCTACAGGTTCAGTATCTGAAGCTTCCTTTGGCCAAGAGCTACTAAATCCACATCAGAGAGCAAGGAAAGCCGAGAGAACTAAAAGTGGTCTGAATACCCAAATTTAAAAAAGGAAACATTCATATGAATGCCAAGCAAAACCTACCTGACTTGCATCTTTGACGTGTATGTTATCAATCAGTTTGCACAGCAGCCAAAAATATTCCTTACAACCTGGTCGCAGCACTGTTTCTTCTTCATAATCCTCTATCTGTGAAAAGAAATTGCTTTTGTTCTGAAGTACATCAGACAAAGTAACTGTGTATTAAAAAAATGTAGTAAACTAGTAACTCTTACAAGAATATTACTTTCTACAAGCACCTATTTAAGATAAGCCAAGTACAAGAACAATGTGTTTTACAATGGTAACAGTGCACGTTCTTTTTTTCTTCTGAAATATTTATTAATTTTCTTGAAAGACTGTCAGGATGATCTGCCAGACCCTTAAAAAAAATTTAAAATAGTATCAACTTCATCCTAACTACTGCAAATTGCAAAATTTTCAATATTAGATTAGACAAAACATGAGAAACCTTGGCTGAATTAATCATTAGTTAGTACAATTCTGATTTTAAACACTTCTGACATGAGTCAGATAGTGCAAAATCTTCTGTAAAGTGTTTCAACTTTTTTTTTTTATATCAACAGAGTTTAAAACAAAAACAGACTCAAACTGAATGAACCACTCTCACCTGAAATCAAATGCCACACAGGGTCACAAGAATAGCTGCTTGACAGACCCAAAATCCAGGTTCACACTTCACTGCCATACAAGCCCATACAAGTGCTCTCCTAGCTATATCAGCTGAAGTCAGCACAGCCTCCCCTGACATGCACTGCTAGGTCTACAGTCCCTGACTGTAGGCAAAATCAACCAAAAGTTCAAACCATCTCTATTAACCTGCATACATTAACAGTGAGATCTCCTCCTGAAGTAGCTTTGACAGCATCCACAGAATCTCTTCTATTTAGTAGAGCTATGAGGACAATAATGCTCCAGCAGAAAACCAGGAGCAATTGACTGGGAAACAATAATATTTGGCCACAGAGGGTACCTATGTACATGTAAAACAACATACTGATTTATTTATGGACTTACCTACATTTAAAAGGGAAACTGAGGCATATACTGAAACACAACTGTTCTTCCCTAACAGCGTGTTACGTGGACACTAAAATTCTAGAACAAGAGGACTCCTAAATGCTATTCTGCATTTCTCCAAGCACAGGCAAGCTCTATATTACTGCAGTGTCACAACTTTAACTACTTTTGTGAAGTTTCTAGAAGCATCTAAACCAAAAGTCTTAATATCTCAGTGTATCAGAAACAGTATGTCAGACATAATGATAATGTGCTATCATTTTTTCTCTTAATATTAACAAAAGTAAGTTTAAATAGATCTTTCATAAAGTCTTGTAATTTCTTAAATTCTTACCCGGATCGGTTTCAGAGCTTGAGCATCAGGGAGAAATTTTAGTAACGTTGATGCAGCCAGCAGCAAAAAGGATCGATTAATTGAGTCTCCCCCATCCAGACCAGAGAGAGATAACTTGTATAAACCATTGCAAGACTCGTGGCGAACAGCAGTCTTCATGAAAAATAAAAAATTACATTATTACACACATTATCTAGAAGATTTTTTTTCTTTTGTTGACTTTTCTTTCATATGTACGTAATAAGTTCCTCTCATAATAGCTATCAGGTTATCAAGGTAGAATATCTTTCTAAAAACACATATTACAAATAATGTACATTTACAGAAAAATGCAAAAGAGACCGTTCTAACAAAAAAGGTGATTTGTCTCTGCCCCTTGTCTCTCGAGTTACATATTTTCTACAATAAAGATTACAGCCAGTTACTAAAATAGGAATTATCACATCTGGGCACATAAGGGAAATCTATGTGATGCTGGAACTTACACTTACTCATTCCTAACTATATGGTTAATTTGTTTAATTTCACTAGAAGAACGATTTTCTTCTTTCTTTTATTCTTTTCTTAAGAAAAATATCCACAGACTACCTCTAATCCAGCTTTGGAAGTCTGCACTCTTTCTTTTCCAGGATTTTTAAATAGAGTCAGCATGTAAGCTTTTTCTGTGCTTGAGTAATAAAGCAACAGGTAATAATTATCACATCATGTACATATTGCACCTTTAAGCAATCACGAGTAAGTACAGAAATTTTACACTATGCATATCTTTATGCAATTTTCAAGTCTTTCTTACACCAGAAAAAATTACTTAAAGCTAAGCAAAAATTCAGTAATGACAAACATTTTTATATCAACTCTCATTCACCTTATTTTGTGATAAAAAGTATAGCTGAAAAAAAATATAAAGGAGGAAGTATATTTAGACTAATCCACATTAGAGGGCATCACTCAGAAATTTCAACAAATTACAACGAAAAAATTACCTTCAAACAGAAGCCAAGAACAAAGACAAGAGTTTATAAACTGGTCTGCAATCAAGCACAAATGCACCATCTTACACGGTATTTTAACATCTTAAACAGGATTCAAAGTAACTGAGTCAGATCCTGCCTGCTTTTAGCAGGAAAAAACATGTTTTGAATTTAATGGTAGCTTGAAACCAAAGTTAATCTTGTTCCATATTATGCACTAATTAGTAATGGCATCAGCTCTCCTTTAACATACCTCTGGAATAAGAAGGGTAAGTTTCTTTAGCCAGTCTTGCAAATGATCACTGTCCGCCAGACTGGATTTCACCAAGGAACAGCAGTGAGCCCAACTCACCAAGAGCCACATCGAATAATGAGTGACTGAAAGAAAATGAGGTAAATCACGCTGTAACTAACAGAATAGGCTTTTTAGGTTGAAGAGCTGCACAATTCTAGCACATATGATATTTATTTCAGTCATACTAACATACAAGACTAAATCCTTACTGGCACATAAGACACTACCTAAACTCAGAATTTTACCAGTACGCCTACTAAATACACTGGCACTACTGATGACAATTAAATTAGATTACTCTAAGCGTTATCAGTCTGGGGCACAACCCTTTCCTGCATCTCTACTTCTTAAGCAGCAAGCTGGTACTTTGCTAATGAGTTGCACCATGTCTTAACATGAACGTTTCCCTGGACTAACTAGTATATCTGTTCCTTTCTTCTTAACAGCTAAAAGTAAAACTTTAGTAGGTGATTCATAGCATTTACTGAGAATTCGAGTTCATAGACATTAACATCCACAGGGCAGAACAAAGTGGAAACACTGAAGGCAATGTATAAGCCTAGGAGGACATACCTATGTTTATGCATACCTGTGCTGTACTTTTGACAATTACTTTGATAAACTTAACCTGACACAGGTAATTTAGAACCTTTTGTAAGAAATCTCCACAAGAGGGACAGATGGGGGAGCTCCAAGGAATTCTGGGCCCAGACTGATTTCTGTAAACCAGGATAAAGGTGACTATTGGTGACTCTATTATGGTGTTATATATGCTGCTCTTTGGAAGATCAGAATACAGCTGGTTTTCCTACCAAAAACGGCTCTTCTGGAGGTGAGGGCTGCTACAGTACAAAATTTCAATTCATATAAAACAATTTCCAGAGAAGGAAAGTCTCTCTGTGTATTCCCATCTAGATTATAACAGCCCTAACACTACCAAGGAACAAGTCTTCTAATGGTGGAGTAAATCAAACACATAATTTGTTATCTTCAATATGTTTTCATTACTATTAGTTCATAACATACGGCTACTTTGCAGCAATTACCTTCATGTCTTGATCTGTGATCAGACTGAGCTTTCAACACCCTGAACAGGAAGAAGATAAAGCCATTTGAACTTTATCACAGCATGTAGCACTTAGAAATACAAGTACGCACAAGTAACAACACACTTAAGTACCCACTAAGAAAACTTTTAATCTTAAATTAAATTACATTTAAAAATTTTAATCTTAAAAGGATTCATTTCTTACAGTATTCAAAATTAGCAATGATAATAAAACTATTAAAAACTCCAAGTCACCCCCTTAAAGCTTTACTAACTAGTAAAAAGTCAGATAAAAAAGATAAAAAGTCAGGAAAAAATACCTATGAACCCTTTGTTTTATCAAAAAAAGAGAAGACGTAAAATGGAACGAAGAACTGACCCATACAGAAGAGAGCTAGTATTCTTCATAGAGAACCACACTTTGAACAAACATTTGCAAACTTTAGACAAATTTTAAATGTTTGTATTTATTTACTTACATTTTTATAAATTGCAATAAAAGGTTATGAAACCAAAAACATATTGTATATGTTTAAAATTATTCCTGCAACCCAACTAGAGGTTAAAGTTAGGCACACTTGCAGATTTGGCTGGAAATGCTCTGAATGTCCTTAACAATCTTTTAAAAATAGGGTGAAACACATTATCCATTACTTGGAATCAAATAATTCTACAACATCAAATGTGGCAAAAAACCTGACCTCCCCACCATCAGTCTGACTGTCAGGATGCACTTTTACACAGAATTGGTTTTCTCAGGACAAAAGGCAAAAAGGACAAAAATCTCTAATAGCCTGTTTCTGAAGGTAAAATTTTGCCTTCAGTACATGCACACTCACTAAAACAATAAGGGTAATTTCAGCAGTAACAAGCTAATGTTATCAGGTTGGGAAAAATAAGTCAAAACTGGCAGATAACTAAGCAGCTTAAAAGGGAATTTATTTTAATTTCTCCTTTACACTGCCTTGAAGTCGGGAATGCTAATTGCTACAGACAGAACAAAGAAATAGTTCTGCCATGAGAATTTATGCGAGCATACCATATATATTTTGTTGCTCCATGTCTTACACCCTGACCATTGAGAGTTCTCGCCACTCTCCTCTCTCTCATTCCTCCTAAAAGGGTAGGAAAACTACCAGAAGAGGTGACTAAGAAAAGCAAGTCTAATGACTATAGACTTAGATTTCTGATATGGGTGTTAACGGAGACTACAACTGAAAGAGGTATTCACTTTATTTAAAGCAGCGATGAAAATGTGCACACTTGATTAGCTTTATTACAAAAATAAAAAGATATTGTACCTAGGTGCCAAGTTGTCATATGTATAAGCAACTGACATAAGTCGCTGAATCAAACTGGTTCCCTGGACAAGTACAAGAAACACCTTTAAAAATTGAAGTCAAAAGAAAAAAAAAACAGTTAATATAACAACAAGCTTTTTGATCTGTTTTTAAATTATACACACTGTGTGAATCTAAAACAAACCCACCTGTGTAGAGGGAGGAAGAACAAAAGACAAATCATAGCATCTCCACAGTTAAAACATTGTTTTTTATTAAAGCAGCTCTAAAATCCTGTGCTTCATTGACTAAATCTAGATGCTAAAATATCATTCTAATTCTCTAAGAAAGACAATTTAACTGAATAGAAAAATCAACCTTTTATTCAATCCCTTTCATAAAAACATAGTATTTTTTTAAAAGCATAGACTATTCACTTCCTTTTAAAAATCAGGCTTGAAGAGACAGGGTTGAGGATGAGGTTGGATATGTAAATTTTGCCCATCTCTGTGATCAGAACATTTTATTGACTATACATTCACTTATATAATTCTTTTTTAGAGAACCTGACAGGCTGCACAGAATTTTTCAAATCAAAGTCTGAAGAAACTCTTTTAAAATATTTAGATAGCAAATCCAGTGCAATAAAAAATATTCATCAATTGACAACTAAAAATTTTAAATCAGTTATAGAAACTGGTAGCAGCATTTACACACAGCCAACGTTAAAAAATGTAATACGTTTGATAATTTCCCTGCATCATAGTAGCTTTGGCAATTTAGGGATCTGTTTTGCCAGAAATACCCAATACTTATAGAATAGTTAAGGTCTTCCCATATGTAACCATGGCAAATGGGAAGTTTGGCTCCAGCTCGCAGCGTAGATCTACACTTTCTGGCAATCACAGCTGGTCCTGTGCCCAAGAGCAATCGATTTACAGTGAACATCTCTCTGATGCCAAAATACTACTGATTAAGTATCGGGCTTGGTCTACATTAGGCAATTAGCATGCAGGAGTCTGGTAGGAAGGTTTACAGGTTTAGGTGAGTTTACCATACACTCGCTCAGATATCCCTAGTAGAGGAAGTTATTTTAGTGTTTACTAAAGGAATCTAAATAACAGGCTAACATAAAAAAAGGAGTAATTAATGTGGAAAACAAAATTTAAGAAATAAAGCACTGGAATTCCAAATTCCCAATTCGCGTGATCACCAATCACCAAAAAACCTTTTGGTTCCAGCTTTTAAAACTGCCAGGTTTAAAGCAATTAAAATACTTTTTAGAGGAGAATTAGCATGTAGGATACAGATTAATATTAGTAGCTTTTTCACTAAGTTATTTTATTACCAAAATAAAGGCTTCACACAACAAAGGAGTCATTTTTATAAAGTTCACAAAATGGATACACTGTTTATCTCTTACCTCTGTTAAACGAGGTATATGAAGGCCCTTCACATGGTCACTTGCAGTCTTCCTTGATTTGCCTGGCCATGTTCTTTTTCTGTGACTCTCCGCTACACCAGACCAGGCAAAGACATCATGGTAAGCTAAATCCAAATCTGAAGGATCAACTGCAAACTGGCATATCAGCTTCAGCAAGCAAGCAAGACAGTCTAGCTGCCACTGTAAATAAGAAGAAAATAAAATTTTCCTTTTTCAGGAAAATTTCTGGTATACAGAAGTGCTTTCAAGTTGAATATATTTAACCATGCAGAGACAAGATACTACTTAAAAAATATCATTTTGTATTGTAGTATCTCTTGTCAGATGAAAACCACTGATTCTTAGTAACTTCTTGGAGATCAATTTTCATGTCTCTCAGCTGTGTGGCTGTGGCCAAACATAGCACCTGCTCAGCTCCACCAGGAGAAGGTGCATTATGAGAGTAGAATCAACAGAAATAGAGCACCAAGTCACAGCAACACATGAAGCAGGTCGGCTATCTAGCACCTCTATGTGTAAGTGTACAAGATTCTGTATAAGTCAGGTCTGTATTAAGGCACTTAGTTGCAGAATTTGTTACTATTTTGCAGTGTTGTGCACACTTTCTAGACAGACCAATAACAGCAATAATACAAACTTTCGTTCATATACTGAATAGAGAGAATGACAATTTGTTTCTAACATTGAAATAATTTGAGAACAAATACATCAAAATCAGTTAAAAACTATCAAACTTTTACTACAAAGTACACCTGCCCTCTTTTTAGCATTTCAGTAACTGTCATGTTTTATACATACATACGTATGCTTGTTCATTTACTTCTTTCTATTTACATATGACTCAGAGCTTGAGATATTTCAATTTTTTTAATCAAATGCCACAGAATCGAAAAAAAGGGAAAAATTAACTAACAAAAAAAGTTTTCACTATTATATAAATTTAGCTCAAACTAATAACAGAATAATGATGAAAAAGACATCATATAAGAACAACTAATAATAATGTTCACAATTGAAAATTGTCTTTATTAACACCATAGCCACAACGCTACCACTTTTGTCTCAAAGCCAACAAGGGGATATGGTATTTCTTGGCCTCTTCAGAGGGAAAGATAATTAACAGATTACTGCTTTTAAAACAGACTATAATAAAAGTTTCCAAATAGCAACCTTCTCTAAAACAAGCAGAAAAAAAGCAAAAATAAAGCACCTCCTTCTTGTTTGGGAAATTTTGACTTTTTTTTTTTAAGAAGTGTGATATGCATAGTACTATCAATGCAGTTGCAATCATTCCTACAGATGGAACCCAGGTTTTATCTCTAAGATGTTCTCATGATCTACAATTTTACGTTCTACAAACTAGGATTTTTTAAGACTGGACAAAAAATTAAACTGAAAATACACAGAAAAACACAAAGGGTGGGTTTAAAATATAAAAAAGCAGAAGTATGAAGCTTTTTTTAAAAGAAAACAAATTCTTTCAGGAATATAAAATATTCAAGAAAAAGATGCTATGGAGGTTTCAATTATGGAATTCATTTATTTCACTTACTACATAAAAGTAACTATAACAAAGGCTGAAAGTAATGAACTCTGGAGAAAAAGGGTGAATAAACACCTACCACAGTCCATGATTCCTGTTCTTTAGGCTCTAAGATTCCAGAATTGAAAATTTCTAGTAACTGTTGGAGCCCTCCAGCAGCAACAAACTGTAAGTATATTATGGAACCAGTGTGAGAAAGAGCAAACACAAACATATCACTAAGTTCAGTTAGATACCAATCTACGCTTTATAAATTAAAAAAAAATCCGATCACTATTCAGCTGGATGTTTTATGAAAAAAAAAAGAAATAGTTGTACACAACTACGACAAATTTACAGGCCTGATTACACAGAAAATCTTTAAAATGTTATACCTAAATTTGAGATCAAAAACTCTACGACAGATAACACTTTAAATGGGTTTTCATTTTATATCTTTTTTTAAACTGGAGTAGATACCACAGAATACTGTAGGAAAAATCAAACCTTGCAGCTCCATGTGTTTTTACTATTTTCTATTTGATCTTCACTCGAATCATCTGAGTCTGGGTAAAGGTCACTGTAACTTCCCTAAAGATAAACAAGGACAATTAATTGTAAAAAGTTAAAGAATTAAAATACTATAAAACAACTCACCAATATATACTTTGGTTTAGAGAGAAAACACATATTTTGTGCAAGAAACTCTATTACCGTAGATTCACGTCTTATTCTCCTGTTGGGCTTTCCCAAAGCTTCAATGATTTCCAGGGCGTACAAAAGTTTATGGGCACTTTTTATTCGCAGAAGATCCTTCCAGCTAAAGCCATCATTACCCTTAAAAGATTAAAAGGACAGAAAAAAATTAACGCAATTACATGTAATGCTGATCTACCTGAAAAATGTGAGAGGATTTTTAAAGTGACATGGACAAATTATTTGGTTTTTAATTTCATCTATTATTTGAAATTAGAGAATTTCAAGCAGATTTCTATACACAATTAACCATTTGAATAATGTGAATTCAGCAATGAAATTTGAGTAAACCTCCAACTTTATTATAAGCTAAGGGACATGCAATTTTACAGTAAAGGAGGCCAAATATTATACTCTAAATTATAACTTCCACCAAAATTTCCATGTATGTGTCCATAAAGAACCATAATATAAAAAAACCTGTTAATATGTAATTTCAACAACTTCAAAAGAGCCAAAATTTTCATCTATAGGTCAAGAATCAAGAAAACAGCTAGGTGAGTACCCATGTTTTGAAGTTATAGAAGAGTACAAAAGGATTACTATCACAACAGTCACAATGTTAAAGCAAGGCTGCAGATGAAGAAACTGGTGTTTCAATTCAAACCAAAAGATTGTGACAATTAGCATTGACTATTCTTTTTATTTATTAAATAATTTTTTAAAAGGAATCATAGAAACAAACCTCGGGAACTAAACTGACAGCTCTGTTTAGATTAATTTCATAAGAATTATTAGGTTTGTTTATTAGGTTTACTTAACATACTTACTATCTAACATTCCTATCTGGGGAAAATGCAACTAAACACTAGACACTAAAAGATCCATGTCAATAAAGGTAAACATGTAAAACAAGAATTCCTTGTTTACCTGCTCATCTGAAATATTCTGGAATGCCTGCAACATATTAGGGCACGTTGGCAGAAGCATTAACAGTTCCCAGACGCGTCTGGATAAGTTTTCTGCATGGAGATGGAGCTCTTCACATCTTGCACTCTGACAAACCATAGAACAACCATTCTTATTGTGAACTTCTTTGTGAAAATAACCTTGCTAAGATTTCAAAGTGCAAAAATGTATTTATTCTTAACTAAGCAGCTGTTTCCTAACGTAAATCCATAAATAGAACATGATAGTTGAAGTCTCACTGAACCTGCAAGAAACTAAGTTCCATTATGTTTACAGTGTATCACATATTTTGAAATATCTGAGTGTAAATAAAACTTAAAAATAAACTACTGGTTCAAATATACTAAATTTCCCACAAGCTAATGACGGCATATAAGACATAAAACTTGAGTTTTTGCAATAAAACCTTTACAAACCTTTCTTCAAGTCAATTATTATTCACCACATCTATTTAAATAATCAATGTTCTTTCTTAAGAATTACTTTTCTATAGCTTCTACAATATTTAGAACATTTAAAATACATCAGAACAATGCTGTTAAGAAAATCAGGAAAATCATGATAATGATTATACCATACATGAAATGTGAATATACAGACAATAAACATACCTAGCAATTGGATAGAGTACACAAGAAGTAGGCTAGATAGGAAAAATAGATCCAATTAAACAAGAATTAAATGTAATTATTCTAATAAAGTTACTCTAAATTACCTCACTATCTTCCATAGCCACTTCTCCAGAAGGAGGTTTAAAAGAGGCAAGCATCTCTAACAAATCAAAAAGGGTGGTAAGATGAGGTTCTTGCAGGAGTAAAAGCATTGGAATGTTGTCCTTCTGAGGAGGAGGTAGGCAGGACGCTGGAAGCTGAACACCTTCACCTTTACGTTCTCTCCTTGGTGCGCCCAGGGATACAAACACCATCTAGAAACAGAGAGAAACAACAAGGAGGACAGAGACAATTTTAAAAATTCATATGCTAAAACCATGGAATGTTTTCAACACGATCAGAATTAAGAACTTAAAGATACATCAGTATCTTTGCTGTCAAATCTTTACTGAGCGTCATTTTGAGCAACTGCTATAATTAAAGCTTGGTCCCGCTTTCACTTAAGGCATTCATGGTGTAGTTGCATACACTGTTTGCTGCTGTTACAGTAGACAGTCGTGTTTCCTTGTCCCTCATTCCTTACTTTGCCATTCAGGCTGGGGAGACTCTAGTATTGGTCTGACTTCTCGCTATAATAATGAAATGGCACAAAAACTAATCCAGAGGAAAAACAAGATAAATTGGCTCAAAGGACCAGAAGAATGCTAGCGAGGGCGTAGCAACACAAATAACGGTGTGGTTGGCAAAGCAGACATTTGTTATACTGGCACAACCACGTTGTGAAAAGCCATTCTCAGATGCACTGTTCCTGCTGACTAGTTATCACCTCCATACATTGATCACACCCAGCCCTTCAAACAGAATGCTACTGCTCCTCCAAGTTCTGCAAGCATAAGAATTCATCTGATTGCACCATAGTTCAATTCTGTAAAATTATCTATGTCAATAAGAAAAAATTATTTTAAAAACTGGTTCTGCTTTTGAATTAACCCAATTCATTTAGCAAAAAGAACTAACAAACAACCGAAGATGTAGTCCAACATCATCTGATTTGGAACCGCAAGAGTCAAGAGAGACTAACTGCTACAACTGCTAACAGCCAGCAATGGCACACGTAAGCATATCAACCAGTAATAATCTTTCTAAAAGGATGTTAGCAGATCCCTGAAGGGGTACACTATGAGTTTAGTTTTCCCTTATATAGAAAGAATGTATGTGATGATGTGCTGGTAAGTTTTATTACAGTCCCACCTCCCTAAAACTGTCGAGATGTCATTCACACTTAAACAAATCAAATCAGGCTCTTCATACTGTGGACTTCAGCAAGCTTATGAGTAGACCACTCTAACAGGAACCCTCAACTGACATAAAAAACTACAGATGAGCATTAAAAAATGCTTCAGATGGAACCTGTGAAAGGAGAGAGCTAGTCACTGCTACTATGGAATTAGTATGTGTTCAACAATTCAGACAAAATGTGGATATTTGATTCTGTTTTCACTGGTCCCTTGTTTTCCTTGATGAATGAAAAAACTGATTTTTTTTTTTTTTTTTTTATTCCTTGAGTTTTCACATCTGCTAACATAACTAGCATTAGGCTTTAAAAATTATTAATTATTTTGAAGATTGACAGCAGCAAGGACTGACAGCATTAGTTTGAGCTTACAGGAGGCACATATTGGATAGCATGAAACAACGAGTTGCAGAAAACTGTAGGATGCTCCCAAAGAAAAGTATACCTTCCACCACCACTACATACATCAGCTGCACAAGACAAAAGCAATATATCAACCAATCTTTTTCAGTGACTGCTGTCTCTATGCTGGTAATACCTGCATATCCTTAAACCCCAACTCATGAAGCGTTTTTTCATCATAATCGGTTGTCAGTTCGTGCCCAGATGAAATCATTCTCACAGGTCCCATGAGGCCACCTAGGATAAAAACATATTTCAGTAAATTTCTGGAATCATAGTTTCATTTTCTAATGAAAGTGCTAAGACTTACTTTTAATAGTACACACTTCAGTAGCAATTAAAACGAGGCAAAAACTTAATGCAATTTCCTTATGAAAACTGATCCATTACATTAAACCAAATCTACTTGCGTGTATTCAGAAATAACCTTTTCAATAACAGTTCTCCCAATCTTGTAGTGAAAACTGTCCACTACACAGATTAAAACACACTTTGTATACTTTGTAGTAAATTATGCTATGCCAGAGAAGGATAATGGAAAATGATTGTGATCATCAACAAAATCCCTTTGTAGCACACACCTGTGATAAAGTCAGCAAAGACAAAGAAGCAATGATTAATCTTACTTAAATGTAAGTTGGAACCGAAGATGTCATATACTTCAGAAAGGAAAAACTGAGAACACCCTTCAAAGAATTCTCAACACTGAACAAGAAATCTGAACAATTAAAAGATTCAGAATTTGATTTCATTTGGTGCAGACAATCAAGCAGTAACCAGGAATTACAATGCACAATGACTTTATAGCTCACAGCACTCATATAATTCTAACCACCAATTCTGGTGCACAAAGGTATTTGTCATGGATTGAAATTTGCTATATTTGTTAAAATAACAAAAAAAACACCCTACGTATACGTAGCAAACTTCATTCTTTGACTGTCCTAAAGACACGCACGGTGTAGAGCACGCACAGTCAGCCTGCTTCTTCTGATAATTACTGAAAGCCCATCACCTGCAGCCACACAGTCACTGCTGATGTGTGCACACAATAAATCCAGGTGATGCTTCCCAAGACGAGCTGAGATACAGACCCAAGTGCTGACGTTTCCAAACTAGAGCAATCCAGTGAGATGTACACACAGTAACTTTGATGGGACTGCCAGATAAATGGAGGTATCAGGCAAATACATGAGCCCCAAATCCTGCCCAAACAAAATTTCTGGGACATTCTGGATAGAGAGCAGCCCTCTGAAGACATCTGTCAGTTAACAATAAAACCATGAAGGTTTTATGTGGAGTTAGGAATAATCTCACATATTTATCACTGTTCCTATCCTCCCCAGCTGGCTGCTTTGAAACTTATCAATGCAGTCAGACAAAATAATTTCAAATAGATAAGGGCAGGCAAACACATCATCCACAAAAACATACAGAAATCTACCACCCTCTGCACTTCAGCAAACTAGTAACAGATTTCAGAAGAAAGAATACAACAAACAACCTGAGTGAGAAGCAAATACAACCTCACATTTCTCTGAGCACTGCAGATTTCAAATGAGCAAGAGATGTTACAAAAGGTATTGAGACCTCCAAAGAATTAGGTGGTAAATGGTAAATTGGGGGGAGTTTATTGTAGTGAAAGAGAATTTAAAGGAACATTCAATAAACATGAATGCATCTATTACTTACAGATACATTCCCAAAGTTTTGGCTCATGGGCATTCTTGGATATTCCCTTGGCAGAAGCACAATGGCAAAATCATGAGAAACGTATCTGTAACCAATACATGCTTTAAGGTTCTTTTAGCCCATTTCAGAACCTGCAGCCTCATTTTCCACAATAATAGTTACCTCACTTCTGTAACAATCTGTTTAACATTTAATTTCAGTGTCTTCACCTTCTCAAACTAGATTTCCTTTTCCGACACCAGGTGTTAGATGCGACTGGTATCACTTCAGACATACCATTTGTTCATGCATCCCAAGAGCAGGAAAATAAAAGTAACACTTTGTGTAAAGATGCTGGAAATGAAAGGGCCACCTACACAGTGGTGAAAAGGCAGGCTAACAGGAGCGCTAAATGAGGCCAACAGCGTAAGAAACTGCCAGTCACAGTTAACAACAGATGAAACAAATAAAAAGATGTAAAAAAAAAGTGCAAGTCTAGAATTCCAAGAGTCAAAAGTTGATACAAAGATTCTGTTATTTCTATCTATTTCATGAAATTGAAATCCCACCTGAGAAAACAACTAAAAACCAGTTAAGGACAATGCGATTTAACTCTATAAGGAAACAGCAAGAGAAGAAGTCATAGTCTGACATCATGAGCTTTAATTTTTACTGAAATTTGATAAACTGCTCAGAGTTCTACCTCAGCTGATGAAATAATCGCCACTTCAGGTTCCTAACCAGGAACGTTTTTTTGCTGTAGATCAACTAGTACAGGTATATTAAAATGGACATAGTAAAAGGTCTCTGAGACAGGAGTGTGCACTATGTACCTTACAATCCATGTCTCCTGTGACGCAGAACAACCCAAGTTTTCAAGTGAAGCACTTTAAAAGTGAAGAGGTGTGAGTACTACAGCTTACCAGGGAAATCCCCTTTGCGGCTGCTTTGGCCAAACTCCTGAAGCTGTGCTTGTTGATTTATCTGCTCCTTCTGCAAATTTTCGTACCAATGGGTGACTTCTGCCCGTAGATCGGCCACCTGGTCACTTGGATACATTTCTATAGTCATCTGAAATAAAACATGTATTTTACTTTGCGAAGTGCACAATGGACTTACTGAAATTTAACAATGTAGGATGTACTTGTAAAAGGGCTTTTAACTTACCTTGTCAGGAAGCCCAGCTGGCTGACATACAATTCTTAGTGGCAGCGACTGTTTGTCACTCAGGGCTTTCAAGTGACTGCTGATACCAGTGCCTTCAATCTGCCACTGTCTCAGATGATACGCAAACCTTAAGCAGCAGGTAAAAACATTGAAAAAGTGTTTTTGTCAAAACCTATTTAACACAAATGTTTGATAAACAATGAGAGGGAAGACAAAACTTGCACCTTCATTCACTGTTTTTGCAAAATAAGAGGAAGTTATTGATACTCTCAGTATTTTTCAAACAAAACTAAAAAAACTTTGAAAAAGTTTCTCTGGTGAGGGATGAGGAAACATGAACCACAACCATACATCTTTATATAAGGAGAAGGGCCAACTCCTGTAACTGTTTAAATCTTATATACTACCTTTCAAAATTATGCGTTACTGTCCTTACTTTACACAAAGAAAACCAAAGAAACTATCACTTAAATTAATAATAACTTGTAACTCATTCATCATTACGATAAAAGGAATGTAAATAAATTCTGCATCAAAATGTATCGATGGAGCTATTTACCTTCTCCTAAAAGCTTCCAGGTGTGTCTTCAGCATTAAAAGTCCTCTTTCAATAATGGTCAGACTTGAATGAGAGTCTTGCTCAAGGTTACTAGAAGCTATCATCAGACTCTCCATACACTTGCTAATAAATTCTTGTTCTTTTTCAAGACCAGTTTTACCTGTAACATCAGTTAAAGCAAATCATCACAACTTTGAGACTAGGCATTTCAATACTAAGAATAAAAAGAGGATAACACTAGATATTCTTCACATTTTAAATAGAAAACAAAAATAAAAATGAAAATTCATACCATTGATATAGTAAGAGTTGATATACTGGATAGCTGCTCGACTGACATCACCAGATTGTGCTCTTAAAGCAATACCCCAGAACTGGTCCATGCCACACAGCTGTTTTGACAAAAGGAAAACAAACACACAAGCAAAACCTTGCCTCATTATTTTACTGGAAGTGATGCTTTTCTGACCTGAGACGTTTTATTTGCCTCTTGATGAAATTACTAAAAATATCTCTGTTTTTCCTCTGCTCGGGCTCTCAACACTGCACACATCAATTACTATAAAATCCTAACTGTCACAGAAATATTTTCATACTTTGAAGCATAGGAGGACTGCTTAAAATTCAAGAGTGAATTTTCATTTTTGACACACAGGAATACTTCTAAATGAAGCCTTAAGCCCACAACTATTATTGGTATTCATTGCAAGAATAGAAATTTTAATAAAAAATTGCCTCGAATCAATTCACAGAAAAATATCCTATATATTATTTTATTTCTTAGATAGCTTCTCTGTATAAAAAACTACAGAAGAAACTTCTAAAGCACATCATCCGTAACTGAGACACATTTTACAACAGATTTCTAGTCAGAATTAAATATGCCTAGTAGAATGTTATCTGAATCTCCTTATTTATAAAAGTAAATATTACAAACCCATTCTTTAAACACAACAGTGAATACAGCTCAGTTATGCTAAGAATATGACAAACTGCACAAAGATATGCAGGCAACAGGTATCACTTTCTGTGTTGTTTCCTATCTCTACCTCTAGAGACAAAAGCCACACCGGCTCAAAGTCATGAGGGAAGGTCAGGATCACTGGCCTCTTTTATCTCCATTTCACTGTCCTACATTTGGAACTTTTGAGTCCTGAGCTTCCAGGGCTCTCCTCAAGGCAGTACTCTGTACATACTCCACCACTATGGGCTACGGCATTACTATCTCAAACCAATAAACAATATTCAAGCCAATAAGTTCCCAAGATATACACCATAGTAGATAAGTAATTTAACTTTCCCCTTCCCTCAAAACAAACCCCATGAGCACAGAATCTAGGCTTACCTCTGAGTTTGAGCCACCATCATATGCACTAGTAGCCAAACGAGCCAAATTACACAAATGTTGGAAGAGGTTTAGGCCAGTCATACTAATAGTTTCAGGTTTCAGTTGTGGCATCTAAATAAAATGAATGTACTTTAGTATGGAAAAAAAAATCAGTGATGGAACGGATAGCAATTACATGGTATTTATTTTATCAGCACAGAAAAATGTCATTGTTAATACCAATCATACTCAAATGTAGTAGATCAATTAAAATTTATTCTTGCAAAAGATCACACTCTCTGCATTTTATATATAATACAAAAAAACAACACTAATTGGCTTAAACAAACCTCTTTACTGCTGATTTGGACTGTAACAGTGCAGAGGGAATAAAAATTATAATTGTAACATTAGCTGCTGAACTTATCAACAGCAGGACAATTTGTTAGCATACATGACATGTCCGTCCAAAAAACTCATACGCTTACAAAACTAGACAAAAAACTGTGCAACCCTGAAAAAGAACTGAACTACATTGTGCAATAGCACAATCTATCCATTTTATAACGTTGTCTGTTGAAATGGATGGATCCCTTGCAAAAACCTCTACTACTACATGTTCATATTTTCAGTGGACGTATAGATGAGATTTATATGGCCCTCCAAAAAAGAAGAAAAGTCATTTTTTCAGTCAGGTAAGTTATATATCATAAAGGAAAGTATAGTTTTGGGTGGCTTCTATTTCAAATTGAAGTGCTACAAAGCTTCAGCTACAACACACAGGCTATTTGCAAATAAACACTCAAGTAAATACTAGTGTGAAAATCATTCACGCCAATCTGTTCCCCTCTTCCCTCCAAGCGGAGAAAAATCATTGTATGACAAGTGGAGCCCTCCCAGACTACTGAAGACATACCTTTCATAGAAACAATTTTAAATACGTTAAATAATGCTGATACGGGAAGAAACACTTTTACTAGAATTATAAGGTTGCCATTAATGCTCTACATACCTTTTCCAAAAAAAGATGCTTGTAAGTCTCCATACCCATAGCATGCTGATCTTTACTTCGTACTTGATTTAAGAACCAGTGTAGTGCATCATCGTAACATTCAGAATCTTCTACTAAGCAGTGCCACAGTATGTCCACTTGTTCTAAACTCAACCCTAAAATTAGGGAAGCATTTTTAACTACTCCTTTATAACATCAAATATACCGCGATATTCTACAAAACCCAAGAATACACACAGAAAAATCAGAATAGGTTTTGTCAGGACAAGAAGTTTTCAGAAACAACAAAAGAAAAATGCATCACCTACCAATTCGGAATCATACACTTTTCCCCTTTCAGAGCTTGCAATCAGCTACAGGTTTTGGTCATTACTGCTGTCAGTTGTCACTAAACCAATGAGCAGCATGGGTTGACCTGGGATCTCATACCAAACAGCAGGTTGTTTCTCAGTTCATAAGTAATTATTGGGCACAACCTAGAGTCCAACTTTGAGCTAGGTATTGCAACTTCAACTGAAAATAGTATCTCTCTGACTATTTCATTGCTTCTCCTTTCAAGAGAATAGTAGGTTTATTTTCTTAGCTGTCATATAAACATTTATGATCTCAACAAATTTCTTTAAAAAGAATTGTGGCTATCTTATCAGCAATAGCAAATATGGTGTTAGAATTTTTTCTTCTCTTGGCTACAGATATTCTCATTCCTTCCTGTACTCTAATGACCAGAGGGACCAGCCATGCATTGTATGCCAACTGTGACCACCTGTAATGAGACTACACACATGACTCCTGCCTTCAGTCGTTTTAACAAATGACCTTAATATACAATCAACTGAAAGTCTGTACAGAGCTGATGCTCAGACAACACTCAAGGCTATTAGTTTACAAGGGCTTAAGAAGAGGGCTGCCAAAAGAATTTATGGAAGGGAAAGCTGCCAAGGGTTACTAAAAACACAGAAAATCATGTTCAACTTTGAATTCCATCAGCCATGTCAAAAGATTTCTATTTTTAACCTTTTAGAGTAAAAGATATCAGCATCTGTACAGATTAACTATCATACAGAACACTACTTTCACAAACGTGTAAACCAATTCCTGACAGTATTAAAATATAAAGAATTATTCTTTTTTGGTATCACATCTTACAGTTCACTCCAGTAAAAGATCCCTGGGAACATTAAGGACATGAACCAAAACCCACAAATACAGGATATATTATCTTCGGTTCAGCAATTACCACAGTCCTAGTCTTTCGAAAAACTGAAGCACAGAGAACACAGAAATTTGTTCTCACAGAACTGCAATAGAATCTAAACTCCAGTGTTGGTTCTGTGCTTTCATCATAAAATCTTCCTTCTTTTGAAATAGTATCAGAGATTATTTAAAATTCTATGTTTAAAATATCATATTTATTTAAGCTAACATTGATTACTAAGAACTACGTGAGCCTTACTTTGAGGTGCTCCTCTGATAAGGTAACCTTAAATACTTACTGAAATGATCTGGTGATCCTAAAGTTGAAAACACACATGTCAGGAATTGAAGACGAACCTGAACTTCTGCACTGTGGCTGTATCTAAAATTTAAATTTGTATAAAAATGTAAGTTTATTTGTTTATTGTCATAACTTTTTTTGCCACTCACACACGTGCCTCTTAAAAGCAGAAATATTTTTTTCTTATAAGTTTCTTTCTGAACTTTCAGTTCAGTATAGTCTATAGACTCCAGCTGTACACATTACAGAACCATACCAAACAAGTGGAATGACGCATTAGACATTACTAGATAAAGTACTTTTTCTGTTGTTTTTTGGGGGGGTGGGAGTGGGGTTTTTTTGGCATACAGTACAATTCAAGTGCATCATTTTGTCATTAGCACTTTGCAATATCTGATCTTAATTTTTTCCCTAACTTGTGAAATGCTGATATTTCTACTCTGAATTTCCGATCCCAGCTGATACATACTCTTTATAAAAAAATTTTCATAGCTTATATAAAAACATTAACTTTCTTTCCACTTATAAGGTAGAAGCTAAATGGTCAAAGGAGCAGAACAACATATCATTTGAATTTAAAGCAATTAATCCCATTTTCAAACAGCTGTTGAAGTAATTTCTCACGAGAGCAATGTCTAATATAAATGAGTATGATGAAGTAAAATTTTGACCCATAAATAGCAACATTTTTCAATTGTGGATGCCCATATATACATATTGACTTTGACATCTGTCAAAACATGAATAGTCTATTCCTCCAGGATCGGGAAGCTAGAAATTGTATCACTTCTGTATATACACCTAACTTTAATCATACAGATTGGAAAGTGCGGATGATAACACATCTTAAAACTAAAACATTTGAATAGTTTTATGACATGAAATCACTTTAAATTGATTTGAATATATAAAATCTTTGTGCTTTATTTGTAAACAAGTATTCAACATAACATCTAACAAAAATGACATGAGAGTTGTTGCATGGCTTTTTAAGGAAAAGGAAGCTATTTAAAGTTACTGTTTTTACAGACCTTTGTCCCCCTAAGCATGTAATGTCCCTATAGAAAGTATTTACTTAGAAGAATGCATCAGAAGCTGCAGAAAAGAAACGTTTAAAACCATAAAATAAAAAAAGTTCGTTGTGTACTTACAATGCATGTTTGTGTCGTCCTTCCCTGACCGCCTGAATGTAGTGTACCAAATTATCAAAGAAAAGTTTCATCATATTAAGTTCCTTTTCTGCCCACCTGTGTCAATTTAAAGGGCAGAAAGTATTATGGTTTGCTTAAAAGAATCAGAAAAGCGACAGAAATTAGACAGCTACTATAGGAAAATTGCATAGACATAAAACCAAAGTAAACATTCAATCTTCCATCTATCATCTTCTTCCTTGTCATCCATGAGGCTCCACAATGTCGGTAGTTTCAGGCACAGGACTGACAGAACACTCCCTCTTTTGAGACCATGAAAACTGTTCCTAAAGGCCCTAATTCAGAAAAGTCTAAGCCAAAACTCAGAACTGGGCATATGTTTAAATGCCATGTCAAAAAGGCCAAGAAAAATTGGTGATAATCACTGTAATCTTTCCCAGAAGTTCCAGTAGTCTGTTCCCTATAGTTAGACCAGCTAGTTACATAGTTTGTTCTAGTAAGGAATGCTATACTATATAACTTCACATTTCAAAGACTTTCTTATGAACCAAATTTTTTATTACTGAGAAGCATTTAATATATAATCAGAACAGAATGACGTAACATCAAGTTATTACAACCTTTTATAATATACTATTAGTGGACACCTAGTACTGTCCTCAAGTCCTTTGGGATTTAAAGGAGGGAGGGGGGATTAAAAAAAATATAAATGAAGTCTTCACCTCAGTTAGGACAGTAGTGTGTATTATGAAGAAATCTCAGCCTGAGTGACTAGACAAGCTCATCCATCTAGGCCAGTCAACAGACAGATGATAACCTTAGGTCATTATTAATTTTGACCACACTAAAGGAGCAAGCCTTGCAACAGTCCCCTAAATGTCATCATTTCTGTTGGTTTAGTCTGTGGGGGACAGGGGGGCTACTTACATTGTTATCCAATGTGTATCATAACTGCTCCCAAATTGCTGAAATGTACCAAACAGCTTTGGAAGAAGACGAAGTGAAACTACTACTGATCTAAAGGAGAAAGAGAGAAATTATGACAATATACGATTGTTACAAAATTAAATTAGGCAATTTTAAAATTACTTTGAGAAGCTCAGGTTCAGTGAGCAAACAGGCTAACTGAAAGCACTGGAAATATCTGTGTGAAGTTTACCATTATGTCATCCAATTAGTTTTCTGAATCTGAATACACATACTTCAAATTCTTTACATGTCATACCTTGGACACAGCTGTTGGATGAGTATAAAAGTAGAACAGTATACATTTTTCTTATTAAAAATTATTTAATTTCAAAACATAAGTTCTTATTTTTGAGTTTCGTAATACTTTTGAAATTCCAGCAAAATAAGTACGGTTTTTCTACAAACAGATGACACAGCAGAAATAAATCTGCCTCAAACTCATTATGACCACAAGTGGGTGTGTATTGTAAGACAATTATGTAGTTTATGCACTCATGAAGTGCATAAACTGCATGTAACTGAACTGTGGTATCACTGATAAGTATCTTCACATTTCTTCTATTAATTAGTATCTCAATATACTTGTAACTCATCTCACAAATACAGTTCTTAGCAAAAAGGTAACAACGTAACACTGCAGGGGATGTCCAGCAGTTGATTGGCTGTATCAACAAAATAAATTCCACTTTTGCCAGTCTTCAAACTGCACAATCTCACAGCTATGGCTGGTATTAAAACAAGTTAGCTAAGGTCAAGGTATTACTTCTACCTCCAGCTGCCTCTTCACAGAAATTAGACCCCACAACAGACTTGGTGAACGTGCCTGTTCCTCAGCCACTTGCACATAAAATCCACATATTCAGTTCAAAATGCTTATGCTATGACACCTGACCTTGCACTCAACTGGCTAAGATGGGGACCGATTTTACCAACTGGTAGGAAGGCAGTAACCTCTGGCAGAAGGGAGAACAGACAAAGGCAACAAGATGAGAAATTCAGGGCACCGACAGAATAGAAAAATGAAACATCAGATATATCCATAACACCTTGAAAACTATTTTAATACTTCTGCTTTTGGCTGGTTTAACTTCTCTTCCTGTAAAGTTAAATAACTCTTACAGCCAACTCGGATTTCCTGTATGTTGCAAAAATAGATAAATGTAAAAACAGATAATTTATGATTGAAGTTACCTGTTGTTTGCTAAATTTTCTAAGCAGCCTTCAATAAATCTCATTCGAATCTGTCTGTCAGTGAACCAGCATACTAAAGAACAGAGCAGCTTCTCTGCTTCATTTATTAACCCTTCAGAGAGATGAATCTACAGCAAGTAGAAAGAAAGGTCACTGAATAGTATATATTTATTTTCTTTTAAAAAAATATTATTTTCTGATATTCAACTTACTGCATCTTCATCCTGGACCAGATCCCACAAAAGGGTATTTCCTTTCTTACAAACATTATCCAAATTAATGTCCGTCACCGCATTGCTATTATATTGATGTTTATGAACTGCTGGTCCTGAACAAAATATAAAGACCGTTATTGAATAAATAGAAGGAACTATCTAATCTGAACATTATTCCCTGAGTGCACGAACAACAACATGCTTTATTTGTAAACTTGGCTAGAAGTGCATAAAACAACATTGTAATTGCAGCCTTTTTCCACATATGGGTTCTTAAAAGAAGACAAAACATTATGACCATACAAGAAGGCAACAGGACAGTCAAGCCAATATTTACAGTTTCTGGCTAATGGCAAGGTGCAATAAAAACAGTACTTAAGAAATGCAGATGCAGGTGCAACTGCTTTTTAATTTAATAAGATTTAATTCATAGTGTAATTAAAATATTTAAGTCTTTCTGTAGTGTTGTGGTCCGAAGGGAGGTATATTTATAACTATCATGGTTGGAAAGCAAGAAAGAAGCACAGTTCAATAAATTCCCCTCATACTGCATGATCTCCTATATCTAACTAAAAACCAGGAAGAACAAACACCATTTTGTATATACAAAGTGCATGGTTTTAGAAACTCATCATGTTTTCATAAACATTGATAGACATTTTCCTCCTTCGATGTGGCCACAGCTGGCATCATTCATTTATCTACTGTTAGATACTATTTTCCTGTAACAGCTAAGTCAAGTAGAAAATTTAGATTGCGTGCAGAACCCTGTAATTATTTGCACATGCAAAACTAGAGGTGTCAAAAATAATCTGCACTGAAGGCCTCATGTTCAAACAATAATTTGGATCTTCAGTAATATGCGTAGTACCTACGGAAAACATTGGAAAAAAATGCTGATTTACAGCATGTTTTAACTACAAAGTTTTAGAAGTTTATTCAACTCTGTAGTGTAGAAAAAAAATCCTTCCAAATTTTCAATGTCAGGCTGAAATTATAATTCAGTTCCACATAACAAGAAATGTTAAGCCTAAAGAAAAAAGAGACTACTTACTCAACTGTGTTTCAGAAAAAAGATATAAATAGTACTGGTTTTATTGTCTGCTGGAAGATAGCAAACTTGGTTCTGCCAGCCCAGTGAAAAAAAAAGTCAAACCTTCACTACCCATACCCTCCATTATATTTAAAAGGAGGATAAAACAGAAAATAAAGCTGTCACAATAGCATATGGAAAGATGATATAATTCTTGGGAAGTGTTTTAGTAGCATCTTAAATTGCACCCTGAAATAAACTAGAAGATCTGGCAGTGTAAGATGGAATAGCATAAAATGCCCTTTAAGGCAAGCTCCCTAAGATATCAAGTTATATTTTAACTCATTTTTCCAAAATTATCCTCTGTACAGCCCATTATGGTTAATTCATTTAAGATGACAGATGTACGGAAGCACAATAAGATCCACCCACCAAAAGAAAAATTGCATAAGGTTTCAGAGAGAAAAATAAAATCTCACATTTCAGTACAACCTTTCTTTTTACTTTATCACCTGATTAGAAAAAATATTTGCTAGGCTCTTTGGTACCTTTATTTGTTTTAACTTGCATTGAAAGGTCCAGTAGAAATGGGAGGGGAAAAAAGATTTAAAAAGGTAAACACAGCTACATCTAATGTGATACAAAAATGAATCTCTTGGAGAAGCAGTAAAATCTCAGTAGTCACCATAGTTTCTTTGGGCAAATACACATGTATGGTTAAAATAATTTGATTATTTTAATTACTGGAGACTAATTCAAAATTATATAAAACCGAGTTAGAAGTACAATGTTTTTTGGTTTTCTTTTTATCACTCTTACCTTGACTAAGATGTTCATGATAGATAGAGGCAAGGTTAGGAAGGTGCTGCTGAAGATGAGATGTTAGCTCAGCATGTGAATTAATCTGTACAAGCTCTTCTTCACAGCCAGACTCTTCCCCATCAAAATCAGCCATATTTTTCTCTGATTTTGCGCTGACTTGGGAACTACTGCAACTGACATCATCTGCACTTAGCATATCATCAACCATATGCCTGTAAAAGAAGAATATTAGAATGGACAATATCAAAGAGAAAGTTGTTTATAGCAGACTACAAGTGAGTAGACATCTCCCTAAAGCTACAGTCAGGATGAATCATCTGTCTAAACAGCAGACCTTCGTATGAATTTGAAAAACAATTACAAGTAAGTTGAAGGTCTCACTATCATGATGATTGTGTTGACTTCTTTAATGTTAACTAAATACAGCATTTTCCAAAACAATTTTAACATTTTCTTAAATGTTGTCTTATTTATTCAATACAAAAATGTTACAAAAACCTTTAATCAGATGTTAACAAACCAGATTACTGTGTAACTATCTGCGATAACTATCATCTCTGTTAGACACAATTATCCTGAACTATAGCAAAATGTCCACACAAATTTCTGCCCAAATAGAATTCTACACTAGACATAATTTCATTTTGCTACCACTTTTATTTCTGTTATAGAAGGAATCAGAAGAAATGTCAAGCTACCTACCCATCATGGTGATGGTGATGGTGGTGGTGGTGGTGGTGATGCTGTGGCCCGATGAACTGTCGACAGTTAAATAATTCATTTCCAATAGTTTCGCCAAGGAAGTCCCCTGTGTGAGTTATACAAGAATCTTGAGACCCTTGTGAAATGTGAGCAGTGCTCATTTCCCCTGTCATATCATGCTCTGCATCCTCAGCATGAGAACAAGCACCCAGCATTCTAATGCGATTATCCACCGGTGTCACAGTGTCAGCATTAAAAACATGGTCCTTTCCTGCCCCATTATTTGCACCACTCCTCTCCGATGCCCCTTGTGAATCTCCCAGACAAATGCCTGTTTGTGATTCCAGTTTCCTGCTTCGTAGATCTGTGCTCCTACTGCTTTTCTGAGGATTATGACTCCTATCGTCTTCCTCTTCATCCTCCTCCTCTTTGAGAGCTTCAATATCAGCAATGTCTTCAGACTGCACCTCGCTGCCAGGGCTTCCAGCAGATTGGCTTGCGTGACTGGAGTTGGCCTCGTTACTAGATCCATCACTGTGGCCACTGCTACTACCAGGACCACTACTGCCATCCTCACCACTGTTAGCTGTCTCATCAGAGCTTCCTTGCATGGATTCCTGAAATCATTTTTTTTAAGATTGGTGGAAAAATAAAACACCACTGAAAATACATAATCAACATCATCATCATTCAAACACCATTCTTCATTTATGAGGAAATGTGTCAAATCTACAAGTTTTCATTCATTCTTTCTCAATTTGCTTGCCAGTGACAAAACACTCTGAGCAAGACTCAGATTTAATAACTTAATTTTTGCATCACCTTATTCATAACAAGGTATATGAGCAGGTTTTGCACATACACAGAGTGACAGTGAGACACATAATATGTCACGCATTCCCTTACTAAGAGATTAATCTTGCTGAAATACAATTTAAATGCAGAAATCCATTTGTTTGAGGTGTTTTTTTGTAGGGCACTTGTTCATAGGCAACAATATATTCTACAGAAACTGCACAGAACATAAGTACAGATTCTAGCTACCCACTATCCTGCTGCAGGTAAGCATACATGCTACGTACCTGTTCAGGTCTTGAAATTATTATGGAAAAAAATTATTTCCATAGCTACTAATAGGCAACTCGGTAACAAAATTCACAGACTAAGATTTACACTCTTACCTCTGTATCTGAAAGTCGCTGCTGTACATGTTTTGTTCTGTTAATAAGCTGTTCCTCCATTTCAATATCACTGCCTCCACTCTGATGGGTGTCACTGTTGTCACTACTTTGAGGGCTTGCTGCTGGTGACCCTAGTTCAAAATCACATTTCCCAGTTACTTTGTGATACATATTAACTGGAAGGTAACAGCATTACATAAAGCTGCCTGAAATGTTGAACTCGACAGCATTCTTCCTGCAAACAGTTCAACAAGGGAGATAACTCAGACAACCTCAGTACCTAAACACTAAAAATTCTTTTCAGAACACTGAGCATTTTACTACAAGATTTGTATTCTGATGTCTCTTCTTACCAGTATATAGCACAGCTACAGGAATTTCCTAGATTCTACACTAGATATAATTTCATTTCACTTCTCATAAAAACATCATTTCAAACTTTTACTAGTTTTTCCTCTATTGAAATTCAATAGCTGTAGAAAAACACTGTAGTATCAAATGTATCAGATCGTGGTGTACTTCTAAAACTATACTTACAAGGTGAAGGGGCTGCTCTTCTGAGCTCCTCTTCTTCTGAAGGAAAAAAGCAGGATGGAAAAATAAGTGACTAAAAATCTTTTTGTCAGCATATAGTTGTCCATGATTCATAAAAATCAGCAGTAAGGAAAGAAAGGGTAACAACAGTAAAATGGCTTGGCAGCACCTTTAGTAATGACTGTGGAGAAACACACAGTCAAGTTGGAAAAAAAACCCAGAAATAGCATGTAATATCAAAAACTAGGTAAAAATTAGATAAGCTTTTGTAAGATTTTATGTAGCTATGTAAGTTACAGATGTTCAGCAGAACAAGAAGAGTTAACTGATGAGTTATGGACCATCCTCTGGATTTAAAAAAAAAAATATAGAAAAATACATACTACTACTTCAGATACACAAACAGAATTGTTCTGAAACAGAAAGCTTTCCAAATGTGCTCACAAAGTTTTAATGCTTTCATCTTTATCCTCAGCTTCTGCTTGAAAAATACACCAGCATGACACTTCTAAAAAATTCTTCAAGTAAAAAGTTCTATACATCCTTTTTTTGTCCAAAGTCAATAAGAAGACTATGAACATTAAAAATTTAACTACCAGATCTACTGGAAAACCACATACCTTTTTTGTTTCCCATGGGTAGATTGGTACTCAGTAAAGATGCAAAAGAGCTTTGTTTTGACAGCTGAGCCTTAGCTGCTAGTGCATTATTCCACAGTGCTTTTATAAGCATTGATGCCAAATACAAGGTCTATAAACAAAACCAGATAACAGTGCCATTAAGCAGCAGCAGGTTTTATATGCAAAGATCCACTGTTAATCTTTCTATATATGTCAATACTACAGTTCACCAAAATAACTCATCAAAACACATGAATGCACAAAATAATGTTGTGTGAACACTTCTTAAGTTCAGACATGAAGATAAATCTTCTATCAGTGGTTATGCAGTCTTCAACACCTCTGAAAAAGGTTATAATTCAAAAGCCAGAAAAGGCCTACTTGAAGAAACACGACAACTTCACTCATTTCCTCTTAGGCATCAGCAAATATCACTTCTACATGCATTCCTTCAGAAAGACAAAGGCAAATCCATAATGCTTTTTTAATATACTAACATAATTTCTTTTCTTGTTACAGCACTTTTGATCGCCTTGTCTTTACCTGTTCAGTGTGAGCACTTGGATGAAGAGTTGAGACTAGGTTAAGAAGATGTCTAAGTGGGACAGGGTCCAAGTTTTTAATCAAAGAAGGAAACAGGTCATGTATGTAACGACTGCAATGCTTTAGCTACAAAATACAAACAGAGAAGATAACAGGGACAGCAAAATAAACTTTTTTAAACAAATTCAAAGACTGATGAAGTTGCAGCAATTAAACAACATATTTGCACAAATTTTCAGGAAGCACTTATCCAACAATTCCGAACTACATCAGACTTGCACTTTTGTCTAAACTTAATTTTTATATCATAAAGCACGTAAAGTTTAGCGAAATCAAATGTAACAATATCTTCCTTAGTTCCAATTCTAAGAGATTTGGTGAAAAGAAGAACTGGAAGTTTATTTTGTATTTTAACTTAAATATAACTCCTAAATTACTAGTGTATATGCTAAATCCTGAGGGAAATAATATTTATAATGATTACCTTATTAGCAGTGGTAAATACAAATAAGACATTACAGGCTAATATGAGACTGAGAGAACAGACTGTGTGAACTGTGTGAGGATTATTTATAATTCTTTTGTCTTTCCAGTAATGGATGTCAAAAAATATGACAACGTGTTTAGCTAACTACTCTAGTTACACCCTAAAGTGACAGTGCTCCTAGATATTTCCTCTTAGGTTAAATGCTGCTCTTCACAGTCACTCAAAAAGTTTCATTATGTTTGTAAAGATGTTGATACTCAAAAAAGAAAATAATGGTTACAGGAAGCTTCTAAAAAAAACATTCTTAATGGTTGTTACCACATATGTACCCCAAAAGGGTTTTTTTCATTCTTTATTTATTTTATTTTGCCTTCCTGGCATATAGAATATTCATGCCAGCAGTTTATGGGGTACAGGCCATCTTTTACAGGATTCAAACTGGAATGAAATTATGTGGGTTCTACACAAGCATGCATTTAAACATCGAGGTACCTGCTTCAACTCAGAGAAGATAAATTTTTGTCAAAAAGTTAGTTTAAAAAGTGGAAAATATATTCTTTAGGGCCTCTATTCTTCTCGTCTAAAGGTGTCAGCCTTTTAAACAACATTAGAGGTTTAAACCTTTTACAGGCAGTAATTAGGACGTACTTAATTCTGATATCAAAGATACATATTTTGAAAATATTGGTATATCAAAATGAGCATGTGAACTGTAAAAGAATTATTTCATTTGGGTGTTAAGTTCTTCAAATAGTATAAAAGAAAAAATCCAGAGGTCTAACACTAGTGTGAGTTACTGTATGTGTGAAAACATCAAGGTAAAACATCTCTTTAAAAATGTAAGTGAAATAAGTAATTACTAATTACTCTGATACAGGAAATTGTTGGAGCCTATTAGAATGAATGTTGTTACAATGAGCATTTATTAACATACCAGCTGCATGTTATAATGACAATGGACTACAGAGGTTTCAGAATGTGTATACAATAGTATTTGATTGAAACAAATTACAGAGAAATATTGAACACATAAAAAAAACCCCTTCAAATGCTAACTTGTAGAAAAGTATGTTCCCTATACCTGTTCGAAAAGATCAATTTTATTTCTCTGACCTTCACTTTGAGTGTATTTTTCAGAAAAACTGACACTGAAACCTTGAGGGTTTTTTCTGGGGTTTTTTGTTCGTCTGTTTGATTGTTTATAATAATAAAGGCAGAATGAAATCACGGAAAAACAGTTTCCACAACAGGAAATCAAAATGTCTACTGTATTCAAATCCCCTAAATAAAACATTTCATGACCTAAAATAAAAAGCATAGCAATCCATTAAAAGTAGCAAACAAATATATCTTTCTGAACAAAAAAAAAGCCTATCAGAGTTTCCAGGTTTACTAAGCAAAAAATAAAATCTCAATGCCTTCTATAAATTTTAACACCAGCACTGTAGCACAGCTGTCGACTTCACTGCCACAATTTTCACCTGATTGTTCCCACCAGAAGTAACAGAAATGGAAGATACAATACATAAGAGCAAGGCAATTTGGCACAATAGTAAAAATATCCCATCTACCCTACAGTCTTCATCCCCATTCTTAGTGAAAACACTATGTCTTTGCTGTACAACTTCATTTTTTTCTAGTATAAAAGCAGCCTAGGTAAAATCTTGCATCTAATGAAAAAACACTAATTGTGGCAGTTACCTAACTTAAAATTTTGGTCAGCAAAACACTGAGACAGTCAGACAAGAAAAAGTAAGAAACTCAGCTTTATGAATATAAAACAAAATCAACTTGCCATTTCCTGTTTTTTTTTGTTTGGTGTTTGTTTTTTTTTTTTTACCATTCCTGCAATTATAAAAAATTTAAATATACCTGTGCTGCAGCCCAAATACAGTCTATATGTTGAGTACTAAGCCTCCCTTCTGCTGCAAGAAAATTCAGAATCACTTGGCACTGTTTGATGATCTGCAAAGTGAGAACATATTGAGGAAAGATTTACTAGAACAAGAAGTTACTCCTCCATGTTTATACTAAAAATAACAACTTGATACAAACCTCAATATGTAAATTTGGTCCAAAAATGTGTTCAACTACATTGTTGCTGATAAGCCAGTCTGCAAGCTCTTTTGCAATTGACCTACAGATGAAAAAAGAGTAGAAACATATGTAAAATTATCTGCCTGTTAATATATACACTGTGCTCTTCCCTAAAGCATGTCTTTCAAATTAGTATCTGTAATTGTAGTAAGCACCGAAAAACTTTTTTGAACACAAAGCATACTCAACATTCATTCATTCAGGTAGGAAGCTAATGACTTCTATATTTTTTTCTTTAGCTGGAAGACTAATGCCAAATATCTACATTTCCCACTCACCCCTCTGGATCATTAGCAAACGTGTCACCAACAACTCTATCAGTTTTATTAGCTAATAGAGCTCAACAGACCACTTTCAAAGACCTCACAGGTTAAGATTTTGATAAACCCTGCTATTTAATCCAAGTTTATAATGAAATTCCAGAACTATTGAGTTCACAAATGTAGCTAAAGGGGGGAGTGATAGAAATTATTTTTTAAAGAAAACCACTTAATATTTTTAGATTCTCTTGTATAAATAGCAACTCATATAGCTTTAAAGCTATGCTTTACATGGTCATACTTACATCCATGTAGCATACAGATACTTCAAAATTCTCATTTTGTTTCATACATAACAATACTTTACCCACTGCCAATCCACAAGCAAACATTCGAACAGAACAGGACAAGGAAACTGCTTCTTCCAAAACAAAAGTTGAACTTCCAGAAAGGACTGCCCTGTCTGGAAGCTAGTGCGTAAGCTCCTTTTCATTCCTTCCTTTCAAGCAAACATTTGTTTACCCAGATTTTGGCACCAGAAGCAATCAGAGGATATCACAGTAGTTAAAGCACAGCCTGTAGTTTAAATGGCCCTGGAATAAAAGCGCTCTGTTTCACAAGGAGAGGATGGGAGGGAGGGGGTGTCTTAGAGGACTACAGGAAGAATTATTTTTACCGCTGCTATCTGTGTCACATTTATGGTCTCTATTAGAATTCCAGGATTGCCAATCTTCATCATCCACAATAAGAAAACAAGACTCTTTAGGTAAAAAGTGATTGTCTTTGCAGGTTTTCCAAAGAGGATTCACTTTTCTGGGGCATGGTGCCAGTTCTTCAGCTGTTTTGAATTGCCTGATCCCTATGGATGAACTCAGCATAGTTCCTATTACTCAACACACACCATTCCTATACTGTTTTCTTCTATTCTAATTCCAGGACATGGGGAATCAAATATTCTTATATTGTTTAAAAAAGATAATGTACCCTAACATTTAAGTAATAACTGTCTTGCAAGGTACAAAAATTTACCAACAGTATCATTTATGGCTTATTAATAAATTAGTTCTCATACTGTAAAGTCAGTTTGACGGGGTATCTTGCTCAAAGAGGGATGAAAAAGATAAGCTAAGGCTGTTCCACGAAATCAAGATCTAGTTAACTTCCTACAGCCTCATTTCAAGCCAATACCAAAACCCAACCACCGCTCCCAACACCCCTAGCCCCAAACCAAACTTTGCAGCGTGCACATTACAGACTCATTCAGGGCTTGGATTTCTGTCTAACAAAATTTGAATTACGACCTTTTCACGTGCAAGTTGAGATCTTGCAGATTTTACAGCTAAAGGAACTGATTATTTATTTGAAGACATGCTACCAGTCACCTTTAGCAACAAACATGGCTCTCAAAAATGCTCTTATCCACCTGCCTCCATGCTGACAAGCACAAGTGACTATAGTGGCATTGCCCATATAGCTCAAGAGACTATAGGTCTGTTACTTTTCGTTTTGTCAGACAGCTGGTAGGCTTGATATTACAGATTCATCTTAAATCATTAATGACCAACACACACTCTGAAAACTGAATGCAGCCTAAAAAAAAGTTCCTTGAACTTACAGCCTATTCGCCCCCAGCCGCTTCTTATGGCTTTACATTGCCTCCCCTTGCTGTGGGTAGAATTGCTCTTGCTACACGACCAAAATATAAGCAGAAAGCCTCACAGTTTGCATTTTGCACGTATAAAAGGTAGACAGATCCGGTCACGTGAGTGAACATAGACCAACTAGATGCAGGAGACCTGAATGGATGCACTTCTGGTTATGAAAGGTGAAAAAATCATCGCATATGGTTCTCTATCAGAGGCAAAAGCTTTAACACATGAGTCATAAGTCAATGGAGGTAATTTTGTTCCAGGACCATGTAATTTCTTCTTGGATCTGAATTTTTAAACCTGTAGCTTTCAGAACGAATCTCAGATGAACACTGATAGATTCACTAGGTGATGTTAATATGAAAGGACACACTGCTCAATGCGTCTCTTTAAACCAAATACTTCTGCTAGTTGCACAATGTCCATCAGACATTGTATCCAGAGTCATATGTTGCATTTTAGCTACTCCAAAGAACAAAAACTCTCTTACAGAGCAAGTTCCTTCACATTTTATTCAATAAATAAGGCAGTTCTCTACCTCCAGTCTGCAACATTTGTCTTTCAAGAAATAATGGGTTATTCTTTTGAAGGAATGCCTTTTTTTAATAGATACAGTCTCAGCAGTAAAAAACTCTTTATCCTACTGGTGAGCTCAACTGTGATAAAATGACATCTCGGATTTCTGAAGGTAAACATTCATTTGATAGGGATTTGTTGAGGATGACCAAAAACAAGAGGATCCTTGTGAAAGGCAGCATGCAGCCTTTGTGTTTCCCAGAGAGAATTGTTCCTCCCAGAAAATTTTGCAGAGGGCACACCAATCACTAAACATACTGCCTTTTAAAATTACAAAGTTATTACCAGCACTAAGTATTTTGTTCTCTGATATACTAAGAAATATATTTATGACAGCAGATTCAAGGATTCACCAAAGAAGGTTAATTTCAGTGCAAATGAAGGATGTCTGACTTATTTCCTGAAAACTTCCATTTCAGGAAACGTCTTTTTCGTTCAGTGGTTTTCCAGCTCCTTGATAAGTTTCCTCACTTTCAGAGTGACACCTTAACTCACAAGCAATTCCAGAACTTCATATAAATAAAATAAAACTGCCAGCCCGTGAATAAATTAACCTATGATTTAAGATTGTATACTGTCATTTATTCCATTTTTACTTCAATAATTATCAAAAGCCCTATGGCCTTGAGAAATTTCAGATATATCAAGTTCATAAAAATTCACTGAGTTCTGAGTTGCCCAAATAAGCAGGGCAACCTAGAATAACTTTTTATTAAAAGATTTAAAGTATAATTTTCAGTATTTTTCAATGAGGTTTAATTTAGATTTCTAGCTATGTTAGCATTTCTTTCATATAGTCTGTATTTTTTGTAACTCAAAAGTCTCTTTTCATAAAGCAATTTGCAGATTATTATATGACTATTACTGTACAATATCGCTACAATTCAGACAACTTAGCAGGAACTCAATATTCTGTAAAAATACGCTCAAATTTTCTTTTAAAAGAAGTTCTTCAAAAGGTTACAGGAAAATTTTCCTCCTTCATCCTGAGGGAAACATTTAGAGTGAAAACCAGGCATAATCATCAAAGTATAGATATGCTTTCTTCTCTAATACGAAAGCAGCAGTACAAAGAACAGTTTTACAAATCAGATATCTAAGTCATATAGTCCTTAGTAGTAAGAACATTCACCTTGGTAATGACACATATTAGCTATTTTTCATAGATATAGTAATTGGGATAGCAAGAGGAAAAGTCATTTAAAGAATACGATACTCTCCACAAGTGTTTGTTGTGGATGAGGGAGGAGGAGAAGAGAATGAAAAAGCAAAAGTAGCAGCTATTCTTGTTTAATTGTCTCTACATCTTTCTCACTCTGGAAATCTAGACAACATATTGGGCTACATGATCTCTAGACTGAATCAATTTCCCCCTAGACTTCTAATTTAAATTCACTGACAATTCAAGTCTGTCAAAAATAACTGCTTTACTTCCAAGAAATGAAATTCAAGCACTTTTGACATCAGTTTCCACAGGCATTCCATGAGACTGCAAGGAAGCGTGTCGAAGCTATGCAGTTTCTGATATAACCTGATGTTTGTGAACTGTGCTTACGAAAGGTGAGCACCACAGGTTGAATTTTGTTCATTATTGTATATAAAACTCTCTGGAAGCAAACTACAGTTTACACATTTTCCTGGTAGGTCAAAGAATGCCCCTCTATAAGAGGACTGGGTTAAAGTCCTCGAAACATTTTAATCTAAGGCTGTGGTGCAATACTTGGTAGCCACATGATGACCCAGATCCAGGAACAAATTCCACAGCAAAATAACCCCCCCAAAGAAAACCTTATTCATCCAACAAGTCAATTCCCAACACAATTGACCATGCAGCTACAAAAACACACCAGCTCAGTGCTGGATGAAATACAACAGCAAGTCAGCAACGTCAATGAAAAATATAATGTAAAACCTTAAAAGACAAAATGTAGAAATATAATGATCAGCTTGCAAAGGATAAAGACTAACATTTCTTAACACAATCACTGAAATAGCATCTACAACACAACGACAGATGTGAAACACTGATCTGAACTATTTAGGATGAGAAATGCAAAGCCGATATAGCAGGCACCTTCCCAACACACATTCAAGCACACTTTTTTTTTTATAAGCACACATTTTCTTATTGGACGCTCCAAAACCACCACTCTGTCATAATCCTGAATATTTATTAAACTACTGTGTATGCCACTAGAAAGCTGTGTGCCACTAGAAAAAAATATCAGTGAGCTGAATGAAAAGCTTTACTGCTATTTTTTTTTCAGAGAAAATCTGATAAGATCCCTGGAATGTGGAATAGGAAGAGGGGAAGAGGTGTTTAAACGATGCTGCCATAAGCTCAGTTGGTGAACTTAGACAAAAGTTGAGAAAGCAAGAGTTAGCATGAGCTAACAGAACAGTGGTGAAGGAAAAAGGCAATACAAAATTTGCACTTTAATATCTCAATAAATAAGGAAAGAGAGGGAAAAGAAAGGAGGAGAAGCAGTCCAGACCTTCCTGTTCACAGGTGAAAGGAATTTTGGACACCTGAAATTACTCTGCAGGACACTTTTTAAGTGAGGGTAATCACGTTTTTACATGAGGCAGGAGGTCGTCTCAGCATCAACCTGAATTGTGAAACTCAACCAGCAGTCTTGACTGCCTGCCAAGTGAAGAGCAAAACAAAATATCTCTTTACACGTGTTATTTCCACAAGCTGACAGTGTACTCATTAAGGAAAAAACAACACTTTTTCCTCTTGTGGTTCAAATAGCACAAAAAAAATATCTTTCCCTCTCTGAAAGATATCATCATTATTCACTAACTGACATCAGCAAAATAGTTTTAGGAATCACTGTTCAAAGACTTGAAGACTCTTCTGTTCAGTCTCGTTATTTTTAGCTTCAATAGATTTCATACCCTTCAGTACCTCAGATTGCAAAGAATTTCATTCTATCTTAAGAGCAAGGAATAGCTAAATTAAAAGTATATCTCTGAGGCATATTATGAAGTTGAGTCACTGAGACATTGCATGTATCTGGACAACATGCATACTCAGTCACCACAAACCCTCAACCTTAGAGAAGACCATCAAGTATACTAAAACCTAAAAAGACATACAAATATCTACAGCTAGGAAACAGATTTCTCTGTCTTAGCTTTCTGCTGCTTTCAAGCACAAGTTGTGAAATCCAATGTTTTCCTAGAGAGAAGATGCTTTAGCTTGTCTTACCATGGAAAAATTTGCAACCATGCAGATAAAGGTGGGAAGCTACTGTTGCAAAATAGTTGCTAAAAAATCCTGATGATACTTCCAGACAAAAGGGAAGAGCTAGGGCTGATAGCTCTTTTTAAAAAAAGACACCTCCCACAAACCCACCTTATCAAGATACAGAAGGAGAAATCCCAAAGGTTGACAGTTCCAAACGCATCTGGAAAAGTCAAAACACATAACGGGGATGACCAGACATAATGCAAACCATCTTCCTTTGATAAATCTGCAGAGGCTACAAAGGTACAAAATAAATCGTAGACTTCCTTTCTTCACTAAGGAAAGAAAATAGGAATGAAAAGCTTTCCTTTTGCTGCTCATTCAATCACTGCCAACTCCCTAAGTGCCTTCTCATCCAAAAATTTCTCATGAACAGTCTCTAATGACAAGGAAGCTTTATACTAAACAAACAGTAGAAGTGAGACATTTTCCCATTCTTCTGCACCAGCCTTTTGTGATTTTATTTGGCTGGAAGAAACCAGTGATTTCAAAAGATACCTGAAGATGAACAGCAATACTTGATATTGATTTTGTACCCAACATTTCAGGCAAAACACCAGAATGACTGGAATTCGGATCAAAAAAAAAAAAAATCACATACTACAAAAGTGGAAAAGAAGGTCTTCTGTTCACGCTGCATTCCTTTCAAATGACAGGCTGTTTACAGATGCCCTTGCCAAGAAAGTAATATCCCAAATGAGAATTTGACAATTTCCTTCAGCTTTAAAATAACTCTGATGTTCTTGCACAGTACATCCGCTCTTCTGCACTGAAATTTAAGCATCCTTCTCTTTTTCCCCCTGTCAATACCTTTCCTTTTTTACATTTGACACAGAAAATCGAACAGCTTTTTATTAAGTTAACTCGTGGAATAACTTCTTGTTAACGTTTCTTAATTACTTACTACTAGTTAAAAACTATTCCATTCACCATGTGTTTCAGAAGATAAACTAACCAAGAAACACCTCAGTTTCAGATTTTCAACATGAAGGAAGGAGGAGAAGAAATGGATAAAACTGAGGTTTGGCAGTCTCAGTGTAACAGTGAACCATAAACTGGCAGTACAATATTGAAAATACCCCAGCCAGCCAAGCCACCTCACATCATCAATGTGTTATGCTCCTGTAGTATTTATTTCTACTGCTACAGAACTAGAGGCTTTGGAAAAAAACCAACACCTCCCAAGTGTATAAAATACATAAATAATAATTATATTTGAGTATATATTATATTAATATTATATTAAGTAATAAATGTGTGCTTGCACTTATTACAATAATGCAAATTTTTTGAAATGTATATGAGCTTAATGACATTACATTCAGGTTTCAGCAGATCATAGTAAGGTATTTGTGTCATTCTTGATGAGAACTCTTTAATTTTTTTCTGACACTATGTATCAAAATTTACTTTGCAATAAATGGATAGTATGGTCTCATGTTCACCTATCAATATAGTGATGAAGGACAAGAAAAAGCTGATCACAAGTGACTATTTGTTTTGTATTCTCAAGGTATTCTCACATCTTTATACAAGCAAAACTGCCCTAGATTCTGATCGTTTATTTTTAAAATATCAACCTATTACCATAAATTTCACTTCAAATATTCAAGTTGTTAATTAAATGAAATCTACAGTATTGTGGTCTTGACTGCTGCCAGATTTCAATAAGCAGGTGTTGAAATAAAACCATCTATAATAAAACTACCCAGATAAAGCAAGCCAACTGCTGCTGTAACAGACTTTCATTAATGAGCGAAAGATAGCAGAGTGTGTGATGTAGTGAGACAGATACGCACATGGATACAACCCCCAAGATAAACATAAAGAGTACATCACATCCCAAGATGAACTTAAAGAGTATATCACAAGTAAAAACCTAGATTTTATATAGTTTGCCTATTATTTCAAAAGAACAGTTATTTCAACTACCTAAAGACATACTTTTGTCTAAATTCTAGACAGTTCTAACATTAAGTTTAAAGTTATTACAAAAATCAATCCATTTCCTCACTGGAATACAATCCCACACATGAATCTTCACGAAGATTTATGGGAGTCTCCTTTAGAACTGTGAAACACACCTGAATTATATGAATAAGGATTTTAAAGAAAAACAATAAACGTTTCTAAAAGCATAGCCTCACAGACTCAGTGGAAAACTAATAACAAGGCTGGGTGCCAGGGCTGGCAAGACAAGTCTTAGTTAACTAAATAATTAAAAGAAACAAGGGGATGGCAAAAATACTACTTGGATATGAATTAGCTGGTTCTTATTTATACATCACAATGGAGATAAGGGCCTGTTACAGGTATTTATTATTTCAGTATCTACATTTTTCTAAAGGTTACCTTGACTCTATCTTTTAAGACAGTAAAAAATCCAGAAACATTTATAAATATTTTTAAAGTTACCATTTAAAACCATTTATTAAACCCCTAATTAGAATATTTCTAATAAATGCCTAAGATTAGCATTACTCCCCGCTGTGTATAATCGATCACACCAATACAGAAGAACTGCAATCATATCACACACTTAAAGCATTCATAATAATGTTCCTACTTACGTTTCTGTGTCTGAAACTAATGACTCATTATTACACACATCATTGAAGGTATGAAGTTGGTTCTATAGTTAGAAAAAGGAAGAAAAAATTAAAATTTTATTCAAATACTTTGAGGTAGTTTTCTTATATTTAAAAATAGTGACAGTAAACAGATTTTTCTAGTACTTCCAATGTTTTTAAATGAACCACTTTGACAAAAATTTGAACAGCAGGCATTCTAGCAGGCAAGAGGCATCAATTTTCTATTTTAATTGACCTTTCTTTCACTAAAGCAATTAAATGATGTTACAAAACCCCACCCACTCCAGAAATCAAAACAAGTGTGTAGCAGTCACTTTGCACATAGGTTTTCATGAGAAGTGAAACACATATTCTGGAAACCGATGTTTTAGGATGAGTTTCCCCATTATTGTAACGCTTACTACAACAGCAAAGATTTCTTTTGTCACGTTATCAGTGTTGAAAGTCTACAAAATTGGAGAGTGAAAATTACATAATTTTATATGAAACGAAGCTTTCACAGGTATCTGAACTGATAAATTTAAGACATCCCAGAGACAAAAAAAAGCATGTTAAAGGTTTACATCTCTTTTCCAACCTTTTTGTCAGCATCATATTTCCAGATACGGAGATGGCTCTGTATCCAATTCTTTACATGTACATAATATTTTTAAAAATATTTAAAATTATATAATAAAACTTATTTGACATCTTATTTTCAAAAAATTAAAGCTACAGTAATGTGAATTTTTGCAATTCAAATTAAACTTGTTGCATTTTACTCCTTTCTTTCTTGAAACAAGTCTGGTACACGTACTCTATAATCAGGTGACAGCTATTCTCCTGCAGTTTTCACACAAAGATTTATTCGTGTCTACTCTCAACAATTTTCATGGGAAAAAAAATGTTTTTGCAGAAACAAAATTAAAAATATGCATTAAAATTAGTGAGACATGAGAGCTTGATTACACAATTATTAATAGATAAGTTATTAATAGATACTTTCAAATGAAACATACTTAGGACTGGAAAAACATGTGAAGAGAACTTCATGAAGAAACTGTTATGACTAGTTAGGATTGAGTCAAATAAAGACGTGAAAGTTCACAGGCTTTTCTGAAGACTTGTCCACCAACCAAAAATGTTTTGGAAGGGATCAATGAGTGAAAGAACACTGAACTGTTACTATTATCAATTTTAAATCCACGGTCACATGTTGATTCAAATTTCCCATACAAAATTTTTATCCAAAGGAATTATGACAAAAGGTGTTCTTTTTCATATTGTAAAAATTGTTTGAAAATGTCAATGATTTCAACTAAAGCCTTAGAATTCTGACACAACAGCGCAATACAAAGTACACATGGGACAGTGTTGCACCACCTTATTCTCACTCGCCTCCTAACATTTTTTCACTTTGTTTTTCATTACTATGAAATGCCAGAGGGAATAAAGTACTATTAGAATTTTTCACCATACATAAACGATGTAAGAAACTAAAGAGGCCTGTGCCCAGACACTCAATGTAACACAAACGTGTTAGCTATGAAGTACAACAAGAGGTATAAAGTCTTCAGCAAAGAAAGCTGAGAACAAAAAGGCTTCTCCCTAGCTAGTCTTGTCTCAAGACCCAGCCATCAAAGGTAATTAAACCTTCTACACAGGAAACGAATGCAACAAGAATAAATATGCACTGCTCAAGTTTGCACTGAATTTGTTCAGGAAAAAACTAACAATGTTGCATTTGCATTTTCACTAATGCACAGAACCAAATAAAAAGGGGTTGAAAGAAATGAAAAAGGAAGGACGGCCAGATCAGTTATGAGCATTCATTTTCACATGCTTAAGTTCACCTGTAACTGGAAGGACAGGGAAACAGAGAGTCCTGTTTGTGAGAGAATAGTAGAGAGAGAAGAGGGTATTTGGGAGCTGAACCACCTCAACAGATGACTGGGAGAGGAAATCAAAGAGAAATAAGGTAACAACAGAAATAAAGCTTCAGGTGTATCTTGGTTTATATTTTGCTGTTCTTTTCTATAGCTATTTCCAACTTCATATTCAACCACTCAAGCTTCCACTTTGCTAAAATTAACTTTCATGTGTCTGTCTTCAACCTTGTTTTGTAAATAGGAACTTTAGTCAGATGATATGACACATTATGTATATGCTATTCTTCAAGGGAGGCAAGTCTAAATATAATCCCTGTATGCCATATAGCATGTAGTCTGTAAATCTCAAGAGGTTCCATGAAACTTGAAAGGTTTAATTTTAGGACTGGTCATGTTAGCTGTCAGACAGGAAAAAAAAATCTCTTGGCAGACACAAATCAACACCTCCATGGTGGAAGACATACATCTGTTTAGATTCACTGATATTTTTGGTCAAACATTTCTGTCTCCACGATGAAAGCAAAAGCACATTTATCTTGCAAAAGGAACAATCAGGTAAGCCATAGCAATTATTTGACCCAATCTATTTTAGTCTTGATCTTGTGAGTTGAAACCAGAATCTGCAAATGAGTCAACTTCCCATATGAATTTTCAGAAGAAACTTTTCTTTGAAATAAAGTATATATTGAAAAGTTCACACTTCAAAATATTTTACAGATAATTTTCCTAAAAGTTTTCTTTGAATCTTCACATCTATTTGCCAAATGAAATGAAGAATTGCTTCAGGGCTAAATGCTGGACTTTTGGTAAATGGAAGTCCAGGAAAGGAAAACATTTTGCAGTTGCGGGTATCGTAGTTCTAAAGTCTTGACTACAAAACAGGAACCTGAAATTGTGTTGATTGGGAAGAACATTTCAATGAAATTACTTTGACAAATTCCAGCCATCAAAGACATGAATAGAAAAAAGAAGCTTAAAAAAAGTAGTCATGGAAGTGCATCGGTAGTGGAGAAAGTTGTGTGAAAGTACTAACGAAGCTGAACTACATTACATCTTTGTAAACGCATCTTTGTTTGCAAAGAGGACAGAAAACTTCAGAAAAGAGGCAGTCAAAATTTCTGTAAATTTTGGTTCAGATTTCACGCTGAAAGTTGCACAGACCTGGCAATCAAAATTGTTCCAGGCGAGGCATACAAAACTAAATAAACCAAAATGCTTCTGAAACTCAAATGTCAAACAAGAAAAATTAAAATATGCTTCTTCCAAAAGTATCTTCGTAAGATCTTTAAAAAGGGAACAAAAGAGAAAATTGCCTGTGATTTGAATGAGAAAGAATGAATTCTCAGAGTTCCAGAGCAGTTTTAGAGCCTGTTCATATTAAATAAGACCCAATAACTTATTAACAAACAATATTCCATGTTTTACAAGTGTCCTGGTTTGGCCCAAACCAGGCCAATTAGTCTTAGAGAAACCAAGGTCACTGCTAAATTCCTCACTGCTTATGAGTGAGGAGCTGAAAGGGGGTCGTACCTGCAGGGAGGAGCAGACAGGGCAGGTGACCCAAGATTGACCAACGAGGTATTCCATCCCATACACGTCATTCTCACTTTCCTATTTATCACTAACCCACTGCCTCCTGGAGGTGGGGCCCAGGAGGGAGGGGCCCTCCTGTCTCCCACTGATTGGTACCAGCTTTGCCAATTTTCCAGTTAAAAGCCTGCAGGTGTGATGGCAGGGGGAGCTATTGCATTTTGCCCTCTGCCCGTGCTGGGTGGAGCTATTGCATTTTCCCCTCTGCCCGTGCTGGGGGGAGGTACTGCATTTTCCCCTCTGCCTGTGCTGGGGGAGCAACTCTGCCTGAGGAGGATTTCCAAGCTCTCAGCCTTGGCTTTGTATATATTTGCATATATTTGTATATATTTGATTATTTCTATTATTATTGTTATTATACTCTTTTTCATTATTATAGTTTATTAAAACTGTTTTAACTTTTCAACCCATAAGTCTCTCTCCCTTTTCCCTTTCCCTTAGGCGGGGGGAGAGGTTTAACAGAGAGCATCTGCCACCTGGTTAATAGCCAGCCCAGCTTTAAACCGTGACAACAAGCTAAAATCTATTTGGTTTAGTCTAAAAATACATGTCTGTTATTAAAAAATCTCACTTTTACAGTAGTATTTATCAATCGTAACAGGTCAAACCATGTTATAACTACTTAAAGTTACAGAATTTCAAACTCTCTTAAATGAACTACCTGCCTGAAAAATAAACAAACTGATGCATTCTTATTTTCAGACTTTTTTTTGGTAAGGACACACAAAAATGCATACATTAGTAGGTGAAGGACAACTGTACAAAACCAAAGGGAAGTACGTACAGGAAATAAAATCTAATGTAATAGGAACTATGCAAATATTGGAAATTTACTTTAAAATAAATGACACTGAAAATGACATTTTCCAAAAAATACGCAGAGTTAAAAAAAAAGGAAATTACTTTTATGCCCAGTTAATGGGCATATTTTAAAACATATCTGCCAGGTATTATGAGATATCTCTAACTGTATAAATAATAAAACATGTGGCGATGAAAAATCAAACCAAAAATACACTGTATTTTCAAGTAAGACTTTATCATATCTCTGAAGTTTGAAGTTTTCTTATTGCACAAAAAGAACCCTGAACACTCACTTTATGCTAATTAGTTATGACAGAAAATTAGAATTCAGGCACTAAGTATATATATTATATGTAGCATTTATGTCAAGTCATATAAATTATGTATGTATATAAATTGTATTTACAGTAGTGAATACATGCTGTTCCTATTTCTTCCAAAAGTTAACTTTCCAAATGTGTTCAAAAATACTACAAAACTTAAGGAGAACACGTTTATCCATTCTAGTAGAGTTTGTTCCTGTTCACCATTTTGTGCATTAAAGCAAACATGACAATATGAGCTATAACTCAAATACAGGAATGGCAGAAGAAACACCAGACTGAAAAGGCTCAGATGAATAAAAAAGTTCCCTTTTAACCTTCCTACGACTGTCTCTCTGTGGCTAGAATACATACGTAGGGAGCAATGGCAGACAAAGGATGCACAACAGATCTTGACTGGTACAATGTGGAGCATTTCTATGAGAAAGACAAGGGTGGCTTTTTTTTATTTTAATCTATTTCTGTTTGATGCTATGCATATTTACCTCTTCAATTCAGTCTTCTGCTAATTAATGCAGAAATGCTCTCTCTTGAGAAACAGACTATACCAAACAAACAGGAAAAAAGAGGTACGTACAACACAAAGAAGCAGCTAATTACAGTAGAGTCAAGACACTGTAAAGGTAAAAATGAAAATAGATTGAAAGCCTTTGCAAACAACAAATATAGCCATGTCAAGGGACTTAATTTCAACACAGCTGTCACAAAACACGGTATGGTCATAAGACAGTTTTGTTTAGGATGGTAAATTCTTCAGGAAATGTGTTACAGTTCCATATGCTGCAGAACATAGCCATCACCTGGACTTACCTCTCAGTGAACCCCATATTCACAATCATGACTATAATTTCCCAAGACTGCATATAAGAGGATTCTGCTGTTTTCATACATTAAAAAAGCCCCCAAAACAAGTCCAAAACTCATAAAACACAAAAAGAAACATTTTTTCTAAATATTAATTATATTTTTTAAAAGTTCTTACTGTTATTTGACTCAGGCCAGCCAATCTCATTGTTAGAGTCGGAGACATAAAGTACTTAAATGCAAGATCAAGACTTTCTTTATCAAAACACAAGGCTGTATCCAATGGTTCTTTAACTGTGCTCCACATTAAATCTGCCATGTTCCGGGCTGCACTCTGTCGCAACTCCTGGTCTGACAGTTTACATAAATACCTAGAATAAATTACAAATGGAAGAAAAAAAAAGAGGGTATGATTCAAACTAGAATGTTCCTGGAATATCATCTTGATTATAGCAAATACTATAGAGTACTAAGCCTTAAAATACCACTGTCAAAAGTCAGCAACAATAAAAAAAAAAACCACCGAGGAAAAACAGAATTATGCAGAGTATTTTAAAAAAGAGATAAATTTCTTATTTTAAACCTCTTCAGACTTCTTTCATTCCACAAAGTGACAGGAAAACCATGGAATTCTTCAGAAATGTAGGTTGGAAGCCCAAGCCTCGTGTGTGTTTTACAGGAAGGTGCCCTCTCCAGACAGCTGCATCACGTCTATTTGCTTTCTTTAAAACTGAAGTGCCACAATGCGCTTAACATACTAATATACCTTAAAATGCAATTTCTGGAAACAGTGTCAATGGACCACAAACAGCATGCTCTGACAGCGAGAATCCTCTGTAGATGAACATATCCCTGTTTGTGGCCTCAGTCACAGAACAGAAAAAAATTCTAATTGTTCTGATACAATTAGAGTAAACGTGGTACATGCGTATTTTTTCTGCCATAACTGGATGCCATCTGTGCTTGGACATCAGCACTCCCTGTGCCACAGTACTGCTTTCGCAACAGGTTAGTACAGGAACACATGCCCAAGTTGTTTCTTCGATTGACAGTAATTATGATCTTTAAGGATGCATGTGAAGCATCACCAAGGATCCCAGGAATCTTACAGAGAAGTCAAAATGCTACAGACTTTCAAACTGCTAAGTTCTCCCTACTGTAGACATCTTAGATAAGGGGTTATCTAATCATGCACAGTGAGTTGCAATACGGATATTCTCTGTAAATGGGAGGCAGAAGAAATAATCATTTGTAAGAACTAACTTACAGAAGCTAGCACAACCTCAGGCTTACCTAAGCAACTACGAGATCAAGACATATCAAGAAAATCTACACTGAAATGCTTGTAAGGTTCACATATAAAACACTGGCACAGTTGAGAATTTCTTCTGAACTGAATGCATAAGAGAAAAATGTTTAGAAACAAGCTTTCCTGAGCTTATTTTGAAGGTACATACATACAAGGTTAGCATAATTAATTTTTTCTGCTGTACTTCAGCATTTTGAAGTTTCAGCTACATCCAAACTAGATTTAACTACGCAGAAATGCGTTAAAAATCCGTTTGTTTGACAGCGTAAGCCTGGATCTATCCTTGGAGACCGGCCAAATAGATGCATGAATCTTTTAAAAAACACAAGAGATATTGAACTACACTTAAGTAGATTTATGCACTGTTTCTTTGCATTTACATCATATAAACATCACTATTTTTTTTTTTAAAAAGCAAAAATACAGGCCCTGATTCTTGTTTAGATTGAAGCCCTTTTTCACAGCTCTTGTGTAGAGGCCTTAAAATAAACACACTTAAATGATACTTAACATTGTCAAACATAGAAAAGCGACTTCAGTGCAAATAATCACAGAGACTGTAGGTCTGTGATAGAAATCACAGATGAGTAACGGTAGGACAAAAGAAGGACCACTGAGGGCCGAGGCAAACAGATCCTTCACTGTTACTAATTGTGAAATTTGTCTTCTCACGTGGAGCACTGGAAATCAGATCATGGCAAGAAAGTAATGCTTCTGTGCTGTGATTTCTAAAGAAGAGAGAAGCAGCAACGAGAAGGGAATGCTCATTTTTAAAAGTTCAGCAGCAAACTAGACCCAGTGACCCATCTTTAACCTACGGATGGGTGAGAGGAGTTACACTCTGAAGAAAAAATGCATTGGTTCATGTTAAAACATAATAATCTCAATATAACTATCAGCAACCTCAGACCAGTTTTTATCTCCTCACTTTTATATGCAAACTATATTCAGCCCTAGTTCCCAAAGCTCTTCGATGTTCATAAGGCACATCAAGTCATACTCGACTGTTTTGTGAAGGATTTCTAAAGATCTTAAAGAGGTTAAAATAAATTACATCAATTTTCTCATTCTACATAGGACAGATAAAGTGCTTGTCTGCAACAGACAGGTGGGAACAGACACAGATCTACATATACAGAAAAAAAGGGTGTTTTTGTGGCTTCACTAGATTCTGTAACAGGACTTCCACCTGAAATCTTCCTCACACTAGAAAGTTTGGTGACGCAACTATACTAATCTAGTTTATGTAACTAAATGTTTTTTATTTTAATGAAACAGTTATCAGCATAAACCTACTTTCATTCATAAAATTCACAGTACAACAACATTTTTAAGGTTCCTTCAGCGCATTTACTGTATTTAGTCCAAGCCTAATTCAGACTTGTGTCGTGTTTTCTGTACTATAGTATCATTAAGAGACAGTGTTTTAAAAAAAATCCACTTTATAATAACTGAAGCTACTGTGTAGGTGCATTTGCACAGCTACAGAAGTATTTCAACAGTGTAACCTGTTTTGCCAAGGCCCTAAAGAAAGTTACAGAGAAAAGAGCACTTTTCACTTGTTAACCTGCATCCTAGGTTTTTTTAACGCAACTGGGTTATTCTACCAGGCACAGTATAAATGTAGGAGATAGCAGACTTGTCTTTATGAGTATAACTGCATCTACACAGAAAATTTATTGGCACTACTACACTGGTCATAAATCAAATATGATCGTATCTTTCCTACCAGGATTAAAACTATAGAAACTTGCAGAGTAGGCCAAGCTTCATATTTATTCTGGAAAGATACACCAGCCTAAGCCCATCTGTATCAGTAAACTGGGTGCATTTTATGCTTTTACCAGTAGAACATTATTATTAACAAAAAAGAAACCTTTAGCTAGCACCAGCAATTAACAAACACCTTTCCTTACACTGACTAACCGTACATTTGCTGCATTGCCTTATGTAAGAACAGTGATACTGGAACAAGCCAAAAGGTCTATTCAGCCCAAAACAGCCACTCTCAAACTAGATGACAGACTTATCCCATATATAAAAAAAATGGATATACCTATTTACTCCTGTGAGTTCAATTATCTTTCTATGTATACTTTTGGCTTTCTCATTAACCTGTGCCAGTTAGCTTCACAATTACGTTCACGTGAAAAACAATCTCCTTTCATGTCTCTTAAGTTTGCAGCCTGACAATTGTATTGCATGTTCTCCATTTCTTGTTTTAGAAAAACTGTGAATTATCATTCCCTATTTACTGTCTTTGTATCACTTGTATAGTGATCTCCCTGATAGCCATCTCCGCCGTCAAAAAAAATCCTAGACCACGTCTCTCCTCCTGTCAACGTAATTTTTTATCTCCTACCTTCTTCATCACCCTTCCTATCACCTAGGTAGTTCTGTCATTATCTGTGAGACAGAACTATCAGAACTGTATATAGTATATAAATGTAAATATGTGACTGATTCATACAATGGCTTCCATTCTGTCCTTTGTTATTTTTTTTTTAATTCATAAATTTTTATCATTTTGATTCTGAAGAGCACTAAGTCTTAGAGGAATATATGAACGTTCTGTGTGATCTAGTAAATCTGACAATTTTGCCTAAATGAGACTTCTGGAAAGAAACAAACCTCTTCTTATACATATACATAAAGGATAGTCTATATATGCATAGGACCTGTCCTGCCAGCCTGGCATACTTAAAATAATCAGTGAATAAATATTATCTACATTTAAGCAACACATATACATAGACATTAAACAAAAAAAAAATCAGCTTTAGCCTACTGAAACTATTTAAATTTGCTGTATTTGTGGATAGAGTTCAGTTTTAAACATGCAGTTCCATGTTAATGTAAGGCTTACAATCACATCTTATGCTTCAGGACTTCAGCTACTCAGCTGTGAAATAATCTATTTTCCCTTAATATGACTTCTTTGGACCACAGCTGCAAAAGGGATATCTAGCAGAATGAGTCAGTGCTCCTCAGTGATATGAAGAATTCATTTAAGTGCCTGGCTATTGTCTCCTGACTTGTCTATTCTTTGTACCCACAGCATAAATTTTCAGATTTTTGGAGGAGTTAAATATTGTTTGCAACTGAAAACTTCTAGGCTTATTACAAGAGTTCTTCATGACATTTAGTAGCAAGGAGTGGTCTCGGGCACTCCCATAAAACCCAAATTCTTAAGAAAAATATTTTTAAGCACAAGAGTTGAATTCTTTCAGCTGCGTTCTCTCCCACTGTATTCCACAGTAATCATCATGGATCAACAATTCTGTTTGGAGCTTCCACCTCCTCTGCATAGACCAGTGCTATGCTTGTGCCCTGTGCTGAGACTACATGGCTAACACAGGAGCAACTGCCACTTGCAACTTCCTCTCCATGTGCTTGAGCACAGAATGTTCTGTTTCTCCCTAACCGGGGCGGGGACATGAATCCTTCGTAAAAGATCTCTCAAGATCAATCTTGAAGATAGAGAGAGGAAAAAGGGAGGGGAGGAGAAAGGGTTAGAACTAAATATGATATTGGTTAGTGCTAATGCCACACATAGCTCTCAGGTTTTACCAGAGGAATGATCAGTAGGCGATACCAACTGTGATGTCAAAGAAAGGAGAATTTTAGGTCTTTTCCTTCATACTATCCAGCACTTCTTGGTGGTTTATAGAGTCACTTATAATATCACACACACAAATTTATCTTTTCTCACAAAGCTGGACTTCATTGCTAGTCTTTCTCTTTCTAAAGGACAGAACTATCCATGACACTTTCAATCAACAATCTGGCCACTGAAAAAACAGTGTCCTCAAAACACCACCGTTTATGGCTCCTGCTTTCTTGAGGCATTCAATATCTGGAACCACGTAGAACATCTCTCATCTCGGATCCTGAGGTGGAAGTCAGCTGGAACCAATGTCGTTTTATAAAGAGACATCATCTACAGCTTGCCCTCATTTATAATTGCGACAAGTTATGACTGACTTTCTTGAGTCGCTTTGGCAATAAGTCTCTTCTTTTTTTTCATGAGAATTTTGCAATTTGAAATGCAGAATTATAAGGTATTAGGATCAATAAAGGCCTCCTTCTGAGGTCAAAACCACTTTGCTTCCTTATTAAAAGTATGTCCTTTATTTCTTTCCTAAACTGCTTAAAAACATAGGCCCTTCAGAGGCAAGATATGATTGCTAGTGTTCCACTTCCAAGGCAGAAAATAACATCTATTAGTCTTTCTTTAGTAGCAGCAACAATGACAGGACTGTGTCCATGATCTTTGCAAATTCCAGCAGTGGTATCCTCTAGAAATACACACTTTGCTATTCATTTCATCCACTTCTAGTAGAAATAACCACAGAACAGGAACATAAAGGTTAACCTCATCTAATAAAAGATGCTGCTGAGATGACAGGTGATCTCTCTTTCTGCTGATGCTGCTCAGCACTCCAAAATGCAGTTCTTGCAAGGAATCTACATTAGCAGCAACTTGGACTAACAGTCAGTTAGAGCCCCAGGAGCTCATTCTAGGCTAGAATCCTCTCCAAGCCCTCCTCTTTCTTACTTTGCATAGCAGCAGAAGCTATTGCAGGATTTGTTTCAAAGGTGCTGTGCTGCTGTGCCCAGGATTATGTTTGCTTTTTTTTTTTTCCCCACTAAAGTAAAAAGCAGATGGAGACCTAGAGACCCAAGCTGCTAAGGCATGATCTGTAAGCTTGACAACCACATGGGGTGAGCTGCACACATCAAGCAAGGCATGTTTTACCAAAGGCATCTGTGTTAACTTCTGTCCCATATAAAGGTATAGCACTAGAGATTATTTTTGTTATATGGCCTCCAAGCTTCATGTCCCACTGCGCAGTGCATCTTCACAAACAAAGCTTTGGATTTCATGATGCTGAGAAACCCCAGATCTCCCATCAAGATTCAGCTGTGAAAAACAGAAACTAGGAGAACATCCCCTTCCTTCTCTAACCGGCTACTGTTTTGCATAGATGCATCCTGTATCAATATTACTGTTCTGATTGACATGAACATATTGTCAACGCTAAGAACTGACATCAAGGGCATTATTTATGGCAAGAAACTGCTGACAAATGACATTTTAAATCAGATGCAAATATTCTATTGGTAAAGTAAAGAAGAAGAAATAAGGAGAACACAGGAAAAAAATCTTCTATTCATTCCAGTGACCCTAATTATACCTACAGTTATAAAATAGAAAATGCTTAAAGAATTATAGGATGACAAGCAAGTGAGGATTAACCGCAAAGGCTGCAGGCTGTGTAATTCTGTCTCACTCAAGTTCCTTCTTACCAGCCTATCTCTAATTGTTGATCCTTCAATGCTTTTTGATTTCCATACATTGCAAGAAGATAGGTAAGGCTCATGAACCAAATCCCCAGGTGCACGAACAACTATTAACGCAATATGTATGGAGACAAGAACATGAAGATCCTCTGCCTGTCCTTCCTAGACTGCTTCATGATTAATAATTATCTTCATAAGATTTCAAAAATAACACATCAGCATTAAAAGAGTGCACACAGCTGGACTGTAACTCAAGAGTGATATATTTTAATAAAAGAACAGAATTCTCTGTTCTCTGCTGATATCATTTTGGTAGAGACCATGACCGTGTTACACCAAGGCAGACTGATAAGCCAAGCTAGTACTTAAATTTTTACAGTAAAACTTCTTTATAATTAAAACCAAAACATTTTTAAACATGAAACATAGTTTTGAGCCTCATTGTTCTGTACACTTTTTTGTTGCCAATGTAATTATTTTTGTTAAGAGTGTGATTTTTATACTGGTATAGTTAAGAGAGTATCATCTGTAAAGGCACATTTATTGCTATCAGGGAAGTAAGCTATGACCAGTGTAAGCACATTTCTAATATTACAGTTATAGGAAATCCAGAGCCTTGGAGGAGCTGTGGGACCATGCAAGAGCAGTGGCCTTTTAGGTTGTCTGCACCAGAAAAAGCTTAATGTTGGGCCACTGGAAGGAGAATTAGCTGTGACCACAACCCTCCATCTCCAGGCAGATACACATACACAAGATAATTTCATCAACGGCTCATTGGATTTCTCCTATTGTCCTGAGAAAGCCAATAAAAATAGATTGCTTGTATAATTAAATATCTTCATAAATACTTTAATTTTAAAGTGTTTTTCATGATAGGCAGCTTGATATAAAGAAAATCTTTGGACTGGATATATTTAGATACATAAAAGTGCGAGTAGACTTTTGATCACACTTCAGTTCCTGCCAGCTGGAAATACAGAACATCAAAAATGTGAAGCAGTGTTAAAATTCAGTATATGAAATCTCAATGACTACATATTGCTCTTCTACTTACATCATCTCATTGCAAATTTTATGTAAAGTTTGATGAAGGTACTGCAGTAAGTGAAATGGTATTACAATTGAACCTGACACGACACATCAGAATGGGCTGGATGTCACACTAACAATGCTATTAACGAGATTGATCTGATTGATACTGAAATCAGACAGACGTAAGGAGCTGCCCAAACTAACTCTAAACATTACCTTCACTCTCCTTGTTGAAATGATAACAGTCAGAGCAACAACTTGAACAATTAAAAGTGAATCACCTGAAATTATAAATAGGTGCTGTCAAAAAGTCCCACAAGAAAAATTCTTAAGTTAAAAATTTACCTGATAACATAAGTCCTAAAGGGGATAATGTGCTGCATGACAGCAGGGATGTGTAGCCATATTCTGATCTATAATGCAAAAACATAAATAGATAAAAATTTCATTAATGACATTTAATGAGAATGGTAAAAAGTGAAATATTGCTGGTACATATGCACATGCAACCCCACTTTAAAAAAAGGCTTTGTTGTTGTTTTTCATTCAACTTCAATTCTCTCAACTTCTTAATTTTCTAATTTTCAAAGCTGTTATCTGAGGAATGTTTCTGTGACTTATAAACAGGAGTTGCACCTTCTCTTCTAGTCAATTGGAAAATATAAACTTTGTATAAACAGTATCATACTGCCCAGATGTCTCATTTATGAATTTTCTGTAGTTTCTTCAGTAGGAAAAACTGCTACTCAGCCTTGTGGGGTTTCTTTTTCCTTTTTCTTTTAAAGTCTACAAGAAAATGATTCCATTCTTTCTGTTCCTTGCAAATCTCTCCTAAATCAATCAAAATTATTTGACTTGTGCTGATGTTTTGCTTCTTAAAGCTTATATATCCTATAAAATTATGTTTTATAACCAGTGATTAAGCACAGTTTTTTTACTACTATATTTGCATTCCCATATTTACCATTCTGCCTTTACCACCTTTGCAAAACCATATGCAAGAAAATGTATGCAGAGAAAAAAAAAACCCCTGAAACAGCTATTTAACACCGCTGTGAGGAAAAGAGGACCAACCAAACTACTTACACAGGCAAAGTTAGAAGTTCCATCTGCATTTCAAAAAGGAATGCTGAGCCTGTTAAACCTGCTACAGAAAGACAACTAGGTGCCAGGTAAGGGATCTACCATAGATGAAACATTAGCAGCTGTTACTACTACTCACATAATGTTACTCACGTGCGCACATAGATCTTGTGAATAGCTAACGCTCATTCAAAGCTGTCATGCCAATTTACATCTCCACGTTCGCTCTTAAAAGAATGCTTAATCTTTGCAACTAATGCAATAAACTCTGGCTAAGGATTAAATTCTCACCAGAATTTTGGAAAATTCTGTATGCAGAAAATCTAAATTCTCCTTCTTGCCAGGAGAGAAAAGTATTAGGCTGTAGTAAAACTGAATCACCAGCATTTATTTTAAACATTGCTGGAATCAGCCAAATAACTTTGAGAGTTAGTTCTGAAAAATATATTTTCAGACTTACTTTTTACAATGCAACTAACCCTACACAGTAACAATGCTAACCTAGTCTGCAAGACGAACCAGCCAAATCTTCACATTGCAAAAAAAGACCACATTTGGAACAGGCTTCTGATCCCATTGGCAGTCTCAAGAAGAAAAAAATGCTAACATTCCAAAGATAGAAAGAGTAACTAGAAGATGCTTGTTCTAGAAACAGGAACTAAATAACATTTTGACAAGGAATTGCAAGGATGACAAAGATACTATTGTATTTACACAATTTGATTTTTAACACAATGATGTGCTCTTTTTCATATGCAAGTACGAAAGACAAAAGCAAATATATTTCTTTGTGAAATAAAAGTAGGATATGTTTTTATAATTTTGTTTTTATAGATTTCATTGTTCATAGTAATTTTCGCTCTGTATTAATTCAAACTTCTAAAGCCATTTCATTCGTCTGTATGCTTGCATTACATACAACCTTCATCCTCAGAATTTAATTAATGGATAATTTCACATGTTATAAATGAATGTAATTTTCATCATGAACTCAAATACAAATATACTAAATTACTTAAATAAAATGACATAAAGTAACATATATAAAATGACATTATAAATCCACAACTTTCATTATACTTTTTTTTGCTTCCAAGACAAAGTATTTACCGCATCTGTTCTATTCTCAAGCTTCAGAGGGGTTTGGGTTTTTTTATTATTCGCTCTTTATCACAGGTAATTCATTTCTAAAAGGCAGTGCATCTCTCAACAGTTTTTACTTCTGACTTAAGTTTTGAAGTTTAATATGGTAAAATTAAAACAACATTTTGGAAACCATCAGCACTATTTCAAGTAATTCATGTCCACTGAGAGAATAGTTATTCCTCCACAACATCCACAAAACTGAAACAATACACAACGAAGTAATGACATGCTTTTTCAGTGAGGTTTAAACCCTCTAGAGAACAAGCTGTAGGTCATGGATTTCTCTGCATCTGTTAGCTTTTTAAGGAGACCAACACAACATCAGGTAGTTAAACCGAGCAAATACCACAGCATATGAAATGTGGGAAGAAAGGAGGAACCAAGTATCTAACTAAAAAAGATAGCAAAGAAATATCCTAAGAAGGAATAGTCAGTCCTACCACAATACAGGTTGCTAAGAAGCATCTTGCAGAGCCATGAGCTGGAGAAAAAAAGAATGCCAAATAGCCAACTCCTTGTGTGAAGTACATTGCATTATATTACATTTGCTGGCTTTATTACTACAGACATAAGCTTGTCTGATGAAGACATTTACTCAAACAAGACTTCCAGGATAAAAAAATTCAAGGAAACACCTTTTCAATAATTTTAACATCCTCTATATAAAGGAGACAGGAGTAATGACAAACAAGTAGCTCAGTTCCCCACAGGCTTTCCTAATTTGTTGTAATGGCCTTCTCCTACATGCACCTGTAGAGTGCATTTAATGAGATATTCACCTTCCTTTGTGGATGAAACAGAACAAATGCTTTCCACACCACTATGCAGCCTTGTCTACTAAAAGCTGAATGTTATTGGTTAGCAAATTATTTCTTTGACTTCAGTTTACTATTTCCAACTTCACCTACTCTACTTCCTGGACCTTACTACTAAGACTAACTTTTTAAAGAGAAATTGACCGGTTCATCCACACTACTATCTTTCTGAAGACATTTTTGAAACATTTAAGGTAGTAGCTAAACAACTCATTCATCTCACAGACTTCAAAATAAATTCCAGCATAGACATTTCTAGGAGTCTTTACAACACTGCCATTCTCAAGAGTTAGCACAATTGTGAAAATGTCTTTAAGAGTTACTACACACTTTGGTTCTGGCTTTATACGTAGTGAACCAGTTAACAGTTGACATTGCAGAGCTGTTCACTGAGCTATTATCGACCGGGCCATTCATAAATCCCACGCTATCTATAAATCCCATAAACTCATATGCATTGGGATAAAACCAAGTCAGATTAGCAGAGTTCTTACTGAGATCTCCAATATTTTACTCACAAAAACCACAGTTTTGTGAATGCTTCTTTATTGGAGTTTGGTATATCATTTCACAAACAATCAGAAACATTTATTAAATTATTTGTATTTACCTAAGTTATATGAATTATATAGTGAGATGATATAAAAAGAAACAGGGAAACAGAAATATTGCATCAAAATTAGAAGCTTATGCACCATTATAGAGAAAAATATTTTTTTTTTTTAATATCAGCAAGGTAAAATGTATTTTGTCAAAAAAACTAGCTGCCTCATTCGGAACTAATAAACATATTGCATTTGAAAGTCAGAAGCACTGCTGACAAGTACACTGAGTGACACCAAAATGCGGGAAGCGGATGAATAAAGCACATTACACATAAAACATTTTATTATACTTTCTATAGTGAACTGACAGATAAAATCTAAAGATAATTTTTTTTTAAAAGTTTGCCTCTAACTCACACAGACAGGCCAGCAAAGCTAGACAGAATTCAAAAGAAAAATTCTAGTTGAATGGTAAAAGAGACAATGCTGGAAGAAGTTGAAGAAACAGTATTTCTACTGATTATGGTTTGGGTTGAATTTCATTTTATCTAGGTTTAACCATAGCATTCATCCAAAATAGCTGCAAGAGACAGCTAAATGTATTACCTACCATGAAAAAAGATAAATGCAAACTTGCTAAGTAATCATCTGAAAGGAGAAACTTTGCTGAGAAGTATTTTGGGTTAGGGCACATCACTAAGAATAAAGAAAATAATTTATGTGGAGAAAAATAAAGATCTCAAAAAAGGACAAAGAAGAAAGGCAGACGCAGTTTGTAAACACGCACTGGTATGGGATATCTAGGAAATGGGATTTGCAGTCAGAATGCTTGTTGAAAAAAAATGCTGGTGTGATAGGGAGCTGCCACTCATTGTTCAGAAGAGTTTTGCCCATTCTCACAAGAAACAAAACAAAAAACAAACCAAAAATGTAAAAATGTTTGGTTCTATGACTGAAATTTACTTCTAAACCAGAATAACCTGCAAGACCATGTATTTTCAGCAGATGGCTTGATGGAGACTGCAGGCTGCGCTGACAAGAGCTAGAGATTAAGAACTTCTCAGATTATCACTTGAAAGCTCATCAGATCATACAGAAAGGGCCAGAGGAGAACATAGCTCCACATACATCCTGCAACAGCCCTCCTGTGCAAGCTTACAAGAACAGAGCATATCATGGCCTTACTCATTTGTTCTCTGACCTACAAGTTAAGAACCATTACACTACAAGGATGAGGAGTCAGTGATACAGATCACCAACATGAGCTTTATTTCAGTCACTGGTTCCCTCTATGCAAATGTATTCCAATACTTACTTAAAACATCATCCGGGCTGATCAGTAACAGCAACAAGGAAGGAGGGAAGATGTGTGGAGGGAAGGATCTGACTTTTAAGTATTTAAGATTGCAATCAATGTCAAAATTACGTTAAACTCTCTTCATACAAGGCATAACAAACAATTGTTTTCCTTTTTGTCCATATGTAACACCCACAAGACAGGTCACGACTTCACATTCTCACATTACACTAAGTCCTCAGATGTCCTTCTTCAGAGACTGGTTTTTACTTCTATCACCAATCTCTTTCAAATCACCACTAAAATCAATTTGTAATTCTGCTAGTCAAAAATCACTATTATTTCAAAATTGGAGAAATGATGAAGGATATGTATTCTAAAACTAAGTGAAAATAAAAGATAGTTACCTCTATGCTGCAAATGTGTATAATGATATAAAATTACAGGATATTGAGAAGAAAAGAAATCCATAGGCTTTTCTTTTGTGTCTCACAGGAAACAGGTAAAAAAGCTAATATAGCCTGAAGAAGCTCAAAACATTTCCATGACACAATTTCAGGGACAGAAATGACCTCTGACAACGTTCTTATAAGTATTTTCTGGGGCTGTTACAATCTTCCTATCTAGGTACAAACTAGCAAAACTACTTGTGTGCTTACAGGAGATGTATAGGGTTTGGATGATGAAATGCTCAGTGGAGTAGCAAACCTCACATTCCTAACATGGAAAATCTTACAGTTTTTTTCTCCCTCCCTGGTCTTACAGAATTCTTCCAGACTTCAGTCCTTTTACTTTTTGTGTTTTTAAACAATTTAAAGACAATACTTACATTAGATACCACTGTGATAAATGCATGTGCTATAAGAAATGGCAGTGTCTCGGGGGTTCCGTATTCAAAACAATCCTTCATGAGGGAAAGGCCATTTTTTCCACAAAAGAGACAAACGTAACGAAGCAAGTGCAATGGTACTTCTACATCCTAGAAATATTAAAAAAAAAAAAAAAAAAAAAAGAAGAATTTAAACAATCAATACTAGATCCATTCAGACATACATGAAATTCAAAAGCTATATTAGTATAACGCAAATCTATACAGAGGAGTGAACATGGCTACTTCAAGTTTCTAGGAAATGTGCACCTATTTAAAAATGGACAACTTACATTCATATCACAGAACGCCCCTAATATATTGCTTTCTTGAGCAGAAATATCCTGTTTAAAAAGAAAAAAATTAAAGTTAACTGAAGCAATAAAAGTACATTTATAGAACAAAAAATAACTGACCATTAACAGACATTATAGTCAACTAAGGGAAAAAAACGAATCACTAATTTAGAAGACAGAAGCTCAAGCTTTGCTCTACTTTTACATGGCAAAACATACTTTTCCAGTTCGTCATTTTATGTATTTATAAGTAAGTTAAGACGTATTTATAAGTACACAAACATACATTTAGGATAACATCTCAGCAGTGGCTCTCAATGGCTAGATTAACAGGTCATTCTTCAATCCCACCTCCCTTCAGATTACCAATTTTTTTCACCAGGAACACTGCAAAGGGGATAGTCTGGCACACTGGCTGCACACCAGCCTGAGAATTACAGAACGAATCGATCTAGGTGCTTTTGAATGCAATTTTTGCATAAAGATGAGGCATATATTCAAACATCTGAATTTAGATGAAATGTAGGATGTTCTACAATCCTACATTTAATGACTTAAGGGGCTAAACTGTCAAATTAATTCATTCCCATCAGAATATTAAAATTCTTTACCTTCAACTGCTATATTCTTTTACATATAACAAAACACATCATTTAAAATAAGTGTCTAATACTATTTATAGGATTAAGCTAACTAAAGAGGGGAAAGGAACTGTATCACCCTATCAATCTGTTAGCTATTTGCTGCAACAAGAGACCTCTTCTAGAAGTACTAAACTGAAAAGGGTTTGGAAAAATAGCTTTTCTTTTTAATGTTCACAACACCCACTTGTTGGGCAGTATAAAGCAGGAATTTTTTTTATTAGGGTTGTTACACATATTGTGTGTATCCTGCATATGGCTGGGGGCAAAAGGGCACTGAAGATACCATAAAATGTGACTGTAAAACCACAACATTGCCATGGATACTTGCAGGTAGTTGCAGCACACATTCTTCTCCTTCCCATCCCTCCATGCCAAACACTGAGTTCTCATACTCACAAATCAAATGTAAGTTTAACATAAAGATAAGTTTTTAAATGAAGTTTCCTGAATATATTTCAAATAGTTGTGTAGGAGTAAGCTTCTGTAACTGTACCAGAGGATGCTGGAGGCAAGCAATTTTGGATGGATTAAGTGTGATACAAACATTTTGAATTATTCAATATGCTCATATTATTGCTAAGCATTTATCTTCTTTTTTTCTTCTGCTGAACTCTAAGTCATGCCTGAACTCGTGATACTTTAACAGTTATTTTTAAAATGTCTTTGAAGCCAGTGGGTGGTATGTTTTCAAGTAGTAACAAAAGGTGTTCAGCGCTCTGCTCATGAAAACTGCAGAAATGGTGTGAGAAATTTCATTAGTTTTCTTGAATAAACCAGAGATTTGTTGTCGAGTGAACTACAGTTCTTAGAATACAGAAATCAAAAACTCATGGAGGTCTGTTGCACGAGTCCTGCAAAGCTTACTAGAAGTGTTGCAGTTGAGAGACTGAGTCTGGAAATGTGACTTCTGTTCTTGCAGATGTGAAACAGAACAGAGACTGAGAATTCCTCAAGATCAAATTTATAAGGAAATAAGCAAATTCCTTGTGGGAATCTAACGTGGCATTAAAAACCAGCATCACTTCAGATGAAATGTACTAGTTGAGGTCTAACATGGAGACAATCTTGGTGGAGGGCACTTAATTATGGATATCTTCCAAGTAAATATTTACTTGAAAAGAGAAGCAGAGATAGTAAGATTCCAAAGAATCAGGGATTGCAGCTACAGACACCTAAAGAACTCTAAACACCTGGGTTTTTTCCTCTCTCATTTCATCCTCTGTCAAGAACCGCTCAATGGCTGGGTAACTGCCTTCAGATTCATTGTTCTTTCTGAGACAGTGCAAAGTTCAGGAGTGCACTTTACATAGTTGCTTCTTTCTCTAGAGGATTTTAAGAGCCTCCATTTTCTAGATTTTTTTTCCCTCTGAAGTGTCCATTCCAGGTATTACACTTGCTGCACAGAGTAAGTATGAAAACACGAATAGGGCATACAGTCAGTCTTAAACCACCCTGTATGCAAGATCTCTTGAAAGATATCCCATACATTAAAAAAAAAAAAAAAAAGTTGTTAACTAATTCCAAAGTATGAACATTTCTCAAAAAAACAACCAATCATATTTATAAAAATATTTTGAGTTAATTTTGTTTAGGATGAAAAATAGACCCAAAGGCCTCTCTCTCTGGGCACCAAAAATACTGGTAGATTTCAACAGAAGCAAAGGTGTGTTTCCAGATGTTATCTTTACAGACTTTTTTTTTTTTTTCAATATTTATGTCCTGACATGAGTTGACCTCTAACTGACTGCAACCAATTGTGCTGTTCTGTAAACCCAAACTTAGTAGAAAGATATTTTTCATTAAGCTTCTCATCAGTTTAAGAAAAGTTGAGACAAACATTCTGTCTATACAGACTCATATTAATTCTACACGCATCTAGACTATATACTTGTCAATAAGCTTTATTTACTTGCACATGATATAGTTTCACAGCATATTTCTGTGACTTTTCTGCCCTCTGCAAGGCCACTTGTTCAAGGTAGCTTCTGCTGTCAAGAGTACACAGCCCTCCTGGCTACCAATCAGGCTTCCATGGGCTCCACTCTCTCACTTTAAAAATGTTGTAAGGGACAATAATTCTTTGCCCACATAATTTAAGGAGAGAATCTACAGGATTATACACAGGCAGACAGCCTTTTGACTACCAACAAATCTTGCTTTGCTGTTCATGTTCATCCAACTTTGTGAACTCCTCAGCTAAGGAAAACCTCCTACTTTCACATGAATGTTTTTCTTGTCCACTAGATGGTCATGTGTAAAATGGCTTTGGCAAGCACCTGATAAGAGGATTAGGCTTCAAGACTTGTCTTCTGTCATTAAGAACAAAGATCTTGGGGGCATACACAGAGCAAAGGCTAACAGTAATACTGATTGCAAATCGTTACCAGAAGGTAATAACACCATGTGAAAGCCTTCCACTGGACATTTTTAAATGACAGCCTAATTGGTCATTTCTAGGCAAAGTGAAACCTTACTGGGACGTGATGACTCAATGAAATTGCGTAAATTCACCTCAAGAATCTGGAAAATGGAATTTCTGAAGTCTGTGAGAGTGGAGATTGGAGTCTGTTTTGCATCAGAAAATTTCCCCTTTTCCACAGCAAAAGAAATACTTGGAGGGCAAGGGAGAGCTACACCAGCTTCTCCCACGAAATTCTTGGCAGATTTGGTCTGTTCAGGAATCTGTTTAGCTTACAAGTATAGATGACACACCTAAAAAAGGGATTTTTATTTTATGATCCCCTGAGGACTGAGTCCAAGCCTGATCTAAAACAAAAAGTGCTCCCATTACTGGGACTAATAACTTGTCTCAATTCAACTAAGATGTGCTCTACACTGAAATCCAAAATTAAATTCTAAACCTCAGTAAATGAGTTACTCATGGTAGAAGAAAGTTTTGACATTAAAATAGCTAACATTACTACTTTAGAAGAACAGGACCCTAGTGCTTCCTAAATATAGAAAATCTCAGTTTGAGAAAAATGATTGATGCTGGGACCTTTTAAATGCAAACAAAAAAAATCTCCCTCAAAAAGGAAAAAAGTACACAACAAGTATGGCAGGCTAGCATACCTCCATAATCCACGCCTGGAAACACAAAAAGTCTAGCAGAAAAGTAAAAAACTTTTCCCTCACTTGTTTGTACCTCAGGAAAGTGTTTTTCATTCTCAGCTTCCCTTTAAGTCATGTTTTTAGGATAGCTAATGAATGTATTCAATAATTCAAATGATCAACAAACCACATATACTAGTATGTCTAGCTAGCCAGCCACAGTAGAGCAGTCTACAGCACCTCTGTGTCCAAACCACTTTATGGCTGCAAATCAAGTGAAAAAGAAATCCCACCAGGCACTCTGAGATTGTCTTTTTATCATTTGGAAGTGAAATTGAAAGAGAAGGAAAAAATACATGAAATTGTCACTTGAAAGAAACAAGTGTGCTTATACATAGAAAAGCTGTTCCAGAATTGTTCATTGTGTATTCCAACGAAGCTAGTTTCAGTAGGTGTCCCACAGGAGTACAAAAGATAAATCACTTAAGTAGTCATTGATTTTTTTTTTTTTTTTTAGCTGCCAGGATAGATCTACCCTCTTCAGTTCCTACTTGCAGAGGCTGAACTACAGATTTATTTATGTATGGAGAAAGTTTAAAAGGCAGTTCAAAATGAATGATGGGAAACCTGAAATCCACAAATCCTAACTTTGCCTCATTTTTCTATACACATATATTTGTGAAACAACCTCTGTTAACTTAGGCCCATATGTTTTGGAACAACACAAGAAACCAAAATCCAGCCCACTCAAAAAACCCACTATGTTGTGAGTTTTAACTAGATTTATTGTCAGATACGGCATGATTCATTCAACAAGAACTGATTATATCTTGTGACCAACCTAGCATACATAACCAGAAATTATGTATGACTTGGTATCTTCTCATTTTGACTTAAATTTAAAAAGCAAACTTAACTTCTCAGAGCTCCAACAGAACTCCCAAAACTCTCTAAATAAAAAATAAAAAAAGACTGCGTTAACTGTAGCTTAATTCTCCTCTTCGACTTTCTCAGAAGTTTGTTGGATAGAAGCTTTCTTCATATAGCTAAATATACATCTTCTTTGCATACAAATATTGCAAAAGAACTGTTTATTTGTTATTAGACTACCACAAGTTGGATCAAACCCAACCTTTCCAAGAACTATATTGTTTCAACTAGGAAATGCTAACACCATTATATTTATTTCAGAAAATGAGAATTAAACATAGCAGGATTTTTGAAAATTATTTTGTTTGGGTTTTTTTCAGAAGGAAATATGGAAGATGTGAACGGTAGCCATAACAAATATCAGAGAGACAAATCAGCACCGTAGAACAAAGCTACTTGTGTAGAGCTCAGTTATTCCAGTCAACTAAACAGCTGTTGTAACAAGTAAGTTTGGTCTTGCACAAAGCTCAGTTTATGAAGCTTTGCTTCTAGAACCGTAGATTGTAATGAAAAGAAATTAGTAAACTATTAATGGGTTACCTTCTGGAAGAAAGGCTTCGCTATAGTCCCCTTTTTGCCTTCCTGTTATTTAAACAGTACAATAATTCAGTGTACAGTTCCATCCAACACTTATCAATATATTACCTATACCAATTAAGCATATTTTAAAGAAAGCGTAAGAGTATGTGTAATTTCAAAATTTTCTCTGAAAAGTTCTGAAGTCAACAGGAGAGCTGAATTTGCCCATCCTGTGTGAAAGCAGCTATGACGCACAGTCTACTCATTAATGAGAACAAATCACCTTTCACAAAACAATTAAATATACACAAAGATAAGATATACCTCTATCGTGGGATGAGTATTATGCTTATAAGCAGTGTACAGAGGAAACTGAATCTGAAAGATTTTTGCCACACACAGCAACAACTTTTCCTTCTCATCAGTGCTCCATAAGCTAAAAGCATCAGTGTTCTTTGCAGACTCCTCCTCTGTCAGGATACAAGTTCTTGCAGAATCTAATTTTTTCTCTATAGATTTTTGCCGTTCTCCATTTTCTTCTTCACGAGACTCTCTTTCTACATTCAAGGGCTCATCAGCATGATTACTCTGATCTTGCCATGTTGATTCTATATTAATAGTGCAATGTTTACAGAGCTGGTCCCGCAGAGCTTGAACTTGGGCAATCACTAAGTTAATAAGCGCACATACTACTTGGTTAAAGATCTCCAAATGTTTATACTCCTTGAAACAGCACAGACATTGTCTGTAAGAAAACAGAAAAAAAATAAAAATTCCTGAAGCAGCTAAAATCAGAATGAGCAACTGAACAAAAAGGACTCTTCACAGTAAAACATTTTAAACAACACAACATTTGACAGACCCATAAAAGTAAGGAAATCTAAACGAGACAGACTCTACCCGGCAGCAAGTGGGAGTCACAAAGCTTTCCTTAAACCCTGTGAACATCCCATTACTTCCAAGTGCTCACCAAAACTGTGAAGTCCCTGTTATCGTTTAGCAGCTGCCACTGTGAGTAAAACATACAAAAGAAATCTTAGGGGCAAAGTCACCGTACTACTAAAGAAGCAGTGTTGTTCAATATGTTCCTGAATCCATTTCCTTGACTGGTTTTCTCTATTGATATTTACTGCAATAAACCACCTGACATGCTTGTCAGCTGTGTAAGAACTAGTTACTGTTACTTTTATATCAACAGGGCTGCAAAATAATTGTATTTTTAATTGAGTATTTAAGCTCACTTCCTTTATCTGCATTTGGATAGAAACCCCATGCACACTGGTACCCTTTACTCCCATGGGAAAAAGCAGTATCAAGTATCTTCATCACTTTCTTCACTATAGGCTCAGAGATTATTCCTCTGACTATCTACTGATACACTGTAAACTGAAAAGAACAAGGGGGGAAACTATACACCACCTTTTTATCAATATAAGAAAAATCAATCAAATCATCAAGTTAGAAAATGTAATATAGCTCTATTTGTGGGCAAGGATAACTATGTATGTCAAAGAGATTCTGGATGCATAAACCCCCCAAGATAGATACCCTAGAACCTATTGTCTGGGAACATTTGCTTCTTCCATACAAACAAGCAACCTCCTCATTCTGAACAAAAGGTGGAGGATATTCTCCTAAAAGGATCTAAATCCTGGAGAAAGTGGAGCAGAAAGCAAGCAATAAGCAAGGGTGCTTCAGTGAAGACTAAAATTAAAGGCTACTTGCTTGTAACAGAATCTTTGAGATGGACTCAGTTCTTTCTCACTCAAACTCTACAAACAATGGAACTGCTATATAAACTGCAGTAGAGACCTTTCTCCTGTTACATGGAGAACAATGGACTCCAGTCCATGACTAGAGTTCTCAGATACTAAAATACTACAAAAATTACACATACCATTTCTGAAAGAAATTAGCAGGCAAGAGATAGGGCAAGAAGTCATCAATAAGAAGTGATAAAAAATTATTCTGCAAAGCATAGCATTTAATGTAGAAACTGGGCTTAATAAATTACAATTTTTAAGAAAAAAAAAAATACAGACAACTCAGAACTATGACAGGTAAAGGGTACTGCCTCTCTTGAGGGAATACAAACATAGCCTTGAGCTACAGCTCTTAAAGCATATACATTCTGAATACAGATTTTTTTTCAGTGAGTTAGACATAAAGATAACACTCAGTATTCTCTCAGTTCCAGCACAGATACAGCGATGGAAGCATCTAAAACATTTTGTTCCGTCTATCCAGAAAGAAAAATCCTTTTAATATTGTGTAAGTGGAGTGTCTTCACCCATTTGACAAACAGACTTTGTGATTTACTTGTAAATGTATTTTCATATTAACAAACTACAACAACAAATTGCAGGCAAAAAATCCAAGTGTATCCTCAAGCATTTATCCTTGGGGAAACCTATGTACAATAGGTCCATCACGTATGCCTGAAAATTACTACCCCACTCGGCTGTAACAAATTATTCTCAATAATAATGAAAACAAAGTCTGGTGAACACTTCTCACATATCTGTATATAAATGTCAACTGATATTGGAAAATTCCCTATTGGGCAAAGGCACTTCTTTTTCAAGAGAGAGGTATGTGCAAAACCTTTAAGTCTTCACGTATCTGAATGTGTTCACAGGAAAAAGAGCTCAACCAAAAATTAAAGATCTATGAAAAAATGAGTATGCTACAAATATGACTTCTTTGAACATAATTTCCAGAAAAATGAAATGGAAACACTACGTGCAGATGGAAGAAAAAGGTATTCTTCAGGCTGAGTTGCCAACTGATCTTCTGAAGGAAAGCAGAGATTTAAATTAAAGGTAACAAAATAAGAATTGGTTCTTAACGAAGGCCTCAAGCACAAAACAACAAGCAGAACTCTCAAAAGCCTATTTAGCAGAGTAGAAACAGGACATGAAGTAAAACTCCTTCCTGTGGCCTCTCTGCTGGACTCTGCTTTGAATAGGTTAAGAGCTGTTTTCCATACTCTTTCACAGTATGGAACCATACATATTGAAGGTAAAAAGAAACCACAAGAAAAAAAAAAAGAGTTAAATCCTATCCAGTCTTTATTTTTTCTCCAGGGTGGATTTGTCATGCTATAGCTGTCCAACGGAACAAAACTCTAAACAGATGATGACCTGGAAAATGACTAGGTTGCAGCTGTTCTCAAACTTGGGATCTAGGACCTGTCAAGAAATGACAGGATTCTGGTTTTTGTTGCTGATGTTTATTTTGATTTAAAATTCCTTCTCTGTGTCTAATAACATATTCCATAAGATAATGAATTTGCTTTGAGTGCCTTCTTTGGGCAGAATGAGGAAGAAGAGGTTTCCGCTTTTGCAGGTATCCAAAACATGACATGCCTTTTTTTTCTTTTGGGAGTCTTCTAAATACCAGAATAATTATTTCCAGTTTATTCTCTACACTTTTCCCAAGATTTCTTACAATTCAGTTTGGTCTTCTGACCACTGCTGAACACTGAATTCCAAACAACCTTACTGTGGAATCTCAAATTATTTGTCATATTAATCAAATTATTTGTCATTGCAATATAGCTATTTATTGCTACACAATTATTACAGCATCCAGAATGCCAATCAAGATGCAAAATATGCTTTGCCCAAAATGCACTACATAAAATGTTTATTTTTATTTTATAAGCAGTAAAATGTCCTTTACTCTCCAAGTATCACTTAGCTACACATGAATAACTTATCCATTCTAATTCACTCTACAGTATTTTTTTAAGATGGGAAACCTACTGTGGAGATCCAGTATCATCAACACTCAAACTCATTCCAAAGTTACCTTTGTGTCCAGGAATTGATGTAAGCAAATATCTTGAGGGCATGTTCCTTTCTGAGCTGCAAGCCATCAGCACCTTCAATGTCTGATACTAAAGAAAACAAAAACATAAACATATTAGTAGCAGAAAAAAATGTGCAATTGCTCTATTTTATTAGAAATTACCTTTGACAGCATGAAAAAAAAGAAATTTGTAAAAATAAACACCAGTACTTAAGTTACAGTAACTTTACGTGAAAGGTTTTTCAGCATGAAAATGCGTAATATCCAATAAATCATCTTCTCATATTGGAAGCTAAAGTCCTCAACCAAATCTACGTATTTTTTGCTTCAGAAAACAGAGGTGCCGTTTAGATGCAACGTGAAAACAGAAACTGCACAGTATTCTTGAATACTGCTGTGAAAATTAGTGACTGAGAACAGCCCCTTCTTCTAATCCTCTTACGAAATACTCTTCATAAGCTTCACTGGGAACTACTGATTGATGTGCACTTTCAAATATGGAACTTCTTCAACAATTTTACTCTTTAACCAGGTGCTTTTTTCTTTTTTTTTCCCCAAGATTTTAAAAGCCTGCGTTTTGAGATGACCACGAGACCTTAACTTCCTTTTCCTGATAAGATTGGTAAAAAAACCCCACACAAAACTATCAAGATAAGAACAATGTGCAGTGTACGTATAAAGTTATTTCAGACTAGCTAAGCTGATGATTATTACTTTCAAATATAGACACATCTATACTAACATTTAACCATAATGAATCACTAATTGGCAAAATGATAAACACTTACCACATTTATTACGGCTGGAAACCAGATCAGTTATGTACTGAACTCAAAACCCAAATATTTCAATGAGGTATTGTCAAATGTCCCACTTCCATCTAAAAAATGCTTATACACTCTAATAAGCCAAACATCAGTAGTAGTCCACACCTCCACTTACACATCAATCCATTATATAGTAGGGCACTGGATTCTGTCTACTGGCCACATACCTTTCTCCAACTATCAATACACAATTCTCATTTCCTCCTTGTCCTAAATTTCCATACACTTCTACAATTACCTAATTGCCACACAAATTGAGAATGTTAGTGTTCCTTTTAAGTTGATCATTTCATTTATAACAAAAGTAAGTATTTATTTCCACACTTCACATGAAATTTCAAGTATCACATGCTTACAAAACTACTTTACAAACAAGCTTTGTGGGAAAGATTCTCTAACAGAAGCAAGCTCTTCAGAATCCCTACCTCTATCTCTTTTCCTCAGCCTTGCGAGGTCCTATGTGATTATCAATACAGGTTTCCAAAAACTAAAGCTAATGAAAGGCTGCTGGCACAGGTCAGAAAGTAAAGTTCAGAAGAATACCACTTCAGAGAATAATCACACAAAACTAATACTTATGAAATAAGGACATTACATATGCACATACATACCTATTTTCATATACATATGCACACACACAAATATAAAAATACACAAAAAGCAGTCTCTCAATAGGATACTATTAAACTTAAAAAAAAAAAAACAAACAACTTTTCTGTCTCACTCCTAGAAGGTTTTAAAGATCCCCACATAACACTGGACAAAGTACAGTGTTATTGTACAAACTGACAAGCAGACTAAAAGATGAGCATCACTTGATACTACTTTTTATTTTAAACACCACAAATTACCATGACACTTGACTCATTTAAGGCCAAAGCACAGCACTGAAGAAACCAACAACTCTGTCAAACAATTTAGGTCAAGCTGAACACAAAAGAGAGATCCTTAACAATAGATAGTATCTAAAAAAAAAAAAGAAAAGACTTGCCCAGCATGAAAGGTTCATAAAACCTTCGTTTTCCAAATTTTGTGAGCATTGTTTCATTAAGATGAATGCCTTCAAACTTGACACAAAAACTGTTGACCATAATTTAGTAGCAACAAACCTAATTCTAACTTGTAGGATCTTACATATACATTTATAAAACTTCCTTCATCCCCACATCACCCTACTCAAAAACCACACACTTCCAGAGCCACCCTTCCACTGCAATAGTTCGAAACGCTCCCAAATTTCCCTCTATGAGATTAAGAAAAACTGAAGAACTGAAAGTTAAATAAACTGGTCCCTTAAAAGCTACAACTGCCACATACAGAGTACAGAATGTAGAAGTTATGGAAATACTGAAGCTTATGCCCTAGGTCAAAAAAATAGGGAGGTATATGCACTAGCTGGAGAAACCTGTGATCTTCCTGTTTATGCATTCTACATCTCACATGTAGACCAACTTCAACTAGTCTTATTTACTAATCATTGCTAATTAATATAGTGGCTACATACATGATTTCCCTTTTGTTTTCTGTACCTAGAAATAATATTGTTCTTGTTCCTGAAAATACTCAGGAAGCTCCAAACAGGAGCAACCACACTGAGGCTGCAGTTTTCCACTGAATTTAAGTTGATCTAAGTCTGTGCCACTACCAAAAGGGTTAGTGACACATCTTGCAGGACTTCTCCTGGACCTTAATTGAAGCTCTCTCTTTTGTTTCTTAGCAGAAATGATGCTTTTCAGCTCAGCTAATTTACATCCTCACAACCAACATTTAAATCTTAGGCTTTCGAACTCCTGGCTTATTCTGAAGCTCAACGTTGTGGATACTCTCGATTCACAGCACCTCTCTTTAGCGACACATGCAGCTTGAAGTACAGCAATAATTGATTATGAAGCCTTTCTAATATTTTTTTGAATTGAAAAAATTACAGACAGAAAAGCAATAGGAACAACTGCACTCATTATCATTCCTGTTCATTTGTTGATTTTAGTCAGTTCTGTAAGGACTCCCTTGCTGCATATGCTTTCACTTCCAATTGATGATGTCTCGCTCCCTTTCCAAACTAGTTTTCTTCTACCTTGAATGGGCCAGTAGTTAAAACAGACTCATCTACTTGTAAATAAAGCACTCCTTTTATTTTCCTCCCATATTCAAGCATCCTACATGCATTAGATCCCCCTTAATCTGCTGCCTCCCCAGTCTCCCACACTTCTAGTGTTTCAAACCCAGCAGTAACAAACACGTCAAACTTTTTCAAAAAAAATTTACTGTGACAAGCCCCCCCTTTGCAAATTGATTCTGTGCGTAAGACTTTCCCCTAGTTTCACTCCTAAGGCAGTGATTCCCACAGGATGCGCTGAGGCACACTCGTGTGCTCTGAGAGCATCTGAAGCACGTCAAAGTGGCAGCTCGTGTGCTCTCATCAATAAGAATTGATAATATGTGCTCCAGAGCTTTACAGTCATTCCTTCCATGATCTATTAGGATCTCTCTCAGCAGTGGCACTCCAATCCTAGGCTCAGCTCCCTTGTCCCCTGTCTCCAGTGGCTGCTTCTTTCTCCAGGCACTCACAAGCTAGCAGTGTTAGCAATGCCTTCCCCAATTTACTCCTGAGCTCTCTGGGCTCAACTTTACTCTCCTTCCTTAAATTTGCTCTAGCAAGGTTTTCTTCTCAGTTAAAGCTTCTTAGACCTTCTCACTGTCCAGTCCTTCTTTTTCCCCCTCTTACTTTCCACGCACACAAACATCTTTGCCCTGCACTAGACCCAATTTCAAGATTGACATAACCCAGTTCAAGACCACACTACTAACAGCATCCATAGCCATGCATTTCAACTACTCCCAACAATCATTAGCACTCCTGCAGGAACCCAGAGAGCCAGGCTGGGAACTGAGCAAATCCAACTTACCAATGTAACCAAAAACTACCCACTTCTTTGTTGAATACTCAGGGTGGCAGCTATGTAAGCTGGGGAGGCTGGGAAGGAAAGCGTGAGGAGCGTGAGGCTGAGAGAAGTAAATACCTTTGTAGTGACTGCAAAGGTAAAATTGCCCCACCTCATCCGGAGTAACTTCACCCTAATACTGCTCATCTATAGGCAGAGAAACTGAAGATACGGTTACTATTAGAGTATGGGAAAACTAGAACGTTGAAGGCCTTAAACAGATCCATCCAAGACAAAACTAACCAGCAGCAAGAAGAAAGACTGGTATGTAGGTAAGTTCCAGCTAAATATATTCTACAAATATGATGTAGGAAATGGGGTCTTTTTGCATACTTGCACTGTCTCATTTTACTGAATCTTTACAACAAGATGGTTTAAAGATCTTCTTGTCAGAGTTACACCATGTAAGAAAGAGCTGAGCTGCTTAACTGACCCAAAGTAATAATTAATTCCTTGACTTTTTTTAACATTTTCTAGTATATAAGCTTTCAGATGTCCTTTAAAAAAAAAAAAAAATCAGACATACTTAAAATCTAATTGTTTATTCAAGTAGCTGATGAGAAGCCAAAATACACGATGGTCAAAGTAAAAATTTAAAACATTTCAGAAAAAAGAAAATTTCCTTGCTGTTTCCCTGTCTCCCATTTTCCTTGGCTAGCTTTAAATGAAAACTTGGGTAATTTACCTAATCTTCCACAAAAGGGTGATTTGCTAAAAGTGTACTATAGTACTAGAAACAACATGATCTCCCAAGTGAAGGAAAAAACCTATTAATAAAGCTCCTGAACCAAGAAAATTACAGAAGATGAGAAAAATATAAACCAGCTGCAAAGAAGGGGCCAATATAATTTCAACTGTGAACAAACGAAGCTCAGATCGTAAGTGCATTTTTAGCAAGAACTTCAGAGCTAGAGGAACAGACTGTAATTAGACCTCAAGGACAACTACCATGCTAGACTTGCGAGGAATATCTTGTATCCAAAGGTCACTTATCACCCTAAGTACAAAATCAAATGGCAAATAAAAATAATAATTTTTTTAAAGTATACTTCTACGTTCAGAAACATAAGATAGTAAAAAGTAAACAATAGAAAACTTTAATATACGTAACTGCAATTTCCACATATTCAAAACTGTAACGAGGTACAGTTGCATACAGATTCTGCTCCCTCCCCCTTCTCCCCCAAGCCTCATCTGATACCAGCTTCTCATGGGAAAGAGTAGATCACTTTCAAAATGGACATTATTCTCAGAAATTGTTCCCTCATACAGACTAAGCAGAGGAAACAAGAGCCACACACTAAATGAAACAGTATGACTGACAATAATACTAATCTTGAAAGAAACATATACATAATCTTCTGTATAATACCACTGTTCACACAGAGAACCAGCACATTATTTTTTATACACATATGCACTGAGATGTTTTCTGTTATTTGTAAGGGGTTTCTCTTTATTTATCATCAATAGTAAATAAGATGATAGCCACAGAGCTTAGCATCTCCCATTCCCTTTCCACTTTCATCTATTAGAATTACTCCTTTTTTATTATAAACAATTCATGATTGCCTTAGATTTATTCACCAAAGTTCTTCCAGACCTTTACAAAGCCATCTTGGCCAAGTACCTAAAAGCACAGTGTCGACTTGAAGTTCAATGGCGATAGTTTACCTGTCCAAGCTTTCCTACAACTTTTCAGTGAGGAAAAAAGTCTTCTTTCCGCTCCTCAGTCTGCAGAAAACAAAAATGCCCCAGAATACTGACTAGATACACAAAAACAAAGGGTGCTGAAACACTACTGTAGAATGGACTATGAAATAAAAAAAAAGGAAGTTAATTCTTCAGTATTAGAAACATTGTTCAAATGCCAGGTTAACATAGGAAAAAATCAGATCTGTAACACAAAATACTGCAGTAATGAAGTTCTATAATAATATGGTTAAGGCGCTTCTGAGTGTCTTTATTCTGTCTTTATGATATTGAGTTGTCAATGCCCACCCTCATCATATCACTACAGCACAGCATTATGAATAACTACACCCACTTCCATCCCATAACACACCTGAATACATTTTAAGTCTAAATCCAACTCTAAATTTGTTCTATTTATCAATACTCCAACTTGGTAAATTTATTTCTTTCCTGCAAGCTTTTGATTACATCGAAGTATACAGAGATTACAATGCAAATATTACAAGGACAATATAATAACTTAAAGACAGGAATTAGTAACCCTTTTAAAGTCTCATTTCCTTAAAAAACAAACCGTGATCAAATTACTGGCCTCTGTCAGACACTTAACTTTTGAACATAAAAGCAATTTCAACAAATCTGACAAAGGTTTGCAAGTCTAAACAATGCTGTGTTCTCACCAATGGAAATACAGAAGCTACTCAAAAGAGTAAGGAAAAAGCAGTTACAAGGTCCCCCAACTATCCCCCAAATCAGTCATCTGCTGCTTATTCAGCATCTGCGTAATTCCTCATAGCCACCACGAGATCAGAAGGGCCGAAGAGTTTTAATTCAGTATTCCAGTGCACAGCATAGTTCCACAACTAGGAGTAGCACAAGCCTTGGTATGTCATCAGCTAGCCAGCACTTTTAAGATAAAACTTCACCAGAACAGGGCAAATCAGCTGATCTTAAGTAATTGCTACCTTTATATGTCACCCTGTTTCCCTGCAAACACCACCAAGTTCTCTCTCTTTGAATCTTTGCATTTCCCTTTCCATCCTATCTCCCTCATCTTCCCCAGAAAAAAACTATTTTCCTTTTACTATAATATGCTAATGCAGTCTGGAGCAAAACAGCAGAAGCAGACTCTGAAAAGCTGTATGAAATTTAAGAACTGTGATCTTTCAAAAGTGATGGCATCCTAAAATTTTCAGCATGCTAGATCACAAACGCTTTGGGTTAAAATGGCCCTTTAGAATGGCATCTACCTAAGCCAACAATCGTCCTTATTAAAAGCATCTTATGATTTTCACCTTCCTGAAGAGAACATGCCACAGCAACTGCTTCCAAGGAGAACAGTTCCACAAGAAATTATTTTAAATGCAGTCAAATCTCAATTATCACCTGATAATTTACTCAGAACACTGGAGTTAGTTCTACACAGAACTACCCAGATGAATTATAATCTAAATAAACACAACTGTACAGCTTCATTAGCCAGTTCAGGTCCAGAAGCAGCAGTGCAACAGTCAGACAAAGCAAAGCCTAAGTTATTACGCTGTGTGAGCCCACACTGTTCCCACAGAGTTAGCCACAGTTCAAAGTTCACAAAGAACTGAATCCACGCAGAACTATCTAGCAGTAGAAATTTGATCTGGACTAGATGGGAGTGTGAAATACCCAATTCAGGTTGGGTTATGCCAATGCAGGGAGAAGAAGCGGCATCACATCCAGCATGAAGCGGCATGGATACAGAAAAGTGTTAAGACTACCATCAAAAATTTAAGGAGCAGAATGAGCCTGCATCAGTTAAATACTGTGTAATGCAGGTATGGCTTTTTTGATCACACAGTGGTACGAAATGATCTTAGCTCAGCTTGTGGATGATATGCCTGTGAATGGAATCAAAAATGGGCCAACCTGCACATTGCTCTGGCTTTGCTGGCCCACGAAGACCCACCAAGAGTCTCAGCATTGTCCTTTTCAAGCCCCCAGCTTCTGAAAGGGCTCGCTGACCCCAGCACTGCACAGCAGGAACGCACAAAGCCTGCTCAAGACCAGCGTGATGTCCAGGCTGTCGCATTTCCAGGGAAGCCTGAGTGAGGGGCACAGTAGCCTGGCAGTACAGCATGGCTGAGCCTAGGCCCAGCAGGGTTTATCAGCTCTGGTTCAAGGTTAGTCACGTCAGATGGAAGGAGTCTTTGAAAACATCTATGGTATCTTTGTGCTGTACCCCCTAACGCTTCTGTTATCTTGGGATTTTCAGCAGCAAAGATATTGCAGCCCTCCCTCTCCAGGGAAAGGCAAGTTACACATTACTAAGGAAAAAACCTATAAAGCACTTTCAAAGCGTTTGTGCCACTTGCTGGAGTTAAGAAAAAAAAAAGTACTCGTCTTATTTCAGAGTCCTATTTTAACTCAGTACTGTAAATTGCCTTTGACTCCAAGGTAAGATGTTACAATTCTGGGAAGACTGCGTTTTCATCTTTAATATGAAGTTGTTATAGTTCCTCTTTTAACAAAAAAAGTCCAGCTCAATTTCAGTAGTATTTCCATACTGCTTGACATCACCAAAATGTATACGAGATGCAGAGAGTTGGGCTGCCCATCATAATATTTTGACAACAGCCACTGCAAGTTTCTTATGGAATCAGTTCAGGATTGGACAAACACTGCATAAAACTAGAGTTTCCTACCATATCACTAATTACTCCAAGGTAAATTTCAAAGCTAGGGCTGACATTGTCAATGCAGAAACTACTGCTCTGATAAAGGACTGCTCACCTTCAGTTTAAAACAGAGTACTTACTTGCATTCTTTCCTTTTAATAAAATACTAACTTAGAAAATAATCTATCATTACTTGAATGACCTTGGCTTTGAATGATTTTTCTTTAAATACTCCAGCTCTGAACTTCTTTAAAAATACTGCTTTAGGGTGAAAACACGGAACTCAAAGTTTATCAAACCATTTTATAAGTAGAACAAAGATTTAATTGCATGAACAAGGTTCCAAAGCTAAAGAGGTTTTCTATTAGTCTTAACTAAAAGTAGCAAGGAATGCAAAAATTAAAATATGTACTCCAGGAGGCATTCTATTTTCAAGACAGAACCTTGCAAATTAGTTCGGCTGTACTACCTGGCACACTATGAATCAGTTACAGAAAACAAGAGCTCTTCCCCCACAACCAGAAAGAAAAGGCCAGAGCCCATGACTGAGCCACCACAGCCAGTAACAAGCAACAGATTACCAGCAGAGTCATAACAAAAGCACCTGATGACTGTGCTCCAAGTCTTAGGGACAAAAATCTGAGAGGCAAATATGATTAATTTATTTCTTACGAAGTATTATTTGAGCCTGCTTAGACAAGGAGGTAAGATAGATAAACAGGCAATGGGGCATTATATTAAATGGAGCTTCAGGCAGTTCATTGAAAGCCCAAGAAGAACTTGCTGAGCATTTGAACTCCAAGGCATTATTTGTTTTCATCAACACAGATGCAAGCAACCCTCATTCAAAAAGGAGAATAAAATATTGAGAAAGGATAGGCAAGCAGCAAAGTTGCACTCTCTCTCAACTTTCAAACATATGCTCAAATTTTGCTCTCATTTTTGCTAGTTAATCTGTATTTAGCCATTCAGTGAAACACACACTGTATTCAGTAATTTATTGGCTACTGTATAATTAAATAATTTTTTTTCTGAAAGCTAGTAGAGTTAAAGAAATAAGAGACTGCTGAAGGCAATGTCTATGATCTATACAAGTATCTCCAAGACTGCAGTTAAGTTTAAGCATCCCCCCCAATAAGAAAATGTATTTACAGATGTCATTCTGATATAAACAAATACTTTGCAAGTCACATATCAGCAAGTGCCCATGGGTCAATACCTAACTATAGCTAAACACAATGTACAAAGCCAACTCACTTTGGAAAGATTCAAACCGGCACTGTTGTTAAGACTTAAGGAGTTTCCAAAGTTAGTGATGAAAATTAATCTCCAATCTTATCGACTTGACCAGACTGTATCTACTTTAAATATTACATCAGCAGATAAAGCATCAAGACTCATGACTTGAAACATTTTGTGGTAAAAGTTTAATTTCAACCATAAGTAAACTAACAATAGTGTATTCCTAACTGTGAAAGAAGTCAGAGACTGGCCAATGCAGTGAAGAATTTACTGCATTGACCACCCTTAAACCAAGCAACAGAATCTATTTTTATAGAGCTTTTGAACTCACACTCCCCAGTGCTATCCTATACTATTTCCAAGCAAAAGAAGGAAAAATAAAGTTGTTCAGACTCTTGTATCAACTGATGACTGCTACCCTAGAACGTAATTCCACCATACACCTCCTGTCCAAAACACCAGGTGACTGAGAAGGGTGGCATAAGCTGTACTATGTAAGCTCATAGACAGACCATTTCCCAAATTCCCCAGTAGATTTTGATATTCTGGCCCTTCTACAGTTTTTCTGGAGTTGTCTTCCCTTGCAAACATGCCATTGTCTATTTCCAGCACTGTTCATAGCTTCTACAAGGCGAAAGAGTGTAAAAGTGAAAGCACTATCAGTTTTGTTGGTGCCCAGAATGAAAACTGATCACTAGATTTGCAAAACACAGAGAGTACCAGCAGAAGACAACTCTGAAACATCCTAGTTTTTCAGTTCACACCCCCCCACATACACTTAAAAAATAATTTAACCAGCAGTGAAAACAAAGGAGTTTGTATTGTAACTTAAATTAGGAAGAATTTAATAGTTCTGTATCACAGATTAATAAATAGGCAACTGACCACTTCCTGAAAATGAAATTAAGCTCTCATTAAAAATTATCAAATCCCCCCAAAATGAGTTGAGAAGTACAGCAGACAGACAATGAATGTTCCACAACACAGCATAAAGGACATACACTAATGCCATGCAATTTGTACAGTCCTTGTACCCGTGATTTCTTACAGAGGAACAGACTACCTTCTCAAGAAAAACCTACTTGCAGCTTAAAAAGCAGGACTTCTACTCTTGTAAGTGTAGAGAAATACTTTATGTTTGAGGGCACTAGCTTTATACAAAATAAGAAATTACAAGTGATGCACTTCTACAGCTGGAAGAAGAAAAAAAAAACAAACCCAACCACCCAACTTTTTCAAGGCTTGCAGAAAGCTCCAGTGCTTCAGTTGCTCTTCATGAACCTGCCAAAAAGCAACTACAAGAAATCATCCTTGCCTGCTCATTAGCACAGCAGGTATGGAGGTAGCATATTCTCAGCTACTAAGGAACCTATCCAGTACCTGAGAGCAGTGTATATAGTAAGCCTTTGGCTAACATATTTAAGAATACACTGCCCTGCTTCACTTCAGTTTCCATCCTAAACTTTTCTCTGTTTCTGTATACAATTACATAGATTAAACACTCTCAAGTGGAAGTCAATTAATAAAACGGTGCAAAGAATTGGAGGCTTCTCCAATCTAGTGTGAAAAGAGGCAAAAAACTTTGCCACTCGCTTCCTAGACAGGAATCAATGATCTGCATGGATGCTGATCTAGAAATCATACCTGAATTGTCACGTGTTTTTAAAGTCCTATTTACAGACCCTCTACTCATTAGCTAAATAAAGGTCAACACTCAAAGGCGCTTTTTCCACGAGGATCTTTTCTAACAGGTTTCAACTTCTTCAACCAGTTGTTCCACGCTAAGTCCCCCAGAGGAGTCCCATACATACACATACAAGTATGTATAGATAAACAGGGCAATTATTTCCTCTTCTAATATTATCTGAAAATAGCAGAAATGTATTGGCACAAAATTTCCTCAAGAAGCTCCCCTTTCACCATACAAGCCAGATCTGGAAAAACCCAAAAGCAAAACTTTGTAAAACTACACATAAGCTGGGTATTTCAACCAAATGTTAAGAAAACCACAGAGATCCTCACAGTTATACATCCATGTTTAGCATTCAGATTGCAAATCGATTCCCATACAAGGAAAAGGAGAAAGTTAAAAGAATGGCTTCCCACCTCTTCACAGGTGAGATTCTAGAAACTGCCCATTTGCTACACAAAATGAAAAAAGAAATTACTACATATGCTTAAATAACAGAAATGAAATGGCCACAGCTATGTTTAATTGCAGCACGCTATCAGTACAAGCAGCATTCAGTAGTCATCACAACCACCTGCTCCTGAAGATGAGATTGTTTTTCAGGTTGTCCCAGCATCCTGACAACCATAAACGCATAGCTTAGCCCACAGAAATCCTTACCTACTAGCTTCCTGAGCTGGTAAAATTAACTGATGAGCTACATTTAAAAAAAAAAAATAGAGGAAGTACATCATAAAAGCCATTCTATACAGAGAATCTTTCCCTCCCTCACTAAGAAACTCTTCTGTACAGTGGAAGACTTAATGGGACTTGTTGGAAGCACCAAGACACCAATGTAGCATTGCCATGACCCACAGGCAACTTCTGACTGTGGTATTTCTCATCTTTTCTGAATCAGAACTAAACAGTCATCAAGAGAATACTGGAAATGGAAAAAAAAAATCTATTATGGGAGTCTGTTAAAGGAAAGAGTAATACGAAGTTTGCTGACGATATGAAGCTGGGAGGTTTGGCTGATAACACCTGAAGGCTGTGCAGCCGTTCAGCGTGATTTGGAGAGACTGGAAAGCTGGGCAAAGAGGAGCCTAATGAGGTTCAACAAGAGTAAGTGCAGAGTCCTGCACCTGGGAAGGAGTAATAAAATGCACCAGTACAGGTTAGGAGGCGATCTGCTAGAGAGCAGCTCTGTGGAGAAGGACCTTGGAGTCCTGGTGGACAACAAGCTATCCATGGGACAGCAACGTGCCCTTGTGGCCAAGAAGGCCAATGGTATCCTGGGGTGCATTAAGAAGAGTGTGTCCAGCAGATCAAGGGAGGTCCTCCTCCCCCTCTACTCTACGCTGGTGAGGCCTCACCTGGAGTATTGTGTTCAGTTCTGGGCTCTCCAGTTCAAGAGGGACAGAGATCTACTGGAGAGAGTCCAACGGAGGGCTACGAGGATGATGAAGGGACTGGAACACCTGCCTTAGGAGGAAAGGTTGAGAGACCTGGGGTTTTTTAGTCTGGAGAAGAGAAGACTGAGAGGGGATCTGATTAATGTGTATAAATATATGAGGGCTGGGTGTCAAGAGAAAAGGGGCAACCTCTTTTCACTTGTGCCCTGCGATAGGACAAAGGCTCTAGCTTTGCGATGCAAGCTAGAGCACAGGAAGTTCAACCTCAACATGAGGAAGAACTTCTTTACTGTAAGGGTTACAGAGCACTGGAACAAGGTCCCCAGAGAGATTGTGGAGTCTCCTTCTCTGGAGACTTTTCAAGCCCCATCTGGATGCGTTCCTGTGTAACCTGCCCTAGATTGGTCCTGCTCTGGCAGGGGGGTTGGACTCGATGATCTCCAGAGGTCCCTTCCAACCCCTGACATTCTATGATTCTATGATGACACAGAACTATACATAAAGCAACACTAAAGAATTAAGCAGGGTGGAAGATGGAGGGAAGAGCAGAGAGAGCATACAAGTAAGCAGAATGGAAACAAAAATGGAAAAAATCACAAGCACAGAAAAATAACAACTTTGAAAGCTAACAGAAGAGTTGCAACAATGATGAGGTGCAGGATAAAGTACGAATATGATCAAATATTTAGATAAAACTAAATACTCAAAGGAGAAAATACAGGAAATAACAGGAACCAGGAAGTAAACACTGCGTTTCCCTTACAATCTCCAAAATGCCAAATTGTAGACTGCTCATCCCTTGTCCACAGAACATGATTCCAGGAAGCAACATCTGCTTTTCTGACTCAATGTTACTTGAACACAGGAAGGCAGAAGCAAACCGCAGTGACACAGAGAAATCAAAGTAGCAAGGAATTAAAAGCCACAAAGTGAAAAGTCGGTATTAACAATGAAGAGATATATTTTACTGATTAACATGGAAGAAAAATAAGCAAAAAGGAATTCTACAAACTAAAAGGAAGGGTGAGTCTTATAATCCCCTGAAGGCATGCAAGTCCCTCCATGCAAGACAAAACTGTTGGTCCTCCAAAAGCCAAGGCATCACCTCCAAGGCAGGCAGAGGGAAACAGGGCCAGCGTCTGCTCTCCAAGGTACTGCCCCTTCAACTGCAGCTCGAAATTTCCAGCCCAAACATCCTCTTACCAAAAATGCCCCGTTACGCTCCCCATCACCTGAGCATCTACAGACAGTTAGAACAGCCAGACTCTCCCAAGAGCTGACACTGACAACATCCAGGAGAACCTGAAACACAACATCTTGGACACGTTTCAGGAATTGCTTGGGATTTCCATAACTTGAAAACTATCCTTCCAGAGGAAAAGCCATAGAGCACCAAAAGGTATGAAAAAAAAATTAGCAGAAAGTTTACCTACACAGTGAATGACTTCAAGTTCTACACTAGTCAAATATCTCAAAAAAAAAAACAAACCAAAAACCAACAAATAAAGCAAGGGACATTTTTCTTTCTTTCTTGAATTTCATTGAAGTTATGTGAATAACTATGCAGAAATGTAACTGTGGAGTCTGTGCAGACCCCTTACTAGGAAGGCTCAGAGCATCTGCAGCATAAAATTTGAGAATCTCTACTATAAATAAAGGAATGAGTTTTCTTAATATTACATGTGATAAGAAATGTAAGGACATTTGCCTCCATGGCTTTCTTAAGCTTTACGGGTATTGTAACAAGTACTTATCCAACATAAGATTTCCCTATATACAAAGGGAAAGATCTCAGTAAACACATGTCAATGGTTCATAAGTCACAACAAAACTCAGCAGAATGGGATTTACGTAACTAATCTTCAGCATCAGTGATCAAGCGGCTTGAGCAATGAGAAAGAAGCAGCATTCAGCAGCCTGAACAGGAAAAGTTTCAGGACAAAATCATTTTTAATCACATCAAATAACATGAACCAAAATCACTGTACAGAACAGAAGCTGAAATATCTTCCTAAAAATAGAAGCCTTTTAGCTATTAAAGTCACAGAGTTCTTCCTTCAACTGCTTTACAGTTACAAACAACAAGTTAAAACTACTTTATCTTGGTGTTACCTTCCCTTTTGCTTTAGAAAGTTCACAGCTAGAAAGGTTACAAGTTCCTCCTCCCATTTTTTTCCCTCTGGTTACTCTGATTCATTTGGAGTAGCACTTCACCACAGTCCATGATAACTGCAGCTTGGCAATAATGGAAAAGTTATTTTCATTTTCCTTAAGTCTGGCTGCTCATCAAAGACAAAAGTAAACATGAAACAATCACTGAAATTAAATTTTATAAACATTTGAGCTTCTTTTCCTCAACAGGAGACAGTAAAGATTTAGGTTAGCATAATAATGTCGGGCAGTTACCCCAATAACTCCTCCACAGAGTCTCTGCAGAGATTCTGAACATGGAAATATCATGGAAGTGGAAAGAAAACACGAATCTTTAAAAAAAGGCCAAAAAAAAAAAAAAAGCCATGCAACAGAGACAACCATTTTACAGTTTTGCACAAGAGGAATAGTTAAGCGAAACACTAGATCTGCACAAAACACTAGGGAGAGTCAAATAATCAATATTGAAGCTTACAGGCAACCACTGAACAAGTGACAGCAGCTCCTGTAGACCAAGTGATGCTAATTATGCAATATTTGTAATAATCTTATTATAACGCATAGTCAAGATACATGAATATTCACAGCATAAAATATTCATCTTCTCCAGATCCCAAAGAGCAAACTCAATGCTGCAATGTTTTGCAGTACTTCAATTTCTTATCTATCTCAAGGTAAACATAGCCTCACGCAACCTCTATGTCTACTCTTACTAGTACTTCCTAAATGCCAGAATTACGAGACAAGAAGTCAAGTCAAGTATCTTCAGCATCCAAATTCAAGGCTATCCTGAAGCTATACAAATAGTAAACACTCCAGTGTCTCGTGTTTTATGGACTTGATCATATTGGGAGCAGTTCTGCAGGCCAGCTGACAGCGATAACTGACAGAACACTTCAATATTAGTCTACATCCATCTCTTGTGCTTGAGTAAACTGTGTGGGGTTTTTTGGTTTCATGAGGTTTTTTATGTTTTACTAAAGGTTTAAGAGAAAACACAATGAGAAAAAAGGCCTGCAAGCTTGTGTAGTAGAATAATACCTAGAAGCCTCTATTCATCAATGTGAACTGATTTTATAAGGTTTCAGAGCTGCTAGGAAAAAAAAAAATTAGACTAAAGAGGCAATCACTGAAGAAAACAAACTTAGCTCCCAGAAACTAAGAACTAGGAATAACCTAGGCCTACCAAAGTTACATAAATCACAACTGCCGCTGTATATTAAACCCTATTTTTCCACGTTGTAATTTTTTTTCTTACTTTTATAAAAAACAAACAAAAAGAACAAAACAAACCTAAACCAAACCAAACCCATCTACAGAGTTTTAAGTCAACACACATCAACACCAGTTGCAGTCCCAAAGGGAAGCCTCTTAGGCAACCAAGCCCAGTTGGGTTCTCTGGGACATGCCACAGCCAGGACTACAAGCACAACCAACTCAGGACCAGTCTGAGAACTAGATTTCCACTTTAAGCTGAGAAGAGGCACTCCCAGGCACACAATGACAACCTCACACTCAACAAACACTTATCATTGGAGCATCACGCACTCTATACTTGCAAGTGAAGCCTGTGCAAGTGTCCAGTGATAGCATGGTTCTAGAGGTAGCTGGAAACTATTACTGTGGCTTCAGGTATGACACAGCGACCTGCAAAACTGTGGTATAAAAGACTTGAGACAGAAAAATCCATGTTTAACATTACATTTCTGTATTTTCTGGCCTACTGGAGGGTTAAGACTATCTGGGTATCTGCGCAGTGCCTAGCAAAACAGAACTATCCTGATCAGGGCCTCTGGACAGCACAGTAATGTAAATATTACTAAAGAACAAATGAAACTCAATATAATCCCTTCTAGACTGACAAGAACTGGCATCCAAAAAAACCAAGGAATGTACAGCGTGTCGATATCAGGGTTCATTTTGGGATACAGAATGCTCTAAATTAACATAAAAGCATATAATGTTTTCCACGTATTTTTCCCATAAAAAGTGTGTATATTTAAATGAGCCCCTATAATTAATACCATGAGAACATTTATAAATAAGTCCTTTGTAGATAAGTGCTCTTATCTTGAAAAGTATACAATTGTGTCTTCCTTTTTTTTCTTCCTATTTAAGGCTACTAAAAATGTTTATGTTGAGGAAGACTAATTCAGAAATCAGACCAGACTTTATAGAGACTTTACTCCTATTAAACCCCTGCCTGGGAAAACATAAGTGATGCTAATGTGCCTAGAGCATTCAGTGAGAAATTAGACTGTTTGCTCTGAGTGAGCAACAGATTGTCCTGCAATGCAAAAACTGATTGAAAGCCTGGGCATTTCATAGAGGAATTTGTGTTTTACTAAGTTCCTGGATCAAATCACAACTTGAAACTACAACTGCTTCTCAGGAAATAACTTCAAGATCAGGGAATTTACTGGGTTTTGTACTTAGATCAAATGCTGAAAATAAAGATGCTGCAAGAGGGAAAAAAAAACAAACCAGCCTAACATTGCTGCTTCTGTCCATAAAACATTGCCTGCTTCTCATGTTTAGGCATAGCAATGAAGCTTTGTGTTAAATATATATATGCTTACATATGGACCTTTGGGCAAAAAATAAGTTCTTCAAACTACAGGTTTCCAGTTCCACAAGATCTCAGACAGCCCTCACGAGTGCCACGGAAGCAGGCCCACTGCCTACCTGTAACAAAACCAGACCTAACGACCTGGAGTCTTGTAATGAGCTCTAGCAAGACATAACCCTGGGCCTACACAGAGGTCACTGCTAGACAAAAGCCCCAGCTCTGCATATTCTTATGGGGTGTGGATTAATATCGTAGCAGTTTACAGGGGGACTAATATGCTTATAATAAAAATATGCCTGGCTGTTTGCAGAATTGTTGAATTCCATCCTTCTGTCATCCACGAATTGGTAACAACTTCTGAAGAAAACCAGAGCTTCCCACGTTCTTTTCAAAATGAAACATTAAGAGTTGTTAGTCAATTCACTTTCTAAGTGACCTGTCATTCAATTGATACCAAATACTTGTTTTGTAAACATTAGGGCAAATGACAACAAAGAGCAGTATATGTTCTGTGCAAAAATGTTTAGTTTAGCAAGAAATTTCTAAAACAAACTAGATTATGTTTCCTGGACCTCTTTCAAAACACCGTTTCAGTAGTTTCAGTGAAGAGACGATCTGAAATGCTCAGCGGGCAGAAAAGGAAACTGCTGGCGGTCTCTGGCTCACACACTTTGGGCATGACCTCATTCTTTACTACCACTTTTGATTTTTGCTGCAGTGTCTTAAAAACCAAGGCTTGACATTATTTTTCTACACTACCTTTAATTAGTACTTAAGAAATGCAAAGAACATAACTTGAATTTATAAAAAAATGAAAGTATACCCCCCTTATAACTTGTTCTCATACAGTGAGAAGGTAGATGGCACACACAATGCACCATCACATCTGCCTTAGTACCCAAACCACACGTAAAATAGTTATGTTTATTTAAAGTGTGCTGGCTTCTCTGAATGGAAGACCAAACCTAATGTTATTTGACCAGCATTTTTGGAAGTTAGCTATATAGCAATAGTGGTGCATAACCTACCTAATAAATTTGCCTAAAAAAAGCCAAATTTCTTTTTCATAAATACGAGGTTTATATCTTAAATTATACAGAACCATTAAATTATCCATACCCTAGTTATACTTAAAAAAAAAAGTTAAAGTGATTTAAGATACTGTTTTATCTATAAGGGAGTATCTAGCTGCCTAAATCCCAGTTACCTTAAAATGGTTCTAAAAATAAATTCACACTGGAATTTCAGAGATTTCTTGAAATATCAAGTTTACAACTTTTTTCTGTTTGATCATACCAGTCTTGATCAAGTTTAAACAATGATTATTTATCAATCCATTAAAACCAAGCGAAGTTATCTCTTCCAACAAACAGTTGTCATCAGTGTACCATTGATAGTTTAGTCTTATTTTGAACCTACTGTTTAAATAAGCATTCAGTTTATAATACTAACATATTACCCACCGCTCCAGCTGAGAAAGATAAGATATACATGCTAAATTAAGTAAACATCACAACGATTGTTCAAAACAAGCTACTGGAATTACAAGCTTAGCCAAACTTGGCAAACAATTTTAACAACCCAACAGTTGTCTGACATTAACCTTCTAATGTGATTTATTCCAGCCTCCGGTGTCTCCTTAAAGTTAGTTTTACACACACATTTTTACTTTCCAAATAAAATGCTGGGCCATCACCGAATATCATATTTCCCCTGCAAGAAAGAGGCCAACATTCACCTACCGTAGTATCTACTCATATATCTTAGGAAAGAACAATCACCACACACAACTGGGCCTCACAAGAGTTAAGAAACAACTCTACCCAAATCCTGTTCAGGAAGCATTCTGTTCTTCACTTCACTGGAACACGATTTGCCTCTAAGCAGACTGCAGTGTGCAACCAGGAAAACGTTTTAAGATTTCAGATAGCTAAACTTCCCACTAATCACAAACTTCAACTGGTAAGCTCGTTAAATTCCTCAGCATCTCTAGAAATCATGTTTTTTAGTCTTTGTTCATGAAGCAGTGCACAGAGACAAGCCTCTGAGGAGCGGGGATGGTACCTTGCCTGCCACGGAGAACTGAGAGCAGGTTCCAAGGGATACACGAGGCCTGCTGCATAGGGGTAAAGGGGATTTCGTGCCCAAAATGCAACCGGATTTCAGCGGTGCCGGGGGGATACCTGCTGTTTAATACCCTCCCGGCTGTTTAGGTAACACCTGTAAAGAGGAAACTTCGGAAGGAAGCAAGAGACCACCCCCGAAGCGAAACACCCGGGAGCTCCGTGTCCCCCCCCGCCAGCCCGGCCCTCGCAAAGCCGAGCCATGCTCCTTTAGGCGCCGGTTCCCTCACAGCCAAGCAGTCGCCTCGGAAAAAATAGGTACCCGAAAGCCCCCCTCCGCCGCGTCCCTTCTCCCCCACCGCCACACCACACCGCGGACAGGCGAAGGGGAGGGGGGAGGCAGGATCACTCAGAGCCGCCTTGTCTGCTGCTTAAAAGGGACCCAGCCCAGGCCCGGCCTCCAGCTGCTCAGCAGCCACCGGAGCGGCTCGCAGGCACCTCCTCAGCCGAGCGCGGAGCCAACTAGGCCCCGCTGCGGCTTCCCGGGGATGCGCGGCCAGGAGCGGGCTCCTCACGCCAACGGCAGGGTCACGTCCCCGCCCGGCCCCACACGCAGACACCCGGGGGGCAGGCGGGAATGGGGAAAGGGGGGGGCCCCACGGAAGGCCCGGCGGGGACAGCCCCTCGGCGCACCCTCCCCAGGCCGCAAGTCGGCCGGCCCCGGTAGGGAGAGGAGGGAAGGGGGAAAGAAGCCGCAGAGCAGGGCAGGCTCTGCCGCTATGGCCACCCCGCAGGGAGAGAGGTAACCCCGCGCCCAGGAGGCCCGAGCCAGGCGGCGAGCGGGGAAAAGGCAAGGGGGGGGGGGGGGGGAGGAAGGAGATGAAGCGGGGTTATAACCCAGCCTGTGCCGAGGAGGGTACGTGGGGTCCCGGCCCGGGGCGAGGAGTGTTGGGGGGAGGGTAGCGGGGGAGGGCGGCCGCACTTACTCTCATTTAACACCTCCAGCAGCTCGGCGCAGCTCTCACACATTGTTCATTAACAGCAGCAGCCGCCGCCGCCGCCTCCTCCCGACCATTGATTGATCCACTCGGTGCTGCTGATTGATGATTGATGGGGGCCGGGGCGGGGGTCAGTCAGGGGGGGAGGGGAAGGAGGGGGCGGGAAGGAATAGGAAGAGAAGGGAGGGGGGGAGAGGCAGGGGCCGGTCTGGGATCCGGGGGAGGGGGGGATGGGGCGGCTGATCAATGCAAATGAGCCTGTGGCGGCGGCGGCAGCGGCGGGGAGGAGAAGCCGAGTCACTCACTGGCTCCCAGTGACTCCACGCGCCGCCATTTTGCTGAGGGGGAAGGAGGAGGAGGGGACGGGAGCGAGGGGGGACAGGGCGCTCGGGCTCCGCTCGGCAGTTTCCGACCAGGCAGGAGGCGAAGGTGGCCGAGTCCCTCCTCCCTTTCCTTTCGCCCCGCCTTCCCACCCCGGGCCCAGCGGCGGGCTGGCGAGCGAGGAGGAGGAGGAGGAAGGGGGCGGGCCGGCAGCCGGGGCCGTCAGGGTAAAATGGCGGCGGCGGGTGCTGCGGCTCGGCGCGCGCCCGGGGTAGGGCGGGAAGCGTGTTTCCCTGCCCTCTTCCCGCCTCCCGCGGGGGGGGCCGGATCTCCTCCAGTAACGCGCACACGCTGCTGCGACAGGGACAGAGCAGTGGCCGCTTCTGCTTCAAGCGAGCGCCCGCCGCCGAAGGAGAAGAAGGAGAAGGAGGATTCCCTCTGGCCGCCCTGGAACCCAGGTGGCGCCGCGCCTCGCTTGCCTTTTCCCGGACTGCCGGAGGGTGACTCACGAGGCCGACTCGGTCGGCTCTTCTCTGAGGGGGCCGCGGGTTTTGAGCGCTGCCCGGTTACTCCCTCCTCCTTATTATTATTATTTATTATTATTATTATATACGTTGGCCGAGCCGCAGACGCCTTCCTGGAGAGCACGGCGGCCGGCGGGGAGCGGCGGCGGCGGCCCTTTGGGACCTCCGGCCTGAAGGGAGCGCTTAGCAGACGGCGCCTCACGCCTCACGGGCACGCTGCGTGGCGAGAAGCTTTTCTAGTTCGAGGCGGGTTTCGAGGTCTTTCGTCTGTGGGTAGTTCTGGGCGTTTTCCGCCGGCGGGGCGCGGGGCGGAAGAGTCCGTCCGCCATCTCCTTCCCGCCCAGCGCCGGCTGAGGGGGGCTGGGGCTGACTGAGGGGATGGGCCCGGGCGGGCGCTTCCTGGCCTCCCGAAAATAAACGTTTGAACTACTACATAGCGTTGTATGCAAACAATTAAATTATTTTTACCTCATAGAGTTGTCGACTTTTTTTTTTTTTTCTGTCGGTCAGTGATTTATTCTGCATAATAAACGCCTTAACGGCACGCACAGCACCTGTGAATAGTTGGAGATACCGCATTTTCGTGAAAATACACAGTTTATCTCTTAAAAAATAACGAACTTCATTTAAAGCTACATAATTTATGCTGATTACAACTACCCCTTCAGCTAACTCTGTCTTGGGCACGTTTTGAAAGAGATTTCAGACCCCTGAAGATAAGATTTAAGGCAAACAGCAGTTTTCCATACAAAAAAAAAAATCAAACCTCTTTTTTTGCCATTTATTGATCTTGCACACTCACATGCTCCCTCTGCCAGGTATATGTAATTGGAATATGGATCACATGATCGATCTTGGCTGCCTTTTCTCCCCGAAGTAGGCACTTCTCTGGTATGCTGTAGTGTTTTTTATTTCTGTAGTACCACCCAGTGGTGCGTTAGTGTATTACTCAATGCTTCTAGTTTACTGACTTGTACATAGAATTAAGGAAACAAATCTATTAATAGCCGCAATGCAGATGCAATATAGTTTAGCAGAAAGTAAAATCAAAATTGCCAAATTAGGAAAAAAAATAATGGAGAGCTGTTTTGAGTTCCTCAGTGGCTGACTTAAATGGAAGAAATATAAAATACAAGTCTGATGTCATTGTGGAAATGCAGTTCTGCTTTTTTAATTCCATGTGCATATTTATACAGGCTGATAATACCACTGATGGTTGTATACGTAACCTCCCACTCCTATTATCAAAATTGAACTTACTAGAGATGAAAGCCAGAGCTGTACACAGAGGAGCTTAGAAAGCACCTTAACTTTATCCCACCAAAATAATATCAAACCTCTATCTGCAAGAAGTCCTGCTTTGCCCCACCAAAATAATATAAAACCTGTATCTCCAAGCAGTCATGCTTATTTGCTTCCTTAACCTTTAACATCATACTGCACAGGTATTCCCGCTAGCATGGAATGAATCAGTGGCTGTATGACACGAGTGAGTTGTCTGCATCAGGACAAAGACCACATTTTTTGATAGAAAGCATAGTTCTACAATCTGCATAATCTGATTTGCATTTGCACTTTTCTTTCCCCTCTTCCTTCCTTATACAGACCTTGCAGTAACTTTTATAACAGAACCAAAACTAACTGCCAAAACACCTCCAAAGACTCGTTTTCTGACAAATCAGCTCTTTGATACGATTCCAGTGCCACATAAACACCAGCATCAGCACAAGGAAGGGGCCTTCTGAAGCGTGGTATCACATGCCAAGTTCAGTGAATACAACAAGAAAAGTATGGGTGACCTTGAGACACTCCTGCTTTTGTGCAGACTGGAATATTGCCAGCCAAATTCTTTTTACTGCACACAAGAATCTTTTTTTTTTTTTTCATAGAGATAAAATTGCTTTTTTTTTTTTTTTTTTTAATTAAATGTTAGCTTCTAAGCAGAAGACAACAGGAGCTATAACTGGCCTGGTTACAGTAATCAGCCACCTCCCACTCTTCTATCCATTGCTTTTTTTTTCTCTTGACCTTTATTCTATCCTCACATGCCATCCTTGCAAGGTTGTTTGATCCCCAGGAGGCTCTCCTTCCTTCCCTTGATGGCGATGCTTCTAACCTGGAAATCTTTGCTCTGGTAAACTGCCAGCACAGTTCTTCTAAAGGAGTAACTCAGATAAATGCAATACTTGATCAAAACTAATTCTAAATCCAAAGTTCAGCCTGGATTAAGAGTTTGAGAACATATATACATACACTCTCCAAAATTAATGTCCCACTGTGTCCCACCACTGAACTCATACTCTAGTCCTGTTTTTCTTTAAGGTAAAGATGGAGTTAACCATTCACCACAAGAAAAAAAAAAAAACAAAAAACAAAAAACAAAACAAAACCAAAACCAACCACTCTAAGGTGGATTAGGGGTTGAGGTAGCAAGACTGGTCACTGCCCCTGTTCCTTCTTTGGGACACTTCAGCCTCTCCTTTCCTCCCTCGTACTTTGTATTTTTACACCTTCATTCTCTCTGTGTACATACATAGTTGGTCATTTGACCTCAGAATAGTAATTGTGGAATGGGAAAGACTTAACTGAAACATTTTTTTTTTTACATTAGTCACGTTAACTACTTTAGCCAGAGCTTTGTCTGATGTGGGATGACTGGATTATCTCCTGTTTGAACTTTCTGTTGCTCTGCTGTAGGTTCCCATTCTTGTAGCAGCGATAGCTGAATGGATTGCATGTTTACTCCTCTGCTGCCACGATTTACAATGAAAGGTAAACTACCAGTGATTTCAGCAGATGCTAAGAGGAGATGGGAGCTGTGACAGCTGGAAAGCAAGTAAGTAATTTCTGTTATACGGAGGATAGTGTCAAAAAGGTGAATTCCAGCCAGTCCAGTTATATCTGTGACCTCTAGTCTGGAACGATGCTGGAAACGGTTGAAATCCATTGCCTAGGAAATCCTTCTCTCACTGAAGGACACAAGTCTCTGCCTGCATAATGTAAAGTTACCAATGAAACTTGGCTGAAGTGCAAGAGTCAGTTTAAATTTACATACTTTTAAGCTTCAACACTTGACTTTCATTGCTCTATTAGCATTTTAAACTTTTTAATAAGGTTCATGTCTAACTAGACTTTGGTATCACAGCACCCTGTGAAAACAAATTCAATTAGTTTGACTTACCCCAAGTATTAGAGAATACACTCAAAAGAATTCATAGCCCTGTCTATTAGGCCAAAAAATATCATGTAAGGCTAGATGACACTCACTACACCACCAAGCTACATTAAACAGTTTGCTCCAAAATCAGCTAACTGGCTGCTCAACATTTTAGTAGGAAAATAGACTGCATTCTAATAAACATTACTACCAGCTATTAGGTGTGGTAAGAATCGCACTGTACAGCCAGGTAAACGGGGCAAGTTCTAACTTTAGTGTGGTTTCAGACTGCGTCTTAGAGCCTCTTAGGTTACCATCTTGGTTGGTAATTCAGTTGAAGTTATTTTGTCTGAGTACTTCTGTACCCATAAAGGTCTGGTGAAGATTTGACTGTACTAGCTTGAGGTTCAGTGCTACTAGTCTACCACTGCTTCTTCCAGATGAGACAGTCTGAGGATTATACCCACGTTCTCAACCTTATGCTGGGATAACATCCCTCTCAGCGTGTTTCAATCTTCATTTTGATTATTTCAGTCTATAAAGTACTTGTCACATGACTGGTCATCGCTTTGACTTGAAAGCAAGACAACAGCTACTTTTCTGCGCATGAGCAACAGTATCATCAGCAACTGAACCATCTTACCAAAGAGACAAGAGCACAGACAGCTTTTTTGGTACATCTGGACTTCTTTTGGACTTTTTACTGGTAAAGCATGTGTTTACAATGTTCCTTTGGAGAACTTTGCTTTTATGATTGCACAGTTGCAAGTTTCAAGTTAACCCTGAAAGAAAACTGCTCAGAGGTAAAGCTCTGGGGAGGAAGCTCACAAACTAATTGCAAGGATGTGAGAAGTTCATAAAACCAGTTACGAAGGTTGATAAAAAAGTGCTCAAGCTAACTCTAATGCTGAAAAAATGCCACAAAACTGGTCATTACTGCTCGTTATCTATAGACATGTTAAAATAACCAGCAGTGGTAGTAACTGGGCTGCAGTCAGCTCTTTGCAGCACACATACACACTTCACCTTGTTAAAGCAGTCACAGAGAAAATTTTAACTCCTCCCCCTATTCCCCAACCTAAATTGGCCAATTCTTCCTGATAGTCTTTGCTGAAATTACAGAATCCATGGAAGACTACAGACTTCTCAAGACTCAGAAAAAAACCCAAGTGTTTAAAGAGTTAAAAGGTGTTCACAATAAAAACAAACAGGCCCCTTGACATATTTTGATGGGGGACTTGGAATAGACTATCCAATGTATTGCCTAGGAGCAGCGCTGTTTAACTTAAAAGGGGTAAATAAAAATGAAAATGTGTCTCATTTTCATCTTTGACTTCTGCCATTCTCATCCATACTCAACTTCCAAAACATCCCTCCTCAACCCCATCTTTCCTTAGCGCTCTATTTTCTTGTATCCACTTGCAGCACAAACAAGCACTCACAGGTAGCGAGAAACATATGCAGAGACCAAGAGCAGCCCACAGGGCAGGTATGTATGTATGGAATCAGTGATTTCATGTGCTTTAAGTAATTAAGGTGCATTGTATGTGAAGTCTTACCTGAAAACAGAATCCCTCAACTGGCACGGCTAAGCGTTTTCCCAAGGGAACGCTGCTGACCATAATCAGCCTTGGACAATGAAGCAAGGATCTGCTAAATCTGAAAGTCTAAAAATAAATTCAGTCTCAAGAGATCAAGTGCAGAGGTGCATTCATGAAGGGCAAATGGAGAGGTACGTTCTTTTACTCATTTTTGGTACCAAACTGGTTTTTAAAAAGCTATCTCCGACATTTCAGTTTTGCACCGTAATGTTTGGAGACAAACCCCTTAAGTGTGGAGAAAGGGAAAAAGCCTAGATACCTTCCAGCAAATAAAAAGAGCACCCCACAAGTCTTGGGTCAATAATAATAATTTATCCAATGATAAATGGACTATGGGACAGTCTGGCCCCTAGTCATGACACAGCACCAATGCAAGTTCCTCACTTTAGTCAGCCTCTCTACATTTTAATTATTATTTTCAGCATCTTTTCCTACTCCTTTTTTCTATTAAGAAACCCACAGCTGAAGTCTTACTGACTTTTCCAGTGCTAAAAAACTATTAAAAGTAACTCTTAAATAAGCTTCCTTGAGAGATGAGCATTTCTAAAGCTTTTTTTGCATAAATATTAGCTTTATTGGAAAATAGTTCACTTAACCAGTCAGATTAACACACACCAAATCATTCTAGTTAAAAAAAAACCAAAACAAAACAAGCTAACCTAAAATGCTTTGGAAAATAATCTGCTTCAGTTACAGTAGCAAACACATCATGGTAGCCTGAAACAAGTTCTTGGGGGTGTCTTCATCAGCTAACAGGCAAGCACTTCATGTAAACACAGAAAACACCCTGTAATATTTGTATTTATGAATGTACCTGGAGTACACAGATTTGGGTTTTTTTTTGAAAAATCTGTATAGAAATATGCACAAAACATTGGTTTACATATAATTACAAGTTACGTAGAAGTTCATATGATGGTTCATGCTTTTTATCCATCTATTTTAATTTACAGAGTGTGCATTAAAACTAGAACTTTCTTAGATGTACATTGTAATTATTTTTTCCACATTCAGGATAACTGCACTAGAAATATGCACACACACAAGTCAAATGTTTAACAGTATCCAGAACTCTGCATAAGCTGCATTTTTATAGCATCTGCAGAGATCAGGGAAAGGCACCAATTCTTAAGATAACAAACTCAAGACCACAGTTAAGTTTTTATATCTACAAGGGAAGCAAAAACTTAAGATTAAAGTTTTGTTACTAGATAATCCAAAAGGTATCAAAATAATGAAACAACTCTTCTCTGAATCAACTTTAAAAATACATTTCAGATTTGTTGTTTTGAGAGTTTAGGTCAGATTGAATTCTTTAGTAAACAACCAGACCATGAGCCTCTGACTAACTTGAATCTTAAATATGGAAAGCAGCAACATGGCATAAAACCATACGTGCATTTTTTGTTCAGAACTGTTTTCAATGCACTGTTAATGCCACTGCATGTCAGAACCAATTCAGTATTCAGGCTGTGACTCATGCGATACGATCATCCTGACGTCACGCTATTGGTGGTATTTATTTCCATTTTAATAAGATTTTCTTACTTCTCTGCACAGCTTTTGATAATCTGTAGCTCTATAATGCTGCAGCTCAGCCTGGTCACAAGCCATTTAATGTCCATTTCTGATATGTCCTTCAACAGGACTTCACATGTTTTACTTTAAACTGCCTATTAAAGATGATACCGCCTTCACAGAGCAGAACAGAAAGCTATACATCAACAGGACAGGAAGACATGAAAAAGCTTAAATCATGAGCTTTAAGGAGAGAACGAAATGAGTTCTGTAATTATCGAAATAATTAACAGTTTTGCTAGGCTGTATTCTAAGTCCTAGACATAAAGGGTTTCAGGCACCTTCTCTCCAAAGATTAGCAACTGCCAGCTCACAGCATTTATACTGCCAAACGATCTTCAGGCAGGAGCCGCTATGCTTTTTTAGGGGCAGCTAAGTAACACAAATGGAGATGTTCACAAACAGAAAAGGGGCCAACACTTAAGACTGGAAACATTCTGGTCGCAGCTAAATTCTACACGAACACTGCTAACTCATGCACTTCTACTTCAGAAGGAATATACAGCACAAAGTTAACTACAGTATCCAAACTTACATAAAACACCTCCACAATTGTCTAACCTTGTTTTACAGCTCTGCATGAATGGCTACACTTTGCATCGTAGTATCAATCTTAAGATTAGAGACCAAATAAATGGAAAAAAACTTTGGGGGAGCTTCACATCAACTGTTAGAAAACAGAGAAAAGACATTACAAAAATGGGGAGGCTAAAACTGTACACAATCTTAGTGTTCATACTGCTTTTCATATCCATACTCCATAAATCTGTGAAAATCATTTAACTACAAAACTTTAGGTAGAAAAATAACTGTAGATCTTGTCTACACGTGTTATTAACATGTACTAGTATCAATTGTTTAGTCAAGATACAGTGCAATACCTCTTTGAAATAAATTGCAAAGAGTCCATATAGAGAGAGAGCAAGCAAGAGTACCTTATGCCTGGCATTTTATAGTAACATAGTATGGAATATTTATTCATGGAGGTAAGTCAGAACAGCTACTGTACTTCCAAATGGAACCCAACTTAGTTCACGTTAACTTCAAGCACAGCCAAAGTCCTTGAGATGAGGCAAGCCAGAAGCAAGAGTTATCTAGACCTCAAGGAACTCTCTACACCTTCAGGATACAAATCTTAAATATGATCACAGCACTGTCATCCAATAAAAGAATAAGCCGAAGAAAGAAAAATAAATGTAAACCAAGTTTATTTTGCTTTTAAGTAGTGTTCTTTAAGCACTACAGCATGGTAAACAATGTAAATTAGTATAAGTCATCTCAAAAGCCAGAGTTTTTTTTTTTATTTTATGAGTTGTTAAAAAGATGCAGCCTATTCTAACAGGATAAATATTTTAACCATTTTCACTTCGAGTTAATGAAGGCTCACAAATGAGCAACACTCCTCATTGAGGAAAACAAAAAGCTGTTGTCGACAAAGCGACAGCACACACACAAAAACAAAAGAACTGTGTAAAAATAACTAACTGTACTGTGTTCCCATACTCTTTAGAAGTTGCTTTACAATGGGATGATATGCACATGATCTTGCTGCAAACTTGCCATACAACTTGCAAATACATGTAGCCTAGCCTTACCACTCAGTCCAAAAAGCTGCTAACTGATCAAAACAAACGCAGCACTATAATCCTCTGCTTAACAATTAATTCAATCTGGTTTACTCATTACCTTTTCTCCTAGTCTGCAGGACAGACTAGAAAGAAAATGATCCCGAATTAAAAATCGATACTCTTACAGGAAATTGTATTATTTTGCAATATAGTCTTTTACAAGTTATGTTTTGCCTATTTTCCCCTTAGCCACAAAATGGGCATGAAGTAAGTACTTTGAAAATGCCTTAATTTTCAACTTCATGCAAATCTAAATAAAGATGACCAAACAAAAGCTTAAACAATGGAAGGATATTTCACAGAAAATTTCTTATACAAAAAACACATAAGAAAAAGGGCCACTAGGTGACATTTTAATTTACAAATTGGCATCATTTTGGTCAACAAATATCCAAGTGCTGTTTTCTTCTATCACAACAAAGTAGCTGTACAGAATGAAAACTGCAAAACTTGTTTTATTTTTTTTTTTAATCGCACATCTCCTCAGGAATTTCATGTGGATTAAGGATGCCAGGTACAGACATCTGAAGTTTATGCTTCTCCTCTTGAGCCTGCCGAAGGGCTGTTTCTCTTTCCTCCAAGAATAAGTCTGATGTGTCTTCACCTGCAAATTCCTGTATAATTCACATAACATCATTAGTTTAATGTCAAAAAAGATTAGTTTAATGTAAAAAAAAAAAAATAGGCAGAGTAACAAGCTTCCAAAATCCCGAAGGATACAGAAAACATCTTTCTTCCCTTCACATTCCCTGCCAGACTATTCGCTTGCTTTGCTTTCTGTTCCTAAGGTCAGAATATAAAGGAATGCAAAATACGTTAAGATTTTCCCTATGCGTTACAGAACAGGATGCTATAGTAACCCAGCATTTGAAGTGTATCACCATTAAAGCAGTACCATTAAAATCTTGAAATACCTGATGACTGCAGTCTCAAAACTAATTAACTCTTTCCTACAATCTTCCTGAATTCTGGCATCTTTCAAATAACAAAAGCATGGCATTACTCTAGCAAGTTTCTAAACATGTCCCAATCCCAAGCAGAATTGAAACAAAACCTGGTTAGAAATCAACATGCTTTATTTCCCATTAGGGTAAGTTTTGCAGCCATCTTAGACATATGAATTGTATGCACAACACAAAGCACAAGTGATGACATTTAAGCCCAATTTATAAAATTAAATCGCACTGAAATAGATCATATGATACACCATCCAGAGTCATGCAAGCTACAGAGTTTTCACTACATTTTAAACAGCTGCAAAATAACGTGTATCTCCTAAACAAACGCTGAATGAACACTGTTCCAAGGACTTTCCAACACTACCATCCTGGTGAATAATCATTTTTTCATTTCTTGAAAAAAGCAGGCCAAACATACCTTGATTTGGACGAGAAAATCCCTTAGGTGTTCCTTGAAGGCAGGAATATCCTGGTTTAAACTGAAGAGTCCTGTTACAAACAGCTTTACCTGGGCACTAACAGTAAACACAGCAGTTAGTATTTCAAGACATGAAAACCCACTTAGAAGTATTAAAGAATCATGGCAGACTTACTCTTGCAGGTGAGGAAATGCAGATTTGAGAAGATTAGCAACATACTCCTGAATAAACATTTGGTTGTTCACTGGATTTCCAGGGTTCAATGGAGTACTTATTTTTCCCTCTTCTACTAAGTTGAACATGTACGCAAGGATTGATGCATGCATTGTCAAACCTGAACAGATCAAAGACATACACATGCAGTTATTATTCAGAACAGGATGTGTAACATGGTTTTGATGTTCAAAAGGATTGTTTTCATCAACCCACCCACATATATGCATTCTTACCAGCAGTGTGCGAGGTGTCTGTTACAACTGAGAAAATGTGTTGAAGGATATCACAGAAATAAGTCTGATAGAAACTCTGGGCAGCAGTCTCTTCTTGTGCAACGTTCTGTAGTAGAGTATAAAGTATCTGAAGTCCTGGAAAATGAGCATTAAAAAACTAAGTTACCAACAGAAGAGTATTAAAACCTCTGTGCATAGTTTTGCCTTTTCCAAAACAATACAGCTATCCCAAGGAATTCTGATAGGCACCGAAAAGACAAACATTACACGTGTAATGATCTTCTCGGGCATCTCCTCAAGTTGCCACTAGAGAGCTACAGCCACACTTACATGGCATGCCCCTTTCCTTGGCCTTATGAGATGACAGAAGCATAAAGAACCAGTCACATCACTTTATTCGTACTAGCGAAAGCAAGAGAAACCCTCTACCAAAAGAAGTGTTTGCTAATTTAAGAAGGGGAAATGTTTTAATTTTTAGGATTACATGAAAACTGAAATTACTTTACTAGGTGAAAAGCAACTGAAAGGTATCTTTTATCCCCATCCCTTCCAAACACTGATAGAAGACAATTGGCTAAAAACTAAGTGGCTTCACAACAATCTTTTTATCCCATAGTTAAGACAGTGCACTAAGCCTGAGATCTTAAAAAATAATGTCTTTAGAATTTAAGACTTTTCTGTCTTTAGAATTTAAGACTTCTATAGAAAGAAGACTTTTCTATATCCTCTCCTCGTCTCCTTTAATAACTGTCATTCTGGAGGACTTCTTAATTACTCAAGTCTGTTAAATGAAGTGATGTGCTCAGCTGCGCCATGAAATTTCATCCTAAGTTTAAATGGCTTGCTGTCAGCCAAATGAAGCACAATTCTTAATAGTCTAAGGCATTTCCCTTTCCTTATGCTGTGGGCTCGCTTCCAGACTGCGAGTTCAGCCCCCACCCCCATCATTTACTTTTCTGCTGAACCTTTCAGTAGTTACTGTCTTACTGAGGTAGCAAGTCAAACACTGCAGGCAGCACAACAAAAGTAGAGCTGTAACACCAGTTTTAGCAGCAGTAAGCTGTTGCATCAGTTCAGCCATTTCAGGCAAGTGCCAACCCTCACATGGAAAAGAAAGCAAGCAAGAGTGCTCTCTAACAGCTGTGGGAGTGAAACAGCATCCAAGTGTTTCAGCCCATTAATGTATACCTGGCTGACAACTTGAAGCTGAGACATTGTGCAAATGTGGTACAGAATCATGTGACTGGAATGGTAAGTTTGACTAAAGATGCAAGCAAACAGCATTCTACCAGAAAATACGTGATACTGCAAATGAAATCTGCATATTAAACACTTCCATTTACCTGTATCTGCAACATTTCTCATTGTGTGTTTGAAAGCCCAAATAATAGAATCCAGAACAAGTTTGAACTGTGCAGGTGGAATGGCCAGGAACGCTGGGAAGCAATGAGAATTTACAGCCTGGAGTAGCAAGAAGAAGTTTGTTCTATGTTCGGGATATTCTTCAAAGTCCTAGAAGGAGAGGAAGGGGGGGGGGGGGGAGTCAAGTTTCCTAAAGATCCATCATAAGATCTTCTGTTAAGTAGAGTGGGTCAATAGCTGACATGGATCAGCATTTAGGCCTCAGGTTTAAAATAACCTTAAATGCAAAGCAAAGGTTACAATTTCTGAGTGAACTTTTCCCCCCAATTTTCCCCACCAAAGCTTGAGAAAACCATCTTCTAGAGTGACACAACATTGACAGGCTGAGCCACGTTTTGTCAGCACACAACCTTAATCACTACTCAGTCCACAGATACACAGGCAGATGGTCTCAACACTGGTTAAGCACCTATGTTGCTACAGGGGTACAATTTCTGGTTACACCTTACTGCAAAGTAGCACTAATTCAGCTGGTACTGCTCAAGTATTATGCAAATATATTGCACACTATAGCATAAGAAGTGCATTAGTGAGGAAATACTCAAAGTGACTGATCAGTACTTATATTCATAAATTTTAAATATTTATGAATTTTAGCAGTTAGTCCTACACTGACATTTGACTGAAGTACACTTCTGCTTCCAGAAGCACGACATTCCAAGTTCCTAGAACAGAAAAATTACTAATGACTTAAATTGAGAGCTAAACGGAGAAATTTTGAAGGCAATGAGATTAAGACATCCAACTAGACAGCCAGACTTCAAAACAAGTATGTTCGTTTGAGCAGAAATTTCTTCCAAGTGCCACAAAAGCACTTTGTGACTGCAAAAAAACAGGGAGATGATACACAAGATACCACATATGGAAATGACACTCACAGAAAGAGGGCATGAACCCCCGCTTAATTTCCATAAGGGCATCTTTCACTTAGAGATGTACCAACAGCCAAGACTAATACTCTTTATAAAACCCCATTTTTTTTGTCTTCAATCACTAGGGAGATGCCTTATCCAAAGTTTAAATATAAATACCTTGTTGATCATATTTAATGTGCACTCAAAAACAGCATCAAATATCTGAGGTATTTCAGCAGTAATGTGTCCACCCAGCTTGTTTACAATGATAGCCATAGTACTAAGTACTTCAGGTTCTCTGGCGGCTGGAACATTTCTCTGGTAGTCAATGAGAACTGCATCCAACAAGGGAGGAACAAAGTTTTCAGCTACCTAATTGAAAGAGTAAGCCATGGTTATAACAATGCAGTTACTGACCCACGTCTCTAGCATACAGTTGGTAGCAAAGTTCATTGTTCAGTTACAGGTGATACCTTTTCTAAGGAAGTTGAAATATGTTACCCTTGCACAAACTCCCCACCCTCCGTATCCATCCAGCAGGGCTTCCAATAAGGTTCACAGAATCACAGAATCAACCAGGTTGGAAGAGACCTCAGGGATCATCGAGTCCAACCGCTGCCCCTACACCACCCTGTCAACTAGACCATGGCACTAAGTGCCATGTCCAGTCTTCTTAAACACATCCAGAGATGGTGACTCCACCACCTCCCTGGGCAGCCCCTTCCAATGTCTAATAACCCTTTCTGAAAAGAAATTCTTCCTGATGTCCAACCTGAACCTCCCCTGGTGAAGCTTGAGGCTGTGCCCTCTTGTCCTATCGCTAGTTGCCCGGGACAAGAGGCCAACTCCCACTCCGCTACAACCTCCCTTCAGGTAGTTGTAGACTGCACTAAGGTCACCTCTGAGCCTCCTCTTCTCCAGGCTAAACAACCCCAGCTCCCTCAGCCGTTCCTCGTAGGTCAGACCCTCCAGACCCTTCACCAGCTTGGTCGCCCTCCTCTGGACTCGCTCCAACACCTCAACATCTTTCTTGAAGTGCGGGGCCCAGAACTGAACACAGTACTCAAGATGCAGCCTCACCAGCGCCGAGGTTCTCTTAAACCTCCTTTGTTCTCTAAGATTACTCTCAGCTAAGATTACCTGAAGTATCCCAAATATAGCTTAGGTTTACCTCTGTATAATCATACTTTCTCCTTTATATTTTACAGACCTCTTGAAGCAAGTTCCTGTTACCAACTGACTCAGTCAACAGCAGAATAAAAAACCTAGAGTTCTTCCTAATTCTGTCTTACAAGTTATTTGTATAAAATAACTCTACTTACCATCTGAGGATCATTGGACCTGCTCACCCAGCCAGAAATTAGTTTTAAAGTTTCCCTTTTTACAGTCCTCATACTTCTAATCAAGGGCTGCTTTGTTACCATTTCACCTGAAAAGTTTTAAATCTTCAGTTACTCAGGTAAGGTGTAACAGAAAGTTAAATTGATATTACAAAACAGAGAATGCTTGATTTTTATATCCGAACTACAAAGACTATTAAAGACTTATGTATATTGTGCAAATAAAAAACCTACCTCCCCGTTCTAGCTCCAAAGGTCCAAGTTGCCATTTAGCATTACAAAACTACCACTGACAGTACCCTACTACTTACAGAGTTCACAAACAAAGCAGCAACTTACTTTTCAAGTAAGGGCAATCATGCACATTCACTTAACTACCTGGACTGAGCTTACATCTGGTTCTCATTAAGTGACAGGGAGGACAAGAAGAAAGTTCCTCATTTCATCTGAGAGAAATAATCATTCTGCTTGTCTTTGTGTGTAAAGTCCACGCTTATCCTTAAAAAGCCTTATCCATAGTTCAGTTTCTTGCCCCCAAATCACTGTAGTCTCATCAACGAAACCTGATCTAATTAACTGCACAGCCACACAACCATTAACAGTACAGGCACGGGAAAACCTGAAGGGCACAACCAGAAAAAGAAAGGTTGGATCGCTCGTGCTGGCATCAGAGCCATCTGTGGCAAGACAGAGCTAGTTGGGAAAACATACTCTGAGGCAACTGCCATCACCGTAGTTGCTGATCAAGTAGCACGTCAGGACTATAGTCCTAGCAACTGCTTCCTGAAGTAAAAATCACTGAAAGGAAAATTGGTCTGTTTCAGGCCAAACCAGGACATTTTCACTGTTTCTGACAAGGACAAATTCCAGCCATTAGAGCTACAAAATCAAAAGGTATTGATTTCTCAGACAGTTTTATTCTGAATTCCGAGAAGCTACTTCAAAGTCTGCCAGCTGCTCAGTTCCTAAGTTTTATTTAACATTCATGTTTCCAAATATCCTCATCTGGACTGGCAAGAAAACTGGTCATAACAAAGAATCCAGTAACTGACTCATTTAATCTTGTAATGAACTACTACAGAAGCACGTTCTGCTGAGGTACCACAGGCCCTAATTTGTCTCGTAAAGATAGGTTAGGTAATTGATAATTCTGTCTCAATGACTTTCAGGCATCTTCACTACAGTTACTGTGCTACTAAATAGCTTTATTACAGAAATGTATCAGACCAAAATCCTGTCAACACCTTTTGAAAAAAATAAATGAGATTCTATTTAAATATAGTATTTTAATATTCAAAATTAGAGTAAGCTAAAAGAACACATGCTACAACTTTGTTTCAGCAACATGTCTGTTAATTCTAAGTAAGCATCTATGGTGTTTTGCATCTTTCCTAAACTTTCTCATTTATAGGTGTTTTTTCCTCCCTCTAAAATCAGGAGTTCTTTATTTGAATAAAACATATGGTTAACAAAAAAAAATTAAGCAAACACTTTCAGTTATTCTCCACTTTCCCAAACAATAAAGAACACAGTAAAATTAGCCTACTTGGAATGTACTTTGAAACCTGATGCCACACACTGCTAATCCCCATTTTCAGGAAGAACCTGGAATTTCTTACCGTTAGCCTGAATAGCTGCAGAAATATTTTCACTGAGGCACTTGTACACATTCAGCATATCTAAATAAATTCTTCCAAGCTGAATCACAAAGGGGTGGCCAACTGCTTTACACGCTCTTACATTGGTTTTCAGGATGCTACCAAGCTGCTTAACTGTTTCAGGATCCTTTAGAATATCAACATTCTGTTAAAAAAAAAAAAAGTAAGAGTCCATTTTGTTTAGTGAATAAAACTGCCCTTTAGCTTTCAATATAAAAGTGTAACTTTAAATAATCTTAGACAGTGTTAAAGGAAACATTGCTAAAATTTACAGACTTTATATATACTGCTGTTTACTTCATGGCACTTGCTACTACCCTGAGAGAGTCACGATAAAACTTCAATTGATCCTCAATTAATCCAGCAGGATCTTCCATTAATCCTGCTCTTCTGCAACAGTATTTTTGCTGCAGTGGTACAAGTATGATTTGTTGAAGAAAGGAAAAAAAACTAAGAAGGAGGAACTAAGAAGGTGACAGAAGTGGTCCAAAGGAAAGGCAGTCTGTTCTTTTAAGAGGGAAGTCAGAGTGAGAAAAGTAACTCAAGCTTGCTTAAGTTTCAGGATCTTAATTAGATGAACTCCAAATGGATTCATCTCTTGTGCAGTGCAAGACTGTTGTTCTTTAATGTGTGGAGATAAAAGTATTTTGAAAAGACTGGAAGAAATGGAAGATAAAAGTAAGAAATAAAGATGTACTTTAAAACAATAATGGAAGAGAAAGGAGGAAGAGTGAAGACTATTTCTAGCATTTTAACTCCTCTGTAATTCAGAAAAAAACCCTCACTTCTAAGCCAGGTGAAAGGGAGCCTTGGAAAAAACTATTTAAACATATTCTGTACAGTAACAGAAAATTCTCCTTTACATCAGATTAATACCAGTATTTATTTTGTCATTTAAGTCTCCTCTCTCAAAATAACACTTTTATTGTCATATCAATCACTGCTTTAGCCATCATTTAATAAAGTCCACCACAGCTATGTACGCTTAATGTCATGTCATGCGAAAAACCCAGGGTAAGAGAAACATTTAGCAGGTTTTCTTTACCTGAACACAGAATAGAGTTAAAATTTATGTGCTTACTTTTGTTGCCTGTTGAATTATGCTGTCCCATACTTGATTAGGGAGCAACATGTATTTTTCTATCAGATGCTCCTGCACAGTCTGGTCTGTCTGTGCCCCAATCATGTATCCTACTGCTTCATAGAATGTATGCACCTGATTGGAACAAGAGGTCGAACAGGAAGGTTAAAAAGGAGTAAGGAACATTTTACACTGTTCTGAACTAACATATAGTGAAGACTGAAAATGGGTTTCACTGTCTAAATACCTTTTTCCTCACTTGGCTTTACCAGATCCTTCTCTGTTCTTTCCTTACTTTAATCATGTATAAAACAAACCTCCATCCCCTTCCCTTACAAATGCCACTATACATATCTCAGAGTCTTTCTTCATTTTGCCATCACATTCTGAAGTGAGGAAGCTCAGATATATGCTATTTAACTCTTAACTAAATATTACCAGACATGTTTAAACCGTCAACTGGATTACATCACTCCTTTAACTACCTTTTTCCAGATGCCAGATCCACTCTGCCCAAAGTTTCAGGGCATTAGTGCAACATCTTAGCATACGTTGCACGTGCACACTGTTCTCTCACTTCATGAGCTGTGCCCTTCCTAGACGTAGGTGCTTTTGGATCATTCCCTGCCCCCCCTTCACAAATACAAGAGCTATAGGTATACTATTATAGTAGGATATTACTATTTCCTGAAGCAGAACCACAAAATTAGATTCAGTATCTTATTTACTTGTTAGAACATTCCAGAAATCAGAATTCCAACTAAATGCACTTTAATTCTTCCAGGCATTCTGAGATCTCAGTAATGCAACCTGATCATGCTAACAAACAACTAAGGAATATAATTCAAGCCTTGAACCACTACTACATTGCAATATGAAGTAACTTTTGATTAGTCTTTCGGAATTATCCACAACACTGAATTAAACATACCTGTTGTGGCTGAAGGTCACAGATGATTGTATTAATATTGTTCAAGATTTCATCAATAAATGGCATGACCTCTCCCACTTGAACCTGAACAAAATGTCGGCGGCATTTTTGTGCGATTTTTATGAAGGTATCACAAGCCATATCCTGGACGCCATCATGGGTTTCTAAATTAAACCAAGTCAGTTACTGCTTTGTATTTTTTCCCCATACATGTCCATGTACAGGCATCAATCTCTCTTTTTAAATAATTAAAACAAGTAGTGAAAAACAAGTAATTACCGTGCATAAATTCAAACAGCTTGTTGACTACTGTCTTCAAAAATTTCCAGTGAGCTCTCAAAAACCGTGGGTATTGACCTACTATATACATTATATTTGATGCAATAATGGCTTTGTTGTCTTTTCCTCGCTTTTGTTCACAGAGCCCCAGGAGATCCTACAACATAACATATTTTTAGATTCCTCTCCAAGTTTGTCCAGTTCAATTAAAAGTACCACAAGTATAAAATCCTACAAGGAGCTATATTAAAGATAAAGGAAAGTGGTTGCCATAATCATGTTCAAAGCCCAAGTTTCAGCCAAACCAGGAACACTGTGTTTTCAACTACAGAATCTCCATTTTAAATATAACTAAAGATTTCTGCAGGGAGGACTTCAACAAGCCTCACAGTATTGAATACTGACCAAGTAGTTGATATCAATACAAATACAAACTTCTACATCCAACAGAAGAAATTAAACCAAATCTTCTGTATGAATTTGTACGACCTTGTTAAAGTAAGGTCCACTATTCTTGCAAAAATGCTTTGTTCCTTCACTCTTTTTCCATGCACACATTTACCAAATTTTCAGTTTGATCAATGAATATACGGAAAACCGCAAAACAGCAGGATGCTAACTAGTTAAAAATGTGGGTTATTTTGCCACTCTATTTCATTAGCAATCCCTTCCCATCTCTTCTGCATCCCCAAAGAAAAACACTTCATCATAAACTAAATTTTATCCCTGAAATTTTCACCATGAAAAGACTATGTGGATTAATGCATCGTTTATGGTCAACGAATTTATCAGCCTTAAATTCAAGATAGAAGATTTCCCATTAATTTATTCTTATCAACTTGTTTGCCATACAAGGTAGCTTACTAAGAACATACAGGACTATTCTTCTAAACTTAGTTTCTTGAGCATAAACCATGAAGTGTGACAAAGCTGTTATTTCTGCACCAGGATACCTTAATTACTGTAACAAGGAATCTTTTTTCATCTTCTTCATGCATTGCTCCACTGATTGACCCTATAGCCCAACACAAGGTATTCAAATTTTTCCATGACCATTCTGTTCCATTCACTTGGTTGTGAAGTTTTTCAGTCATAATTCGTTCTGTGTCTGCATAATCCAAATGCGTAAGGTAAACTGAAAGACATTGAACAGGCACATTTTAAAGCAACAACCTGGATCACAACTCCATAATCAAAATTAAATTCTTCTGTTCTAAGAAAAAGACAACCAAATTGTTAGGTAGGTGCAATGCTTCTTTCCTCAACTCATGACAGAATGAGATAAAAATTTAAACGCAAATTTGTTAAAACTATATTTTAAAGATGGACAATAAATTTTACTGAGTATCTATGTTTCTTCCAAGGGATCTCAGCAAAACACCGCATGCAAGCAATGTAAAAAGTCTACATCAATGAATGTCTCACATACCAGTCAGATCAGTAAAGTTGCTAAGTAAAATTATTACCAATAGGGAATATGGGATTGGTTGCCTATGGGGGACATTATACAGTGTGTAAGAAGTCAATCAATTTTCTTCTGCTCTTTATTTCAGTGTCATTAAGTCTGCTGCTTGCAATAACCCACCATTAAAGTGGAGACGGTACTCCTAAACAAGTCTAGATGGGAAGATTCAAGCATCACAACTCACACTTGCATCAGCCCCTAATAGGATTAGTGTCTCTTCACGTAAAATTCTAAATCCCAGCAAGTCAAAAGCAATTTAAGGCCAGATTCAGAAATAGATTTTTACTGTGCCACAGAATACAGCTTCCACCACATTTTTTTTTTTTTAAAGTGAACCTTGAAGATAATACACTATAAGCAACAGTTAACGCCACAGATCAAACACTAACCAAACCTGCATTTCCATATCAATAATCCTGTATGTGGAAATATGACTAAGGCTCAGGACATGGAGTAATAATTTTAATGCAATAAATGAAACATTTAATACAATAAATCAAAAATTTTTTTGTTAAATATGAAAAGATATTAGAACAATTCATGTAATGCTGGCTATACCTACATCGCAAGTACAAAGGTGAGAATAAAAAAAATAATCCACACTTCGCATCACATAGCTTTTTCTCCCCCCACTCCTAGGTCATAAACCTATTAAACACTCAGTGTTCCCTTAGAGCATTTGATAGAAAAATTTTTAATATTGAAGGTTTGATGTCCTAAATATGTGACAATTCTAATCCACCCCGACCCTCAGGTTGCAGTTAGGACTCTGAAATTTTTTTGTTGCCTCAAGAAAACCTAAGTTATCACTACAATACATAGGGACTACCAATTCACTGAGAAAATGGTCACAGTTGAACGTAAGACTTCTAAAGATAATAGTATACTAGTAGACACACACTAAAATAAAATGTACTTGCAACATTAAATGCTATAGAAATACAGACTGGTGTTCTTCAGTGTGCTCATCGCTTCGGATTTTTTTTTTCTACATGATACATAATTCATTGCAGCTTTTGTGCTTTCAAGCAAGGTCATTATAAGGTCTCAGCACTATCTTTGGAAAAGATTTTTAAAACTTAAGTTCAAGCTGGAATTTGTGTTGTGCTCAAGAATATTATAAAAAATTCTGAAAGTATTCAGAAGACCTATTGAAGGAAGAAATCGTTTTTGCTGAGGAGTGCTTGATGTACACAAGACTACAACTATAAGTGAAGTAATAACCAGGAAGTCCACTTCAGAAAAATCCTTCCAATTTAACAGCTTTCTAACAAAACTAAGGTTTCACTGGATCTGAAACATTTTGGTAAAGGAATATCAAAAGGTGTTGTCCAATGGGAAAAGGCAGGAGACAAAACTTAAGTAGCGTATTACTACTTGACCAAGTTATACAACACTATATGCTTAAAACAGAAAATGCTTCAGACCAACACTGCCTCCTCCCTTTCAAGTTTGTGTACTGCTCCTCACTGATAATGATTTTACCCACACGTAATTCAGATCATAAGCTAATGTTCTGTAACATACATGCTGCTAACGCAGCTGCACAGACCCAGAGCAGAAAAATACCAGCTAGTACACTTACCCAATGTTTCTCTCATATTTTTATACAAGTTTATGGAATCTGTATCCTTCATGAATTCTCGTACTACTTCCCCTTGATCATTTTCCACAACTAGGACTTCCTCAGGTTTAGCCATACGGCTAACCATTAGCAATCGAACCTGTATGATGCAAAGGGAAGTCAAAATTGAAGCAAACTGTAACATGAAAATACACACACACCTCCACAGGTGTTTCCAGAGCACTCTGGTCAGGCAGTCTGACCCATATAAAGGGTTAATCCAGCACTTCATGAGATTAGCTCACATTAAGATTCTATAGATACATGTTAACTAAAAAGCCATTGAGAGCCTGCTGATGTCTCTCTCTCCATGAACAAGCTGAGCAGTTAAAAAAACAAAACCAAAACCAACCTTTGAAGTATACTTTCTAGAGTTCAAAATGCATATGCAGTATTAAAGGTGTTTTAAAGACCACTTTTTCCATAAACACACATTTTTTCCTCCAACTGTAACACTCCAGCCTTTAGCTGCTTAAAGAAACAGCTTAATACAGATTTTTTTAAAGATTAGTCTTACATTCGTAGTAAGTATCTTTAAAAAACTGAAACACCATATTAATATTCCTGTCATCTACTGGTATCATCTTAAAGTATTTTCACAACTGCAGCACATTAAATAACTAGAGTTGAATCAATTACCGACTACTCAAAGCAAGAAAAGTTTTCTTGTGCCACTCCTTACGTGAAGGAAAATCTCTTAATTCAGAGCCAGTATCTAAATCTTCACAGTACCTTTACTTAAGCATGGATTACCTTGGACAATACAGGCAAATAAAGCTGTCTCCTTGGAGGAACATCAAAGTGTTGACTTCCCGAAAGCAATGGAGAAGCAGATGTTGAAAACGGACTTTCCCTGTAGAGCTCAGCAGCTAAATGATTCCAATATTCAAGACAAATCTTGAAAATTTCAGTTTCTTCAACTTCTGATACCAATAACATATAATGAAGAGCCTGGAAAAGTGTGGTTTGAACATCTGATTACTAATTATTTCTGCAGATAAAATGACATTGCTTCAAATTCAGTTATCCAAATACTGATAAAATGCCAAATTAATAAAAGTTAGGAACAAGAGGCATTAACATTGCAATGAGATTACTTACAAGTCAGACTTCTGACAAGCAGAGCAACTCAAAAATAAAGCGGCCTGTCAATTACTGTTATTTTCAAAGTGTGTATCACTTCCTAAATCTAAAGTAGCCTAAAGACATCTTAAAAAATTCCATAGTCAAATAAGCTTGTTTGTAAATTATCAAACTCTCAGCCTCTGGACCTTCTGCAAGGCATTTTCATTTGAGAGCCTCAAAAAACCCTCAACAGCTAGTTTCAATGACTGCTATTCTCGAGACAATCACTGCTACTTTGTTCTGCATCCTTATACCCTGAAGAACTGAAGGCAACCATCAAAGCCACACTGCTTGCTTGCTTTCCACAGAAACTATCTACCAGAACATTTTCCATTTCTTTACTGACAGAACAGCCACAGCAGACTGAGAAGGGAAGGCCACTGATGCAATTCTGACAGACTGAGATACCAACTGTAGAAATCAGAACCACATCGCCAAACATTTTTTGCCTAACTTATTTTTTCAGTCCCGTGGTGAAAGGTATCACAGCAATAGCCCGCCAGTGAACGAACAGAATGAAACAATGAAATCTGAAGACATTTTCATAGCTTAGGTACTACAGCAACTCAGAGCATTTTAAATGGTAAAGACCTCAATCAGCATCTGTATCTGCAATGTCACAAGAGGGATTCAAAACAACTATGCATTAGTTTCACACAGATCAATTTTTCCTGGTAATTTCACTTGCAATAACTTGTGTAGCTTCCTTCTCTGGTCTACACAGCTCCAATGAATCCCTGGACAATTTCAGAAGATCTGATACATCCAAAGGGCAGGAATAAACAGCTTAGAATGATACAGAACTTTTTAAAGTAACTGTGTAACTACCTTCCATTACACTGCAACTTACAAAAAGTGAAATTTGCAACCATTTTAGGCCAGCCTAAGAACTTTGTGAAACATTTTTTTAAAGAAGAATTTAACATAGTTGTATCAGAGAAGAGAGCAGGGCAATACTGCACTCCAACTTACACACAATCACAGAGGAGATGCAACAGCTCCAGCCATTTACGCAGGTCTTCCTAATAAAGCCTCAGCATAGGTAGAAACTTGAGCTGTGCTCCCCCAATTCAGTTATTTTGAAAGCTTACTACTTGCAAGTTCAGGAATTATTTGGGAACTGTTTGTAGTTGTTCTTTTTAAAATAAAAAAGTGATACTCCTTTTTTAGTCCATCTTCTAAATGAGCTACAATTTGGTATTTGCAACCAAATTACTAATACGCATTTTTTGTAGAGGGCTACCTCCAGAAGAAATGTATTGAGAAAACCAGCTGGAAAATGGACTAGAATTCAGGTGGGCACATTAGATTACAGCTAATCCACCTGCAAGATATACTTCTCCCTCCCAATGGAACCTGGTCTCCAGGTTTAAACTGCGGTATTGTTTTTCTACCTGTCTCAAAGCAGTTCCTCACCCTACCGCCTCCATACCTGCCCAGGGCTCGATTCTGGGCACAGCAAGTGGCCCTTCAAGGGGCTGTGGAGCCAGTTTCATCCCCTTGGAGCTCAGCATTGGGAGGGAGCCAGCAAAAGAGTCACCACAGAACAGCTCACCCTCAGCAAAATTTTTATTCACAATCAAAAAAAAGACGAAACTGAAAAACCCTGATTTTGTGACCTAGCCCCACTACAGTATGAAGTAGTACCTTGAGTGTTTAGCAGTCACCTAGAATTTAAGCCTTTCCAACTCTTTAATTCTTAGCTGAATTTCCAATGATTTCCACAGATCACCATGGTTTTGACAGTGAAGTTGCACTTTACTATAAAAACTGAAAAGAATGCAGCAGTCTCCAAGAAAAGCAGGGAACAAGCAAACAGGAAGGACAACTGTAAACCTTATTCTCAGCAACTGCTGTTAAGATCGCTGGTAAGTCAAGGCCCACAGGTCCTCCTCCATAGTCTTTATAACATAGAAATAGAGTATCATCCCCAAGAACTGTATATAAAGCCTTTCAGTTAAACTGTGGGAAATGACAAATTAGGCAAGAAGCTACAGCAGGATGGAAGCACTGACCTACAGCATGCGCTGTACCCTAGAAACCAGCTTTGGATGCTGGACAAACACATAACTGAGCTGCTTCACACAGACTGATGAAAGTCATAGCAACACCATCTCTATATGAGAGTTAAACACAAAATACGGTATGTAAAGACCCATGGAGAAAGAATATATGAATTTATTTTAAAGGAGTATTTAACACCTTCAAGAAAGAGCAAGTGAGAAAAGGGAGAGACAGAGACCTTTGGTCTTCAGCCATTTTATTAAATAAAATGATCTAGAAATTGTATTATTATCACATCCTTTGAGTGGGGAACATGCTTGCTACTTTTTGAAACCAGATAAACGAGCATCTTACCTCCATTAAAGTTTCCCTCAGATTTAATCTTTTTTCTATAAGCTGACCATGTTCCTTGAGGAACGTGCAGAGAAACAAACTGAGATTCTGAATGAAGTTCTGTTCATCATCTTTTCCATTTGAGTACGCAAGTCGGATATTGGTATTCAAAGGAAGCATCTAATAAAAAAATACAAACATAATCAAGAATCTCCCTTTAAAATTAACTAGAACTAAATAAAAATACTATAGCTCCACTCGAAGCTGGGGGGAAGAGGGGTGTTAAAAGAAGCATGCTTGCTCTAAAGAACCTCTAAGATGGACCAACATTGTAAAGAGAGGACAAAGTTGTCAAAAAAACCTTGCAAATGTTCACTTAAGATGCAAATACAATGAGGAAAGCTACAAACTCATGTACCTGTATCTGAACCGCTCAGAGGGGAAATCACCAAACTATATAAATTTAAAGCATGGCTTTATATGACAAACATTTCTATCAGTTTCAAAAATTAAACAGCAACTTGCAGAAGTTAAGTCAGTTTAGGTCTTAAGAGTCATGCAGTACACGTTTTGTTGCATCTCTCTCAACTTTCCCCATCAGACAGCCTGAGTGTTCAAAAAGCCTCTTAATTAATCAACACAAATCAATGCAGCAGCAATACACAGCTGTGATCTAGAGTCAGAAAAATACACTTAGCATCTTCTCTTAGGAGAAGAGATCCTACACTTAGGATCAAGTCATAAATACCACTGAAGAATAGTATTTGTCTTATCAAGAGCTCTATAATGAATATAAATGTGTAAACTGAACTAGGTTCTACAGAAATAGATTCTGCGAAATGAAACAGTCAGGAGACAGATATATTAAAAACATTACCTGTTTTAACTGCATCATGGTCAACGTAAAAAGTGTTACAAACTGTTCTTCATACTGGCTTACACTGACACCTGCAATCTCTGTGAGGCACTTCAAAGAGACGTTTCGAAACATGGGAACATCTAAGAACTATTGAGAGAAGAAAAGAAATTAGTATTACAAGAGTGTTGCACACTAAGCTTTTTTGCAACTTTTATTTAAATTTGAGAGCTCTCAGTTTTTGCATGAGTACCTTGTATATTAGTGTGCTGATCAACTTGGTCTCAAATATATATCCCAGAGGAATCCAGTTCAGAAATCGTAGCAAAGTTTCCAAAGTCGCATGAACTAAGGGAGCATTTTGGGAGTTTTCCTGTAAATGACCATTAGTGCTCATGATATTGTTAGGCATGATGGGAGGAATTTTTAAAAATATCATTAAAGAAATAAGACTTACCATCACAAACTGACACAGTTGAAATATCTGAGAGAATTCATTGCACATGCTGTAAAAAAATAAATTAAAAATTAAGCATTGCCACATTCCAGAAACAATCCTATCTACTTTGATCAAAGTGTCTATGCTCACAAACAGGTCCTGAAGACCTATGTCCACGCAGGCATTCACAAGCCACCTGGCTTTTACCAATTTTCATGGTAATAATGCATGTTTTGAAGTAGCTTGATGTCTGTGCCTGCAAATTCTGGCTTGGAAATACAAGCAATGCCGAATGTTCTGTTAAAAGGGTAGGAACCATCAGTCAACAGATGCTACTTGCAATATGGTAGAAATATCTGTGTGTACAAAGTAAGTTTGGTATCACCTAACAGAACTGCTTTAAAGAAAAATCAGTAACCCACTCAGTCTCAGAAATCAGATTAGGCAGCTGTAGGTGTTCACTCAAAAGTTCAAAGCGAGAGCAACTATTTAGCAGCAAGCACAAAGTCTACCCTATTTATTGAGATTTAAATATATATATACTTGCCTGTCTTTCAAATGCTTAGCTTTTACTTGAGTAATCTGGCCACTGGAAAAATCAAACACTTCTTCACTCAATAGTTTAAGGATCACCATATTGTTCTGACAAAGGCTTTCACTAGTCCTGCTTGCTCCCACAATATCGCTTATAAAAGTTGGCCAGTGCTTTGGCCATTCCTGTTTCAGGATCTGAAAAGAAAAGCATCTATACGTTAGATACATATGCAAAGCCAAAGACTTTATAACAAGATGTAAAATTTTATGAACTCTAGCTTACCTGAACAAGAATCATATTCAGTTTCCCAATATACACTTTCTCTTTCTGGAGAATAGAAAAGAAGAGTCAGGTTATGCATAATATTTCCCTCCCTCTTCCTCCCCCTGAGAAGAATTCACTTACTTCTACACATGTTGGATCAGATGAGGTCTTGATAATTAGGCCGACAACATATTTTTTTATACCTGCAGAAGAGTTAGGAATTTATTTTCAACAGTGCCAGAGATCACGAATGTAGTAATAAATACTTTTGAATTCAGATTCTTCACATTTTTAAAAAAGAAACATCTCTAAGGAACATATATGCATGTGTCAGTGTGCATCCCTCTTGACTTGGGTGCTATATGGAAAAAAATATCCACCTTTGTATTGATTCTGCAAGGGGGTATTTCAGATGTACAAAATGGCTTTACACTTAAGCTATTTCAATGAAACAAAAGGAAAACAGACTAAGGGTTAGAGTGTACATAGTAATTTGCACCAGATCAATCTATCAGCTTCCTAAAGGCTGCAAGAGATTTAGAAATGCTGCATTGGTAGCACTGCACACCACTGGATTAGGCTGAAGATGGAACGACGGCATCCAGCACTGTCCAGACCCTGACATATATTGCGACAGGTACTTACAAATGCTGCTGTAGAGCTCCCTCAGTGAAATGTATTTCTACCCATCATGCATCTTCAGATCATACCTAACAACTCCAAAGCTGGCAGATATACTTACTGCCTCAGCCAAATGTTTACAATGGCCAGATAAAATACAAACAAGACAGTCCTCCATCACCTTTGACTAATGCTTTATTAATGGAAAGTGGACTCCAAGAATAAATGGAGCTTTCGAAGCACGACTCCATTTTTAATGCCAAGTTAGCTAGAACTGCACGGAAAGCTTTGATACATCACCTTCACTGTACGGAGAAGTTCAGAGATGCTCCAGTTTACTTAGGAATTCCTGTGTTAAAATGGATCACCTATGTACAGCATTTAAAAGCGAAACACCGTGCCAGAGCTTGGCAAAGTTTTCCCTTCACAATCTTTCAATCACGAAACTTAAAACTTTATTCACCAATATAGTACAGTGCACTTGGATTTGGACTACTGTGCTTTTATGGCACACCTGGATGCTACGGATTACAAAACTCTTCATAAATACTGGTTTGTTGCTTTTGCTTTTTTTTGCTGAAATTAATAATTTGTCAAGTGAGGGCACAGAGTGTATTTGAATCACTTGTTTTGTCATTTCTTCTACAAATGTTTTTAATCACTTTAGAGTTTTCAGCTCCACCACAATAGAAACAAGCCACTGTAGCAAGCTGTACTGCCTGAACTTTCATCTTGCCACCTCATCCTCAGCTCCTCCTCACCACTAACCTATCAGCTCCTAGGACATGGAAACAATGGCTTTCCAAGTGACTTTTCATCACAACATACATATCTAAAACCATTCTGTACAAGAACATCTGACTTTAAGAAAAGGCACGCACAGAGAATCCAGAGTCATGAACTAGACAAACATTACTGGTAGTTCCACTTCAACACAGCTTTGACACTATGACCGACCTGAACACTTCGGGGGTTACACACTTTCAAACTGGGTGAGCGTTTTCTTGTCATAGGGAAGTTTTAGAACAGGTGTTTGTTTCGCTATTCAACATCATGAACCCAAAATCTGGTTTCAATCATTTCTTCAATCAGACAGCCAACTGACTCATGCAGACAAAATGCATATGTTGAAGATTTTAGAAAAAGTTGTCATGACCTAGAACACCTTATGCTGAATACATTTTGTTTTTCCCTAGCCACTATTCTTAATTTTAAAGCATTTCTAAGACTTTACCAGAATTGGTCTTTTTTTTTTTTTTTTTTTTTTTGCATTTCAGGCCTGAGCAACAGGATTAGAAGGAACAGTTTGGTAATTGCACTCTCAAAAAATCTGGAAAAACTAGGTCTAGACTTTGAGCCATTAGATACATACTAGACAGGAGCTGTTCTACAGGTATTTCCAATTACAAATGAAATTATTCATCATTATCAACTGGGATCAATCCACACTACCCCAGAAGAATGGTCATTAACAAAATAAATATCACTGTCACTCACTGGGTAAGAGTTATTACCAAGCACCAGCACTAGGCTGACATCATAAGCATGTCCTAGTATTTTAAAGCCAAAAACCACACGCTTTGCTGAAGCATTACAGTAATTCACAAATGAGATATGAAAGCCCCCAAAATAGTATGGAAATAGGTTTGCAGTGCCAGAAACTAAACTGTTGTAACTGTCTGCCAAACCACTAAGGGAAGCCTACTGTTGCAACTCTCTGCCTTTCAAAAAGGAATTAGAAAGTGAGTATTGTTTTTAGACTTCCAACTCTGAAGCTGCATATTTTCTATCTTGCTGCATCAATAGTATTATGCTGTTTAGTTACAACTTGGATGCTATGCCACCATCGATCTGGCCTTGAGATCAGCAGATGAAAACAGCTGCTCAGGTCCAAAGCTTCTCCATTGAAAAAAAAAAAAAAAAATGGTGACCACAGCTCGAAAGACAACCTAAAAAAGTCTTCTAGTTTTCACTGGTCATGCTGCAGGCTTCTAAGGTCTTTCATACTGTGAACAAAGTAATATTCTTAATCCCTTAAAAGCAGCAGCTATCCAATTCTCTAATGCTTTTTTTGGCCTTAATGGCATCTTCTACTTACTTTTTTTTTTTTAACTGAAATATTGTGGTTTCTGGTCTATACTTAATAGCTCATTTCTTTATCATTCCACAGTAAAGATAACTCTCAGTAGAACAAAGATATTTCAACTTTATACTCTGACAAAAATCAACACATAGGCTAGTTACCATTTTTCAGCAGAACGTGCCCAAGAAACTGTTCAAGGGTAGCAGTCCACTGGATTTCCTAAAATCAGTGTGTTTTAAGAACTTAAAAGGAAGCATTATTTTAAGGAGGCAGGCACGGGACACGCACAAGCCACACAACCACTGCCTAGAAGGTCTTCAATCACAGAAGCAGCTGAACAAGTCTTGAAGATGGCAACACCACAACTGCCAAGTTCAGACCCTTCATTGAGTCCAACAGGAAGAGACAGACATTCCTAGAAAACAAACCTTCCAATAAAACAGAAGAAAAAAAAAACAAACCAACCAACCACAATACTCAGGACACCCATAACATTCTTCAAGGACTGTCTGACATTACAACTACACTGATCTCTTGACAACCTGCAACGGAAGGGAGCAGATTCTGTTTTCCATTTCAAAACTTTCATTGACACAGCACTGGCAGTCCTAGCACCTGCTCAAGAACTTGTTCAGAGGCTGAACTAGCAGAAAAACGAGTTGCCAAAAAAAAAAAAAAAAACAAAACCCAAAACCCTGTTTTAAAACTATCTTCTGCCAGCTTAGCTCCCTGAACCAGTTCACTGAAGGGCCAGAGAAGCACCAGTACTGGTTCAAAGACATCAAAGCGCACAGGTGAGAAACACCTTTATTCACAGCAGTTAAGCAGTAGATGAACCTAGCTCCAACCTCAAACTATGTTCCAATTATCAGAAAGGCTGGACATCATCACTGTCAGAAGGCCTGGACTAGGGCCACTGGTAGCATTTTCTGGTAAGCAAAGCACAAAAAAGTACTTTTGGACAAAGTACAAAAAAAAGGAGGACAGAGTAAGGACATTAACTCAAGGCCTTTTAGAAAGTGTCTGGACAAATATTAGATATTGTAGACCTGATGTGAAAGTTGCTCCTCTACAGAGAGGCCAACATACAGTAAAACTGAAACACTTCCAGGAGGGGAAGTATTTTCACAGGTGACCCAGGCTATGCAATGATTAGAGCTGGATCAGGACAGTGAGGAACATCACATGGTCCCATATTAGTAAATTCTGCAGCCTGAACTCAAGAAATGTGATATATCCTACATTTTAATCTTTGGATGTGCTTCTAGGAGCAATCACATCTCATCTGGGCTGTGTAACCTGAGCTCAGAGGAGTTCCTATCGTGACCGAATACAGCACCTGACCATGAATGCACACCTGTGGACAAAACCACTTCTTATACTTCAGACACAGAAGCACATCCTTTTATGCCGTTACAGAGCACAAACATTTAACAAGCATTGAAAATTATTATAACTGGTGCTGCTGATGCTAGTTTACACTAGTCTACCAAAATTAACAAATCCTCCTCTTATATTAAAGAATAGGAGGCATAACTGAAGCAGGTGGACAATATAACTCAGCAAATTCACATTATTTTGCAACCAAAACTAGAATTCCAAATCCTAAAGCTGAGCTGTCCCCTCCTCCAGGGATGTTTCTGTGCATATACACTTACACCAAACTGTTTAAGTAGTCCCAAAATGTGGTCAAAATACCATCTTATTTTTAGTCTTAAGAAACAATGCTTTCCCATATTGTCCCACAAATCATCTTTCCCTAATAGTGGTGAACCCGATCAATCCATTATCTATTTTTGCTCTTCAGCAGAAAAAAAAAACAATCTAAGTCATGAAAATTCTTAAAAAGGGCACAGAGCTTGTCTTCCCACACACACAGAGAAATGCTATGTAGCTTATTCCCTTTATTACACAGAGAATCTAAAAACATCTCTTTGTGAAGCAGCCCAGAAATGTCCACTAAAATACCTAATCACTCCACAGAAAAACCTCTTCGACAGCAGCTTCCACTACATCAGAAGCTTTACACTTAACTCCAGGACCTTCCTGTGAGCCACTCAACCGCATCTCTCTCTGAACACTTCACTTTTCTCATTTTGAAATGGGGGGGAAAAAAAAAAAAAGTTGTACAAGCAATTCAGGTTTCATAATGAAGAAGTGCTTCTCCATTCCCACTCAAAACACTCCACACAAGCTCGCTCTGTGCACGGGAACATAATTTAATTTCACACTGCAGGGTTAATGAAACGTATCACTGAACTGGAAGACCAAGAAGCCTTTATTTCTAGGCAAGTTTTCACACTGTAAGAGAAAACCCTATTGAGACCATAGCACTTTAATCAAACTACATCCTTTATAAGCATTTTAAACAATCAACTCTACAGAGTATCAGAGTTTAAAGCGATTTAGTACCACCTCAATAAATTGAGAATTTTTACTCGAGAACCATACAACGATACTCTGGAAATAAACCAAGTTCACCACTGTATGGGATGTTCTGGAATATGCCAGTCTGCCTTTCACTGAAGCAGCCTCAGTAAGGTTTGAATGAAAACCACATTACATCATTTGTATACGTGTCAGAGCAAGCCAAAGCATTCTCTTAAAGACTAATTTATAAAAATCAAGTCCAACCCATTGCTATGGTCCACTGCTAAACGTGTCTGAAGGCTGAACATGCAGGCCAAGCATCTCATTAACTGAATTTTATCAGTTCTGTGTTCCACAAATTCCACTTTTGTCTAGATAACCAGGTCAACAATTAGTTCAAACTGTTAACTCCAAAAGCAAACAAAAAAAATCAAGAACAAGAAAAAGCAGAGTAATCACATAGGTATTTTAGAAATGTAAATTGTTGTGCCTGATTCCTGTTTTAGAATTATGGGAAGATACAGATGAACTTTCCAGAAGTGCTTACAATCCTCAACCTTCAAAATCAAGGACACCTGAGGAACAGGAAAACTTTTTACAAGTTAAAAGCTACCACGGCCAGAATAGTTCAAGACTAAAAGCTATTTTAAAACAAAAGCAAACTTAAGAATGGAGTTTCAAGTCCAAAGAACACATCTGAAGAAAACATTTTGCCACTTGCATTTGGAATTCCAAGCTGGAAGCTAAAACCTCCCAGCATTCAGACAGAAGTGGTAACAAAACCATGGCTAACCGTAAGGCCCAGCAAGTCATTCTGATGTACAACTTGAGCTATAGCTACGAAAAAAGAAAAATCTCAAAAAAAGGTTACAGTTCAGGCTCTGTAATTAAAGACATCGTTTTATTTCTCCAAGAATTTTCAGGCAGGTTGTTTCAGAAACTTTTTCATTCACTGACAGCTCAATTCACATCTGCTCTTTAACTTCAACTCTTAAGCACTGCTGTTGCTACAAGGGGAAAACAGTATTTTCTCATAAACGGATTTAGTTTCATCTTAACCAAAGTAAGATTTGTCAGCTGTATTTACTACACCAATCAAATTAGGCAAGTTTTATAAAGTAAGATATAAGGTAATAAAATTAGCTGATTTATAACCTGCATGAATTGCTTTGTTACTAAGCATTACTTTGTTATATTGAGTTTCAGTTTCCTGCACCCGCATTTTACTAGTTACGCTTCAAACAGGAAAATCCTGTCAACTAAAAGAATGACTGGAGTCAGAATCAAGGAAACCTCAATTTAACCAGTCGTCTTATCTCCAAGGTAATCAAACCACCTGAATGAGCTCTGGCGCAATTCTTTTGTACCAGGCAGCATGATCAGCCAAAAAAAGCAAACCAAACACACTACCACAGACCAGATGAAACTGGATTAGAGATGAAACATTGATTCTCCCTCCTACACCACCAAGGCCAAGGTGGATCAAATCACAGAATCACAGAATCAATCAGGTTGGAAGAGACCTCTGGGATCATCGAGTCCAATCATTGCCCTGACACCACCATGTCAACTAGACCACGGCACTAAAATGCCACAGTACACTAAATATATTTGGTTCCTCTTCTATTGATGTACAGGAGAAACCAGACAAGTAAAACCCAACTAACCCAATTCCCCTAAAATGTGAGGATAAAAGTTAATTTCACAATTTTAGCGTGGCTCTGTGAAACAGAAAGTATTTTAAAAGGTTGAACTAAAGACACACATTTGTTAGGATGAAGGATTTTTTTTTTCCTCTGGAGTCTTCAGAAGTAGTACAAAAGTCAGGAAAAATAAGAATGGAATACTTCCAAGTTGATTGCACAACTACAGACAGTAATTTTATTTCGCATTGTAATATCAAGCTGTATAGTTATTGCATCTTCTCAGATGACAGGAACCAAACAGTACTGCCATGCCTGCAAACAGTGAAGTAACAAAAATATAAAACACCAACTCAAATGTATCAGTTCCACAATTCATTTAAGCCATGGACCCAGTATTATCTTGGCGTCTCAAGATGAGACCCAAAGCACAGCCACCATCCTCATCCTACCACCGCTACTTCTCATCTATTCTATGCGTTAAGAGCATGTCTGTTTAAGAATTGTAATTACTGAATTATATTCTGTATCTGGCACTTGTTCAGTTCCAGTCAAGCCTACCTCTGTGACATCTCCTGTTCTACTACACCTCACTTCACCAGCGGGCAGTAGTAAGCTGAGTAACTGCTTCAAACTACTGACTCCTTCCTTACTTCCTGCTCTGCTCCCACAAGAACAACTTCCAAATGCTGAAACTAAGTGCTCACATTCAGGACTGTAACAAGATACAAGTAAGCTGAGATACTCCAATTATTAAAAGCACGTAGGAGACTTAACTTCAGGGTGCTCCCTTTCGCAAAAGGACATAGTTGTGTTTGAGCCTTAGTTGAAGCTGTTCCCTAGAAGTTTGCAAGTCTGTTTCCAACAGCAGAATGAATGTGAAACCTTACTTCCACCTTCAAGAAGAGCTACACTTTATCTGTCAACCTATAGTTGGAAGGAGTGGGGGGGAAGGTGAGAAGAATACCAATCACAAAAATGTGGAAGTCTCCCTCTACACATTTGTTTTCATCAGCATCTACAATTATGTTTTAATAAATATAGTTTCAGAACCTAAGCACTGGCAGTAAAAATTTAAAGCACATCTTAGCATTGTTAATAAAAGCTCATGGCAGAACACAGAAATCTGGAGTAACTTTAATGAGTTCCAAAACCAGCTTTTAGTAAAAAGCCAAGTATAGAATGGTAACAACATTCAATGTCAAGAATTTAAAGCAGCTGTACTTAATGTTTTGAAGTCCAAGTTATGACTTGACAGAAAACTACGTGACAAGCATTAATCCTGTACCATAGAGATACCTCCATTTACTATAGCCAACATCTAAAATTCAGCACACATTGCAAGCTGTAAGGGAGGGAGGAAAAAAAACAAAATACAGCATTTATTTTAAGACTTCCAGATTCCTCGCAGTGACAGAAGACTGGGGTTTGCCCTACGCTGCACTTCCAGTTACAGCAATCTGGCTTCATATACACTTATGTCAACTAAAAGCAGAGTTTATAGTATCTCACTCCCTAAAGCACAAATGACCATTAATAGGTAAGACTATGCATTTACTTAGTGTTTCTGTTTTTAAATAATGACGACTGCTTCCAATTTTTAAAAAAGTCACATAAATCTACACATGCTACCAGACGGACCACAGAGTCTACCAGAAAAATGACAGCATGCTGGTGGGGCTGCATACACAGCTTGAACAGGCTGAAGAGAGCCTCCTGTGCCAAGTACAGCAAATTGAAACCTCCACCTCAAAGCCAGGAGTTAACTTCAGGGGTTAGACCTCTTCAGGTAAGTGTGGCCTGTCAGTCAGTACAACACCTAAGTGATGATGTTTCAAAACTATCAGTCACACCTTCTACCTTCCCATGACATTTACAGAATTTCAGATGGTCACCATCCCACTGAGACCATTATCACTGAAGGGAAAGACACAGTTTCATCATCCAGAAAAGCACAGATGGTCTTACTACAGGAGAAAAAGTTACTAGCCTGATTGTATTTGAAGTTGAATATTGCTTACACGGGGACTGACAGTCTAATTCTCAGTTAATACACAAAGTTAAGAGGAGAAGGCAAAAATCCCTCCCTACCTTCACACTGGTTCCTTGGAAGAATCTTCCATCTTGTTTTTATCACATTTTCCAAGATTTGCAGTCCATAGTACTGAAATTGGAGAAGAACACAATGTGAGTACATTACTGCAGGACTAACTAACTTACTTTCAGGACTCTCACTCAATCAGACATTCACACTTAACATCTAAGACTTCAAGATTATTAAACTAGCAATTTTATGAAATATATGTCTATTCACCCATTTACTGAGGTTTCATGCATTTTTTTTTTTTCTTGTTTTATTCTTCACTATACTAAGTCCTGCTGTTTGATCATGCTCACACCAGGAGGGGGTGGGGGAGAAAAAATAATAATGAAAAGCCCTCTGGCAGACAATTTTGGCTATCTGGAGGAGAGAAAGTAGCAGCCAGATATGAATTTGCATCATAAATGACTGCTCATATGTTCAAGTATTAGCACAACCAGGCTCCTAAAATATTTAGCAGCTTGGATGGTCTCAAGCTTCCTATTGTTCCTCTAAGAGCTGGAAAAAAAAAATTTGTCTTAGCAACACATGTCCTGACACTGGCACTTTCTAAAGAAAGTATTTCCCAAACTTCACTGGTGTGTTACTTAGGAACAGCAAGACAACCCACAGGTTTATTTAATTTCAATACCCACCCCAATATGGCAGCTATTTCTACTATTTAAAGATGAACTTTTGTGCTCAGTCAAAGAACAATAAAAATGTGAATAAGCTCTTGGAAATCCTTTTACCTTTCAGGAATTCCTTCCTATATTCTTATTCAAAACTGTTAGGTTTGCAAAGTAGTCAGTAAGGCCAGTCTCTCTGCCCATTTGTCCCTACTGCCAACTCACAGTAACAGGGAAAGAAGTTTGTAATGGTATGATGGAAGAACTTTGATATGTAAAACCCCATTAGCATGAATAGACAGCAGAGAAAAGGGGACAAGGAGTTTTGTGTTTACTTTATCTGCAGTGGATTAGGAAGAAAAAAATATCACATCAATGCCTGAAAGGTAAAATTAAGTTTTCACAGTTAAAAGTTTGGCTGAGAATAAGAGTTCCTCTTTAAAATGGTTAGTTGTCATACAAAGTAGGATCATTAGTATTTCAACCAAAGGGATCATATAAACTTCAATTTAATTAAAAAACACAATGTAGACTGTCCCAAACTACATTGTATTAAAATACCATTTTTGCTGTTCTCATCTTAGCATAACCTACATCCCTTTGCTTCTCTATCTGACCCAAGTTCCCACAAGCTTCACACGTACATCCTGCATTTGCTAAATATTCTGTCACCTTCCAAAATCTTGGGTACCATGAAAAACTAACAGAAAAGTTGACAGGGTATTTTTTTCTTCATGGTGACCAGCAGAAGTTTATCAACTAGTTTTTAATCTGTAAATTTATTTAACTACTTAACATAAAAGCTAAATGAAATCAAGGGAATGTCCATATAGGAAAATGTATGAAAACATTCTTAAGCAAAATGCTTCACAGAGTGTTATTTCCGCCACTGCTATAGATTTATAGATACCATCTGCACCTGATCCCAGGCTGACAATACAAAACATACTTACAAAAGCTTCTAAGAATGTCAAAAGTATGAACACTGATAACAGAGAGTGCTAACTTTCCCGAAGCAGATCAAAACTCTACTTACATTTCTACATTCTACAGGCACATGTATTAATAGCCCTTTCAGAGAACAGCTAACAAAAAACCTTCTTCTTGCTTCTAAATGTTTTTCCACAGGTCAACTTATTTGGCTTTTAAGACCAGAATGGCAAGCCTAGTTTCATTTTACAAAAGCACTAGATGACCAAAACTTAAATAAAATCCTGACATAAACTAAAGACAGACCTCATCTTTATAGACTTTTTGTTTCACCACTTAGGATTTCCTCCGAGATAAAGGACAGACACCTCTAGCAATCTGCCACACCTATCCTTCATTATCTGCTCAAATATCTAATGCAGATTCATGTACCTTAAACTGTGAAAAGGTTCATGTTGTCTAGGTTTCTACTCGTTCTTTTGTTCCTACGTGACTTCAATTCTGCCCTCTCCTAGTGTCTTGTTCATCTCTTCCTCAGTACTAGTAATACTCATTTTTCCTAACACTCGCACATGAAATGAAATGGCAGCAGTAATAAAATCAACGTACACAATCTTCACTTACACATCTTCCTTGCCATACCATGTTTGAAGGCTTCATCAGCCTGCCTGAACACTCTGCAAGGGGCTTTCTGGGGTATTTTGATTTTAAGCTTCATTTGATTTGATGGTTCTAATTTTTGGTATTTCCCTGATAACGAGATACACTAAGCCCAAAAAAAGTCACTGACACCAATTAAGTTTTGCCAAGTTTTGCCACCTGAACAATCAGAAGCATACTTTGTAATCAACTACTGCAACAGTGCATGCAAACACATTTAAACTGTGCATGAAACAGAAGTCTTTCAAAATTCATTTGCTCTTGGTTTGCTTATTTCTAATTGCCCAATAGCAATTCACTGCTCAGTTATGAAGATGAGGGACAGGTAACAGCAAAGACTGAAGAGAAGTATGAAGTGATCCCTATGGTAGAAATTTCTATGGTACCCTTATTACTTATTCTATGTACCGAATCCCTTTCCCTCCCACCTCCCAAGAAACAAAAACAATTGATGAACAGAATTCAGTTAAAGGGAATCAAAAGGGTAGACCTTGTGGAGGCCTGCCGTCAAAGCCTAGCTGTGTCAGTTGCACAGGAAGACACCCCTTTTCTTCCTATTACAAGCAATCAACATAATGGAACATTATGATTAATATCAGGTAGTGTTAACAGCTTTAATTAAAAAAAAAAATATGATTGCATAAAAGCCAAATGTCATAGTGCATAAATTTAGCACCAAATCATTTGCAATTTACGTAAATTGAAGAATTCTTTACCTGTTGCTTTCTTTCTGTTCCTCTAATCATCTCATTTTTCACAAGACAAATTTGAGTTTTTAAAAATACTGTTGATAAATCAACTTAAACATTAGTAATGTCTGTCAGTATAAAAAGCAAAGTTTACCAGGCAAGCAAACAGGCAAACACTGTTACTTAAAGGTTAGCACTTTGAGGAAGTTCTTTAAACTGTTTTCCCCTAAACTTCAGAGAGCAATGAAAAAAATTGAACTGTTTCATGAATACCGCCTGATTTCAGAAACTATCCAAACACGATTATTTTCTGTTCGAACACAGTGTGTGTCAAGCAGAAAAACATGCATATCAGTTATTTGAGTAATAATCATCGAACTTGAGAGTGAAAACACAATTCGATCAACTTCTCGGTTCAAACTTCAGAAGTCTTAGGTAAAACATTTAAAATGGAAGAAAAAAAACTCACTGCTGCCCCTTTTAGTCTCTACCACAATGGACGGATTTAAAACAGCAGTACAAAGCAAATCTGTTCTGCATATTAGTAAAGACTGATCTCATACTACGAAGAGTTTGGGGTGCTTAACTTTCTTTGATTGCTCAAAATCTTGGTCTAATAAGGTTTCTATTTTGTTTTTAGTACACCTAGGGACACGTTCTCTCCTCAGTTACGTGCACATGGCTCTCATTATGATCAAAAACAGCCAAGCACTTACCCAAGGACAAAACGTGGCTCTAGGAGACTTTTCATTACTCAGAGGTATGCAGACACACACCAATCTTTGGAACTGGCATTACGTTTGTATGTGCCTTGAAAAAAAAAAACCCTGTATTTCCAATTTAGCTCTTCCTTTTTTTTTTAAAAAAAAAAAAAGGAGAAAAACTCTTGTCAATGTAAAAGGAAGTTTAAATATTTTGTCCATTTACAGTTCTTTTTTTTACAGTTCCATTTACAGCCAAGTTTGGGAACAAGACAATAAAAAAAATAATGTGGTTTGAATCAAGAAAGTCTATGGCTAAAAATGAGATACCTTCCTCAAAGTTTATGAATGGAAGAAAGAGGAAAACCAAATAAATAAAAGTTTATTTGCTTACTTTGGTATTCATGTTCTGAGAGAACTCCAAAATAGTATCAACTCTTGTCCACGCATCAGGATGTTCTTTTAAGTGAGTCAAGACTTCCTGTGCCATTCTTTGCTAAAAGTAAGTTCGATTAAAAAAAAAAGTATTAGATTATTTAAGAAATTATATACTGTCAGTGAAGACATTAACATATAACACACCTTTAAATCACTTATCCAAGAGTTAGGCAGAACTCAATTAGGAGCAACAAGTCCTTTAAGCCTCCTTCTCTGTGACAGTTAAAGTTTATTAACAACCAAACTCCAAAAACACTTTGATGCAAGTCATTTACTTCCTTCCACTCTTACATACTGAATGGTTCATCTAGACCAGCAATAAACACGTGAGAACAGCACACGTTATAGGGAAATGAAGTTTTATCCCATTCACAAAAGTCATCTAGACAAAATTTCATTCAAGGGCACCCAAACTTTCTAGTTCTTCTGGAAGCATTCATATAAAATGCCAGCTTTAAAGAGTACTGTATCATGCTGCAAAGTTGTTGATGTAGGAGCTGTTGACTATATTTTGAAGAACCATGGAGCAGAGCATTAGCGGTCTCCAATCCCTGCTTCTGAAGAATCCCTTGCTGTATCTAACAGCTTACAAAACAATAATAAAAACTGACTGGGGGCAAGGAAGGGATTCCTTGGGACTGACATTACCAATTATTGTACTAGATACTGTGGTTTCAGTAACTTGTAAAACCTCATCTGAAGCAATTACACACTGCAATAGCTGAATTCATTTTAGCTATCCTTTTCAAGAGCCTGGATGTCCATAAGGGTTTTTTTTTAGGGAACCAAATGATGTTAACTATTTCCAAAAATGCAGTGTACTGACAAATCTTGCTGCAAATTGTATCACCTACAAGCATCAGGCACTGTCTTACCAACAATTAACGGAACTTAGTTCATTCTTTCATTGCACTGTAGAGCCAGTTCAGTGGAATTACAAAGCAGTTAAAAGCTTTACTTCAGGATTAACTTCAACACTTAGAACTTGCTACAGCTATGCAGATTTCTAGTCTGCTGCAAGAACATACCTGAGCTAATCATCAACTGGTGTAAGAAAACACGCATTTTCAGTAAGACAGAAACCCCATCAACACCCCAAATCTATCTACGTATAAGGCGAGAAACAGACAGTTGAGTATGGGATTCACCAAACTAGAATTGGAAGCTGCAACAGTAAAGGGCAAGGATATCTAAAATATCTGTATGATACTGACATCCCTACTTAATATACTTGAGAATAGCAGAGCAATTCCCAGTCTGATACTGACTTTCAGTAGCAAGTAAGTCCCTGTAGATTCGATATGGAGAAGTACCACACAAATATTTCTTTTAAGTCCAAAATCAGTACAACCATACTCCCACAGTGTGACATCAGAGCTTAAAAAAAAAAATCAGCACTTCTGATGCAGTTTAGTGTAAGAGGGAAAGAATAGATATATTACTTCCAGGTTCAGCCTGGGTGTGTTTTTATACTGGCCTCCTTAGTGCTTCTAATACTGGTGACATATCACAGATCAAATTTCAACACCAACAAAATACAGATACTCAACAGCCTTCTCACAAGCACTGAAAAGTTTGCTCTCATACCCACTAACCCCTTTCCTAGACATCAATTCCTGTAGTTTCATAAAAACAGTATAAATTTAACAGTAATGCTTAATCCAAGATCGAAGCCTCACTGTGTTGTTGCTACCAAAAAAGAAAATCAGTTAGCAAATAACCCTTCTGGACACGTGAAGGTCTAACAGACCAATGGAATTAAGAGTCTGGGATGAGTCCAGGTAAACATCTACGAGCTGCCTGCAGTCTCCTTAGTCATGTGTTGGGCTGGGGTGGGGTTGGGGACATGATTTCTTTTCAGAGAAGTATACCAAAAAAAGCTAAGAACAGAAAAAAAAGTAAAAGTCTAGGACAGAAAAAGCTTCTTTCTTGCCTAATATAGAACAGCAGATAAAAGAGTTTTGCAAGCAGAGGTAAGAATTAAGCAGAAGGAGGAGCTGGGTGAATCTGAAAGCAAGTTCAGCATGGGCCATCCAGGCTGCATTCTAAACCTTTTTTACCCTAACATTACCCTAATCTATTCCAGGCAAACCATTGTTAATCTCCCAATTTTAGCATTTAGTTTCCTCAACGTCTATTATTCCTGTCACCCTTCAAGTCATGAGTTGAGCTGTCAGGCCCCACAGATAAGCGTTTTTTTCCTGCAGGAACTTTTGAACTCTTTGGAAGAGGTAAGAGCTCACAGATGCACAGAAATACGTCTCCACCTTTGGAAATGTACTAAAATAGCAAACCAAATTTTCATTAAAGTGACACATATTAGTACATATATTTAAAATAAGTTTGTATCATAATTCACTTTTGCCAGTTAAGCACCACCTCTTGAATTTTTGCTTCTCATTGCATTAATTTTCTAAATATCAGAGACTATACCCAGCTGTTTTAAGTGAAGCAACTTCTCACAATACCAGAACAATGGCAATTTGATCTTTGTACTGTTAATCCTCTATTTTCCTTATAAACCTTCCCAACTTTTTAAACTCCATTCAAACAATACTATAGTACCACCTATATAAGGCAGTACAGTAAACAAACATATCACTTACAAAACAAGCACTCAGAAGTCCACGCTTTTAAGGCAAAAGCTACAAGCAGTTTTCTGTCACATGATCATTTAAAAAACTACAGCTAGTAACTATTTGGATTTAGGAAACTCAAAATGCAAATTATTTCAGAAAACAGCAAGGTATTTCAGGACCTGTAGGAATTCACATTAGTAAGCCTTACAAAAGTAAGATACACAAAATAAGTCTAAGCATTATTGTTTATTCTAACAGCTGGAAGGAATATAAAAGAATCAGCTACTTTGTCTCATTTTAATTCACTTCTTATTGTTGTGCAAGAATATCTTAGTAAGAGATCCCTGACACTAAAACTCCCAATTTGTTAAGCATGAACAATTAAAATTTGCCAGAAGAGGAACTATGCCAACACTCTTGTAGCAATACTGGCTTTCAACATTTAAGTCTTATTTCCAAAGTAGTCCAATAAATAGATAAAAGCAACACAAGATTCACTTTCAAGACTATGTATGTAAACACACAAATGCACACATTCCCCCAATTTAAACTTAAGACTTCACAATCCGCACTAAGTCCAAAGAAAAGAGCGCAAGAACCTGTGTAGACAGATAGTAACGGGGAAAAAATACTAGACACAAGAAAGGAACAAACTCTCCTCTTAAATGTGACATGCTTCTTTATCAGAACAAATACAATAATATCATTAAGATTTTTCTTTTAAATACAGTCCTTCAGTGAAGCCACCATTAAATTTATGGCTTCACAACCCTGTCCACAATAAGTAACGGGTAACTCAGACCTTCCTGGAGAAGGCACGCTGCAAGCAGAAGTGCCCAGACCAAACTGTACTTGCTCATACCTTTCAAGAGCAGAAGGCATGCTAGAAATGAACACACACTAAACTAACATTTTTCTAAGGGTCATTTCAATGTTCATTACGAGGCCTGCCTTTAAACCAGGGCATGTGAATTATCAGGAATATTCCAGTCACTAGCAGAGTAAATTCACTAATATTACTGAATTTTATTGACGTGAATTAATTTTGCTCAACTGATTTGTTATAAGGTTAATTAAACATGGTCAATAAACGTAGGTTCTAAATCCATATTACCTGCGCGCCTTCTCCATGGTACAAGCAGTTCACCACGTTGTCCAAGAGATTGATATCCAGTTTCTGGTTAAAATCCAGCAGCTGACGAGCTGCATGGTCTGCTAACATTGTCATAATTGCTGGCATAGATTACTGCAAAATAAATTAAAAAAAATTCATCAATTAATAAATTATTATTAGATGTAGTTGTAAAGCAAGCGCTTCAACTTAAAACACCTCATTTGAATGAGATGAGTTATGTTGGCAGTACTAGACAGCTCTGAATACAACACTCCAATTGTTAAGCACGTAGCAGGACAAACTCTTCCTGAAAAATTCACACATCACTACCCCAACTGAATTCTCAGTGTCTTCAGCAGGTGTAACACATAGTAACAGCCTGACTAGTCAACAGCCTGGATTACCAGCAAGCTAAAACTTATTTCAAAAGCAGATATCAACCCCTACCAATCCCTAAACATACGTAAACCAGTAAGTTTGCTGGTAGAACTACCTACTATCATTGCAACATAACTTGCAATCTCAGCCAAATTTTGAGTTTCTGAGGCAAATATGCACACTTAGAAGATCAGTTCTAAAAGCTTTTAAACAATTGGTTATGGAAGTGAAATGTGATCTACGTACATAGCAAGAAATTAGCTAGAGGGCATTTTTCAAATACTTGGGGAAAAAACCTTACAAGTTACCTACATACAAGTAAAAAATTACCATTGAAACTAAGTTGACTGTTTGAAAGCACTTTGAGAGGATGAAAGTAAGGGGACTGTTCAGTCAGCAGGTTACTCTGTGTACCACATTAGACCACTTCAAACTGAAATGGAATTCTACTGGAGGTTTCAGGTCCCATAAAACCAGCGACACACGCATTAACTCTTTGTCCTAGATAGAGCAGCTTCGCTATTATGCAAAGCAAGTCAGGTGGGGTGTGTGTGACTGTGGGTGTGCATGTAAGATGCTTACCAGCCAGAGACTGGTACCAGATAAAGGCAATCACGAAAAGCAAGAAAATAAGCCAGGAACTACAGAATTGTGGACAGTAAAGCATATTCTAACTTTTTCACACCACCCCCCACACTGGAAGCACCTGATCACGTAAGTTTATTGCCCTCTTCTCACAGTCACTGGCAACCGTAACACATATTCCTACCCCCTCCTCTACAGCAGCTCTCCCGCCGTTCTCTCCTTTTCAGAATCTTTTGTAAAGCTACAGATGTCATATAAAACTCCTCATTTGAGAAACAGCCAGAGGTCTGGAGAACTGCAAGATCACTCAAAAAGTTACAGTGGAGCTACCTGCATACTTGGGAAGATACAGCCTGAAACTCTTCCAGAAACACCTCCAACACGCCCAGCCAACCTGTTCTTTAGAGTAAGCTAGAAGTCAGATCTGCTCTTAGTAAGCAACTTCATGTGTAAGTATGAATTTGTTTTATGCCTTACATATTTAAGGCATGCTCAAAAGTAAAGAGCAAGACAAACCTGTGCCTCAACCCAAGTAATTACTAATTAAGTGAAAGTCCCTACAGTAGCATACAGACAAGAAAATCTTTTGTTTAGAAATGCATATTTGCAAGTAGGGTCAAGCACTTTCATCTACTTCTATATAGAAAGATATTAACTTCAAAAACCAAACATTTTCAATTGTATTTTGGAGTAAAAAACCCTCGTGTAGTTAGCATTACTACGCTGACATAACCATTTTGAGGGCTCCCTCTCAACATCCAGTCAGCCTTTTTACATCTACCTGGAAAAATCAAAAGGAAACAAACATCAAGTATAAACCAAAATAAATTAAAACTAACACTCCACATCTGTCCTTCTCCCCCTCAACTCCTAAAGTTGTCAAAATTGTAGTGTTAAGTATGGAAGCAAGAAACTGAACAGTAGGGAAGGCTAACTGCATTCTCTTAACTCAGAAGGACACTTCAAATTTTCATCTCACAGAGGGGCAGCAAGCAGCACTGCTAGATGGAAACCGCACCAATTTCATACACGCTTCAGCTCGGAGCAGTTAATGTTCCCACCAGACACGCGTGCTTTCAGGCACGCCCCTTTCTGTTCACATCTGGCCTCCGTGGCTGAACCAAGAGCCTGGAAAGCCCTTTTCAAACTACAATAACTGTGGTAAATCAGTCGTTGCTCGGGTAGGGCCACTCATTTCAGATTTAAGCCTCTTTCGGTGTTTTACGCAGCTCTAAGAGCACGAACGAGGAGCCACGTGACCAAGAGAAGTTATTAACCACATGGAAACAGAAAGGAAATGTTTTGAATAGGGCCCTTTGCCACTCCCAGCATTATCTTCAAAATGACCTACCTACTCGGAAACCGAAACACAGAAATGGCGGCTTTGTGGTCAATACCAACTGCAAGCAACTCGATTTCCTACTCCAAACAGTGTGCCCACATAAAGCTTATAATGCTTGATTTACTATACTGCTACACTTTTTTCCCCACATCATGCCAGAACTCCGGAACAGGTTTAAACCTCAGTTCTAAGAACCACCACTAATCAATTCTTCAACACTGCCAATAAATGGGGAAACCGAAACAAAAGAAGAGAAAAAGTTTTTTTTAAAAAAAAAAATCTTAACTACAACACAGCAAGAACCTGACATCTACCGAAGGTCAAAAGAACTGCATTTACAGCACTGTTTACATAGTTATCCCAACTCTTGATGACCCTGGACCTTTAACACAACAGTTAGTTTATGATGATATACCTGATTTGTCTAAATATGTAGTGCACAGGAATGACAGCGTACTTTTTAATAGTGAGAAATGTTGAGTATTCACAGTGAACCCTAAAGCACCTTCAACGCAGCTACTTAAAGCTCATTGGGGGCAGCGATTAAAACAAAAAAAAAAACCCTAGGCAGTCACCCTGCCCCATCCCTAAGCATGCACGAGTTAATTACCGCCCCACTCCCCGCTTCCAACGAATTAGTTGCATCCCTGGTAAATTCCTCCAGCTGCACGATACGAAACGGAGCGCATCGCAAACGCATTCGCATTGCACTTAACGCACCAGCAACCGCTACGAAAACCATTCCTCCCCTCGCTGCTTCACACACGTGTGCCTGCGATACGGGATTAAAGAACACCGCTCCGCAAACGCCTGCCCCACGCCTCGGAGCACGGCGTTTGCGGCACGGCCGCGCCCCACACGCGGCACCCCCCGAAATCACTCACACCCACCCAGCGCGGAGGCCTTGCCCCTGCTCCCGCCGCAAAGCCACGGCCGCGCTGCCCGGGGAGAGGGGCTGGGGCGGGGGGGAGCCGCTGTGGCGGAGGAAGGCGCGGCGGGGCGGGCGGGCCCGGGCCCTGCGGAGCGCGGCGGGCCCGCGGCGGCGCAGCCCCTCCCTCCCTCGGCTCCAGCCCTGCGCTCTATACAGGGCCCCCACGTGATCCAGGCGGACGTTTCAATACTGCTGCACAGACACACAAAAATATTTCTGGAAACTTCCACTCCTAATAATTTACAGATTATGTCCTTAGTTTTGCCCGTAGCCGAGCCCAACCCTCTCCAGCCCTCTCGGCCCCCCTCGTAACGAAGGGGGAGGCCCCCGCCGTGCGCCCCCCCCGCCGCAGCCCCAGCATCCGCGGTCGGCTCTGCCCTCCGCTCAGCCGCTCGGCCGGGCCTAGGATGCTTCTACCCCAAAGCCAATTTTAAACGCACCCCCCCGCCCCTCAGGGTTTCTCCTCGGAGCCCATCACGCTTCTCCTTCCACGGCGAAGACTTTGCGCGCTCCGCGCGGCCGTACCCCTCCCACTCCCCCACGCCTCCTCCCGAGCGCCCCCCCCCCCCTTACCCACCCTCCCACCGCGTTACTCACCGCAACACCCCCCCCACCCTTCTTCCCCGCAGCCTCAGCACTTACTTACCTAGGTGTTTCTTACAGCTTCTTCCTTCAAAAGTAGGGGTGGGTGAACGAAGTTTCTAACCACACGCCAAAAAAAAAAAAAAAAAAAAGAAAATAAAAAAATACCACCAAAAATACCGCCCCTCAAAAAAAAAAAAAAAAAAGCCGGAGCAGGGGGATGAAGACGAGCGCACCCCCCTCTCTGTCGGGTACGGCTCTACCAGCGCCACTCCTCTCCTCCCCACGCTACCCCCTAGCAAGCGCGCCCTGGCCTGACTGCACTAGGCGCCCAGCAGAAGCCTGCGGCCCCCCCGGGCGGGCGCTCCCCTCGGCGCACCGCTCCGCGCCTTCCCCTCAGCCCGGGAGCAAGGCCGCCCGCCGCCGGGCGCGCAGAAGACGGGGCGCGCGCCCCTCGTCTCGCTTGAGGGAGCGGGGGAAAGGGGGTCGGCGCGGGGCTCCGGCCTCCCGAGGCTCCTGGTAACGGGGGAGGGGGGGAAGCTTCTACCTTCCTCGCGGCCCTGGCTGCCCCAGCTCCGGCTCGGCGGGGCCCTGTGGCTGCCTCTCCCGCGTCGCTGGCTGCCCAGGCCCGGGCCCGTGTAGCTGGGTCTCTCGCTACTCCTGTTGCTGCCGTCCTCCACCTAGGCCTGGCCGGCGCTCAGTTCACCCCCATTCCCACCCCCCCCCGGGCTCACGCTAAACTTTGCCCCCCCTCAGCTGCGCCGCTGGGTCCCCCTGCGGGCTCCCCCTCCGAGCAGGTCACACGCACGGCGGCGGAGGCGGCGGTGGTAGCAGGGACTGAGCGCGGCGCCTCTCCCCCTCCTAATGCCACAGACTCGGAACCGGCTCAAACCGGTTCAGACTGGGAGATTCCATCTCGGTTTAGTTTTCAGCCCATGGCGCCGCGGAGCGTTTGGAAACCTCGGGCCTCCGCCCAGCCGCCGCTCCCATTGGTCCCGAGCCATGCCGCCGCGCAGGCGGCCTCCGCGCTTATTGGGCGGAGGGCCTGTCGATCGGCTGCGCGCCTCGGAGGGGCGGAGGGAGCGAGCGGCCGCGGGAGGGGGGATAAGACAGAGGGGATCCGCCCCCTCTCCAGCAGCGTTTTGCGCGCGGCGGGGGGCGGGCCGCCGCTGGCTGATAGGCCGAGCGGAGCTGTCACTCAAAGGCGGACCCGCCTTTGAGTTCGCAAACGGCGGGCGCGGGGGGTGTCGCGCGCTAGTTGGCCGGCGGCTCGGCGTGACGCGCGCGTCGGAGCGCGGCTTTTCGGGCTGCTGAGGGGAAGGGCGCGCGCAGGGGGAGGGGCGGCGGCGGCCGTGGGCGCGTGCCTGAGGGGGCGCGGAGAGGGGCCGCCGGCCCTCGAGGAGAAGGAGCTTTGAGGGGCCCTTCGGGCGGCGGCCTGCCACCGCCGAGGCGCCGTGTCCGTGGGAGCGCGGCGATGAGATGGAGGGGGGGGAGTCGCCTGGCGGGTGGGGCTCTGTCTGAGGGGGCGACGTGGAGCTGTGTGGCGATGGCGGGCCTTACCTCACAGGTCTCCCTCTGGAGCCGGGGCGGTCGGTGAGGTGGGTGGGGAGCCCATGGATGGGGCGCAGCTTTGGTGTAATGGTCAGCTGTAAAGAGTGAGCTGTGTGGGCAGGAGGGGTAACAGCGAGGGGTAGGTGCTTGCTTACCCCTTCCCCGGGCAGTTCTGCTCTCTCCACTGAGGCCCATGCAGATGGGAAGGGTGGGGTGTGTGTCCCTTCCTCTGTAGTGTGTCTATCCATGGGGTATCCAGCTTGCTGCAGCAGCTGTGTGCCTCAGCCTCTCACAGCTGCCTTCCAAGGTGTGGTTCAAGCAAGGTTGGTGTGCCCACAGATAAGAGAAATCTTGAGCTCTGTGAGGAATGCTCATCTGCCAGATGCGAACAGGGGTGATCTCAGGGCACGGACTGGCTTGTCAGTGGTGGCGCAAACTCTACAGGCTACAATTGCATGTCTCCTTGCTACATGAAGGAGCAGAAGAATGTGCTTGCCAGCTTTCATATGGAAAAGTTCTTAGGCAGTGAAGGTACTCAGTACCTATGTATGCATTTCCTTGAAACCTTATCTCCTTATTTGAAAAAATAATGACTATAGAAAACTTATAAAAAGGATTACTTTCTATGAGGAGGATAATACTGTGAATTATTTAAATGTCTTTCTAGGAACCAGCTTTGCAGTTTTAATCACCCAGTCTGAAGCAAAACTTTTGCTTTGGTTATGGTTTTGGATAGCAACACGCTGTTAGTGAAACTTGTTATAGAAGTGATACTTTTGATTTGTAGAATGCTGTGTCCTCTTGGTGGTATCCAAAGGAAACTTGCTCTGTAGCACTGTAAGGTGGTGTTCACCTGTGCTATGGCCAGGTGTATAGGAGGGAAGCTTATGCTTAAGCTCTTTTGCACAGTTTAAAAGGAAAAAAAAATAGCGCTTTCTTGCACATGTTCAGCTTGAGACTTCACAAAGAAGTCTATCCTCTAAGAAATGCTTTTACTTACAAAACCAGAGTCTTTTTACATTATCCTAATCTCTTTCCTGAACAGAAAAACGAAGCCTGCAGTTGTCTTTGAGAAACTGGACAAAATGTTTGCTTGCATGGGGGGTTGTTTGTTTTTTTCAAAATGGAAGAATAGCAAAGATCTGGAAGTTCTAGTACTGGTCTTCTGAAAAAGATTTAAATTGTCCTTAGCAGTCCCATGGACTGCTGCAGAGAATTTAGTGGAGTATATTGAGGTTCATTTTTGATATTGGTATTGTTCGCCAAACTACTTTCTTACACTGTAAACTATAGCAACCTGTAAAATAAAATGGCACTCATAGAAGTTCCTAGACTAGCTTAACAAAAACAAGCCCTTTGGTTCCTGGCTCTTGAATTATTTAAAATAGAAGTTACAAAAATGAATTGGAAAATGGAGAGACATAGTAAGATTTGTGCTCCTATATCAACAAGTATAATTTCTTTATCAATTAATGTATTAAGTGGTCTGCCCTGGTAGTTGTCTGAGCTCCTGGCATATGAAATATAAGCCTCTCATTTACTGTTTGTTTTTTGTCTAGAGAGTTAAGAAGCTTTTGCTTGAACTGGCTAGGATAAGTTCCCCATGACTTCGTTAAAAATCTATAGCAGAACTGAGTGGAGTGAGTATAGAAAGAAATACTCTGCCCTAGCATGCTTGGGATAATAATGGTCAGGGTGAAACACCATTTGGGAGGGGGGGGGGAAATAATCTGGAAAATGGCTTTGGGATCATGCTGTAAGCTATGAATGCAAATATGAAGGGTTCAATAACATTAGAATGCTTAGTTATTCAAGCTGCCTAAATCTTCCTTATTTTCTTTTTCTACTTTTTTTAATTATCCTATAAGGTGGGGTTTTTTTTGTTGGCAAAAGCATTTCAGTATTTGTTTTCTGAAGTTCAGGGATAATTACGGCACCAGTTTAATAAAGCTTTTTCTCGAGTTTTTCTATGTGAATGTTGAACTTTTATCAGAGAACATTGGCAACCTTATCGGAACAATTTTTTTCTCTGAAACTTCTATAATTTTCCTTGCATTCTAAATGGTAGCTATGTATATAATGTTTTGAGTTCTTGCTGGCAATATCTTAAAACTCACCTTCGCATAAAGCTTCATGCTTTAAAAATCCGTTAGCTTCTACAAAAGAGTTTAAGGTGTTGGCAGGTTTCAGTGGGAGCTAACCCATTCAACCAAGAGTCCATCAACAGGTTTCTATATATTCATGCTGGGAGCTTACTCTGTTATGTTAATGAGCTAAGCTACTAACTCTACAGTACTATGTGAGATTCTGAAATTGCAAAGTATATGCAGTAGTTCAGAATTGAACTGGGGAATGATACCCTCTCAGGAGGTTATTTGTTCCCCAGTGCATTTGTTTCTTTATCTGAGGCTGCTTTTGAGATCACAGTCCAAAAAAAAAGGAGGGCATTTTACATAATTAATACTAGATATTGAGCAATGATATAATGTGTTTCTGGTTTGAACAGGTACTTCCTCACTGGTAGAGAATCACCAAAGAGACAGTTTGTCAAAACTAAATCAAGAAATCAAAATTTAGGCTAGAAACACCAGCTCCTTTTATATAGGAAAATTAGCTACACCATAGTTGCCTTCCCTAATACTGTAGGACATAGGGCAGGATCATGCAGAAAATCTCAGTGATGCAAATAAAGATCACTGCTAAATTACCACTGGTGTGAAGTTTGTGTCCTAGCAGAAAGGAACTCGACAGTCATAGACTGTGCTGTTGCTACTAAGTCACAGAAAGGAAACTTAAGGTGTATATTTCTGAAGTCTTTCTGTTAACTTTCCACCTTTACAGGTAGTGTGTGTTTGGCTGTGAAACTACTGGGTTGTGCTCAAAAAAGTGTATTTTTCCCTATGATTTTTTTCCTATTCCTTCTGTGAATTGGAATGTTTTAAGGTTAAGCTTCTGTACTAATCACCAAAAGGTTTCTAGTAGTGTGCAAATCATAAGTCAATAAATAAACTATAATTACATGTACTTACACTGTTCTCATAACTCTGATTCTCAACTGCCTTACAAGTTCTAAAAGTGCTGTGGGGATTCCAATTCCTCAATCTTTGTTTTGTGGGTTTGTGTTATGTGGTTTCTTTCCATGTAATTCTGGGACAGCTAGAGAAATAATGCTGGTATCCAAATCCGCATTTATGTTTCAGGCAGAAGCTGAGGAGATGCAAGACCACGTGATACCAAATTAGGGCCTGTGTGATGTATTACTGGAGAAATAGCCATGCCACCAGGATAGTCACAGGTCAGCTGGAGAGGTGGGGGACAGAAGGGGGTGTGATTGGAAGTTGTATATCATCTGAGCTTGCCTTAGTTAAAGAAGGTGTTTGTAGAAGCTTTGTGACCCATATTTAGATGATGACTCTGTAATTAACAAGTTCACAAACTGTGAATTATTCTGCTCTCTATAAATGGAAACTAACTCTTTGAGACTTTTTTTTTCTTACAAACAACAGTTGTCTTAAAGCAGTCGCAGCAGAGGGCTGCTTGTTTGTTGTTTTAATTCTGTACTTAATTCCTAAGGCAAATCTCTTGGGAAAATTTGTGCAGCATTTAAGGATTTGAAGAGCTGGAATATGAACACTCACTTTTTTTATTGTGCATAAAAATAACTGCATCCTGTAACATCTCTGTCATGATGGTAACAAAGTGCTTTGTTTAACTCACCTTGTTTATCTTGCTCCGGTGGGTTGGCTTGTGTAAGAATTAACAGATGTGTAGTTTTTGCAGTGTGACTTGTAGCTGAATATAGCATTGTAGTTGATGGGACTGAATTTGAAAGTGATTCAAATAGAATGGATAGACATAGCAAGCTGTTGATGGGTTAAAAACAGGGCTGTAACTCCAGCACTTAGAATAAACAGTGTCTCTATGTATGTTTTGATGTTCTAGCTAGCCCTGGTGTTCAAAACAAACTGATGTAAGAGACCAAAAAGTCAGATTCTTTAACTCCTTCGGCTTGTGCTGAAGGTTCACTTCTGTTTATTTTCTTTTGTTTATTATGGGTTTTTTTTGTGGGAGAAAAAAGAGTTTGAAACCTTGAAATTGGTTTGTTAAACTGCATGTTAACTATTTCTGTTTAAGACAGAAGAGTAGATGCAGCTTGTCACATTTTCGTCAGCTGTTGGTAATGCCCCAGAATGAAATGTGTTTTTAATAAATTGCAATAGTAGCAAACACAACAGGGCTTACTTTTGCAAGCTGGTTAGATAAATCCTGTACTTGAGTAGTGGGATAGTTCCTGGCTCTTCTGCAGTAGGAAGCAGTATCACTGGCTCTGCTTATCTCAAATAACATATTTTAATCTTTTTTTAGAAATGGCCCTCCTGTCTTCATGAAAGCTGTGGCTGAATATGCTGTAGTATGAGAAAATACAATCCTTCTCATCTCTCTTCTGTAAGGAGCTAAGTAAAGGCTGGTTCAGAAACTGGGCAGTCATGTAAAAAAAGCAGCTATTTTAATGGGATTGAGCATATCTGGATCTCAACTTTTCTGACACACATACTGTCAGTAGTTGTTGTAAGCTTATGCTTGCTGTTTTGTTACCACTGTTCCCTGTCTGTTGGCTCCTTTATTAGATGTTCAGTCTGGTATTTAGGCCTTGCTGAAATCAATAGGAAAATTTGCTTGGGTTTCAGGTCAGCAGTGTGCCCTGGTAGTAGTGATAAAAGCTAACTGCATACTAGGCTGTATCAACAGGAGCATAACCAGTAGATCAAGTGAAGTGATTATTCCTCTCTACTTAGCACTAATTAGCTGCATCTGGAATGCTATGCCTGGTCCATCAGTACAAGATAGATGTTGAAAACTTTGTGCAAGGCCAGCTGCAAGGATGGAGGAGGGACTGAGGGAGCTAGACTTCTTCAGTGTGGAAAAGATGGGTGTGGGGAGACCTACTAGCAGCCCCCAGTACCGAAGCTGAGTTTACAAGAAAGAGTGAGCATTATTGAGAGCATGGTAGGACAACAGGAGACAATAGGTGTAAATTGAAGTGGGAGGCTCCTGCTGGAGATAAGGAGGCTGGTTTTACTTGTGAAGATAATTAAGCACAACGATGCCTGTGAGCAACTTGGTCTGAATTCAGTGTTGATCCTGCCTTGAGTAGGAGATTGACAAGAGATGTCCTAAGGTCCCTTCCAACCTGAGTGGTTTGAAAAAACTTGGAAGTTATGTATTGGTGTATATAATTCTTCACTAATATTTTTGTATATGAAAATGTTGCTTACTTCTGATCTCTTTGAACACAGTTTAACTCCTGATGTGATCAAATTATTTTCTTTGTTTGATATATATCACAAATTTTTATTTTAATAAATACTGTCAGGAATGTTTTGTGGCCTATGAAATACATGCTGAAATGATTAGCTGTCTTGTACCCCACAACTATGTATTATATCATGGAGCTGTATTGGAGGAGTGTTTACAGATCTAATATACTGATATTTCAAATAAATTCAAAGCTTTGTTCATTTGCCCTCTCTGAAATTTGGGTGCTCTGAGATGATTATTTTTTTCAAGTGTGTGTGAATGTATGCTAGTATCACTGATACTACTCCCTAGGCAGGGGAAGAAATACATAACATAGAATGAAGTTGGAAATTAATAGGAATATTTAGCTTTAGGAAAACTGAAGTGTGTGGAAATAATCCCGTGTAATATCATACAACCACCTCTTCAGAGACTTCAGGGAGCTATTTTCTACCTTTTCTGAGGAAATCTTAGCTTTCCATGAAAACCACCATCCCAAGATGGGGGTAGGGATGGAAAATATATGGGCAGAATTAAGTAAATAAGCTTTTGTAGTCTGCTTGTTCTTCACAAGGGCCCTACAATTTGTGGTAGTTAATATATTCTGAATGCTGGTCTAATCTCTGCATGTACTGTTCATGGGTGATGGGATGGGCCACGGTAGTCCAAGATTGTCACAAAATGAAGATGATGTGGATGGATATGAAGTTAGTGCTTACTAGCTTTCACCCTGAAGCTAGAGAGCTGTGTAGCACTCTTCCTTCCTTTTATGTCTCATGCAAATAATTTTTTTTTTTACTGTTGAAAGCTTTTTGGGTTTTTGAACACCCTTCCCATAAACTTTCTTTATCAGTTTAGCAGAAGATCTTCTTTAGCTATGGTTAATTTGGTCTCCTGAGGGTTTTCAGAAGCAGGACTGTTTTCTTGGGTGGTGTACTAGCACTAGGGGGTGTGCACCTGGGAAAGCTGATGTTCTGAAAGCAGGAGGAGTCATACAAATAAGAGAAAAACATCAAGTTAGTGTCCTAATTTCTTTACTGGGTGAAGTAGGATTAGTAAACAGGAAAACCAGGGAAGGGAGGAAAAATACAGCTAAGAGAAATAAGGCAAAGGAAAAGAGAAGGCAGGTGTTGAGTGAGGCTGAAGTGAAGGGAATGAGGCATTCAGAGGAAATTGCCAGCTGTAAATTTCCAAGGAAGTCTGGGCAACACACAACTAAAACCATCTGTTAATGTCATGAGTGTCATTGTGAACAGCTTCAGCCTCCACCTCATTCTTCAGTAAAGGTCCTTTCCCCAAGCCATTCATTTGTGGGGGGTGTGTAGTGACTGCAGAGTTTTTACTTTACTGTGCAGTGTCCATTGTGAAAGCTTCCTCCTGAAAGCAGGGAAAGGTGCCTTGTAGTTCCCACTTTCTCATGCAGCTGTCCAACTTAGTTCTAGGATTATTGACGTGATAGGACCGGGAAATATGTTTGGCTAACGAAAGGAATGTAGAGAACTTGTTCTGTCCTTACAGTCTGTCTTCATGTTGTTCTAGAAATGGCAGAACTAATCCTGCCTAAGTGTCCCTCTTCTCATTGAACATCTGCTGTTCGTAATTGTTTTATGTTTTTTCTTTTGAGAGAGCTTCTAACGTACATATTTTATTCTTCAGTGGCTTTTGTTTGACTCTACCTTCGCTGTCCAAGTTTGGCCAAACTAATTTTGCATTTAGTTTAATTTATTCTTGTATGGAAGAAAGCAACTCGTCTGTTTTGATGAATGTCCCAGATCAATGATTTCAGAGAGGCTGCAATAAGAATACTAAAGGCATTTACAGATGATCTTAAGTTATGTGTTACAAACACTGAGTAGGAAGAAATAATACAACATAATCTAAAAATCTTGGAAACAGGAAATTGAATGTAACTGAGTGGAGAGGAAAAATATAAACTGATGTGTCCTTGGAAAAAAATGAGAAGTTCAGTACAAGGGGAAACTTGGAAAATCATAATAGCTGAGGGAGAAAGTGGAGAGCAAATTAGATACGCCTTTGCTCAGTGACGGGGCAAAGGAAAGGACAGTGTCATTAGGGAGTATTTGTGGGCGTCATTTTGAGCAGCAGCAGGGTAGTGGCTGCCTTAAAGTAATTTTGAGACCACTCATAGAATGTTGTAGCTAACCCTGAGTATATCATTATCAGTATGTTGTAAAGAGATGGGCACAATTTCAGATGTGATCAGTAATTAAAACTTAGGAAGAGAAAGTAAAGGTATGAAATATGTATAATGTGTCTGAGGAAAAAACAGGTGGGAACATAATAAAATTCCTAAAGCTGTGAACTGCAAACACTATTGATGAAGATTTTAAGATAATTAACTGTAAATAAGGCTTAGCCATTAAACTTAAAACTGTAAAATAACTTTTCACAGTATGAAAAATAGACTCAAAGACTCTAAGGAGCCAAACAAAACTGGGGAAAAAACACTGTGTATTACAAGGGAGAGATTCTCCATCTGCAGTCTTTTTAAGATGTAATCTTTGTGGTGTTTCACTGACAATGAAATTCTTTTGCTAGCCAAATCTTACTTGCCAAGTGGGTAGTGCTGATGCCAGAATGTGGTCAGAAGGCAAAGGGAAAGATAAGAAACTTTGCCCCTTCTCCCAGTCAAGTCCTTCAAATAAGTGAGTTTACAAAATTTTTACTGAAAACCTTTAAAATGGAATTTGGTATGTAAATACATAAGTGAACACAGTGAGATACATATATAATGCAAACGGAATATTTATATATAGTAATACTAACTTAAGAGAAATAAATCTTTATCTAAATTGTCAAAGTTGTTGAACTACTAAACTGTAATAAACCTTACCTAAATTTTAACAGGTTAAGCTCTGTGAATGATTCCAGTATCTGCAGCTGTGGGCCATGTTAGAAAACTAGTGTTAAGTCTGAAGTGTATATCCCAGAACGGAACTGTTCTGCTAACACAGTGACTAATATAAAGCTGTGTTGAAAATCGTGCAAGGAGGTGAACCCAAAGTTGTCACCCTTCTGTTAAACCAGATCTGGTAAGCTTTGAAACGTTCACTAGTTCTAAAAGTGGGGTGGTTTTTTTTTTTGTCTTATCTGCTTTTGATATTATTTCTTAGCCTTGTTTTTTGGTCTAACCTATTACAACTTTCAAAGCACCTTAAGAATTACAAAAAGGTAGTTAGTAGGGTTTGCGTTCTGAAATAAGAATCAAACTGTAAAGGTGGTTTGGGAATCTGGGATAAAATAGTCCATAGTGTTCAGTGCACTAAACGTCATTGGTGTAGACTATTGATTCCACCCAATCAACTTTTCACAATATTAAATCTAACAATTGCCTCTGGGCAATTGTCTGTTACTTAAACTCCACTTTCTATTTAAAATGGAGTTGCTAATACTTAATTGTGATAATGAGTTGATTTGGGGTATTACCTGCTCTTGTGTAGTATTTTTAACTTTTGAGACAATAATATTTTCTCTCTAACAAGTAAAATAACTTCAGATTGCAACTTAGGAATATATATAGCAAAGATGACTGTTGTCTTCAGTAAATTCTTGATATTTATGAGACTGGTGAAGCTCTGCTCTCTATTATTTCTGTGGGCATATAACTTTGACAAACTTTGCTTGGAAACTTTTTGGTGCTTTACGCTATTTTTTTTCAATGCTTAATGTCTGCATAATACTGATTTTCATCTATCTTTTTTCCAGTTATCTCTGCTTCTTCAGTTTTACCATGAATGTCTTTCAGTCATTAATCTGTTCTAAACTGCCCACAGAGAGGAAGGGATATCTGAAAAAAACACTTTATATCTACAGATAACAGTAACACCCCTTCTGGAACAACGGTCAGTCTCCTGCATCCTTCTGTAACTGGGATTGTGGATAACAGAGTATGAATGCAAGGACTCTGGTAGATATCACTTTCATGCTAATCAATAGATTTTGTGACTGACAAATTCATAAACGTATCAGAATAAAGATAAAATACAGATTATACCCCCGAGTGCAATATAACTTTTATTTATCTCAGCCCAGTCATAGCTTTACAACTGAGCCTAAATTCTAAACTGCCTCTAGGCAGTTCCACATGTTTTTAATGTGTTGTCTTTACCTTCTATATTGTCATACGTACCACTTGGCTGTCCTTATGTCAGGACACTTTCCAAGTTCTATATTGAATAGCCTGTGAAATTAAAATCTGTCCCCAAGTGATGAACACAGACCTATAATTCCAAAACAAATTTCTTTAGCTTGCTAATTTTGGAAATCGATAAACTATTTTTTTTATGTTGGAAAAAGAAAGGGGTAGAAAGAGGAAAGGGAGTAGAAGCCAAATCACTATTTAGGCTTTTCTTGGAGAGGTGATATTAAGAAAAAATTTGTAGGAAACTGCAGCTTTCAGTTTTAGGCAAATAACACTCTGTGCTGAAGTAAAAGCTCTAACTTTCTTCCCAAGTTTTTTGAAGATGAGCTTGTAGCTTCCTGAGTATATCTGCTGTAAATGATTAATGTGTAATCAATCTTGATCCAATTCATTAAAGCTCTTGGTTTTTTTTTTCTTGTTTTCACAGTGAACTCCTTGATTTAGAGATGTGTTTTTTGTTGTAAGCTTTACTGTCTCTTCACTAATCTCTCTTTTTCAGTCCACCATAAATTAATGCTCAGCCTTTGGCAAGCTATATTTTTAAAATGCTGCTTTTTTTCTGTCATACCTGTGACTAAACTTAGTCTTTGATCACGCTCCTTTGTGGCTGACCTTTTCCACTGTGAAGGGAAAATTAAGACTAAAAGAAAAAAAGGCATATTTCTGTCCTTGGAATCCTTTTCCCCTTGTGAGAATCTTCTGGGCACCTTTAGTTTAAGGGAGCATCCCTGCAAGCTCTGTTTCTATGTGTCCAGGTACCAATAAGCAATTTATTTTGTAGGCAGACCAAAATCATCTTATCCTAAAGCAAATGGAAGTATTGTGGGTCTGAGACTGTTGGAAATTTCCTGCTTTAAATGAACAGTAAGTTAGAGGGTGTCAGTGCTCCAGTCAGCGCACAATTATGTGGTAGACTAGACTCCTCCATTATCTGTGGGGATATCTAGGCACATCTCTACAAGAAGGAAAAGATACAAACTTTAGAAACTTTGGAAAGCAAAAGCTCGCCATTGGTTTAGGGTGGTCTGTGGGCAAGGAGAGTTCAAATCCTTCAAAGAATGAATTCAAGAGGAGACACTGTGTGAACCTTGTGCTGTGTGTGGTTAGCAGTACTGTAACAGAAGCCGCCCCACATTCCTTTTGTGACAGAGGTCACCACGCTTCCAAGGGGGATGTCAGTGACACCTTCAATGTCAAAAGTTAACTTCACTTCTGTTCTCCCTGTAAGAAAGCATTGTGTCAAAGTAACTACAGTTACTGCCCAAAATGTGAAACACACAAAGAAGGTACTAGCAGGTATAGATGGCCAACTCGTACGTGGTGGTGGACAGGCCTTTTATAATTTCATCAGCCCGCTATGGGACTGCAGGAAAGATGGCTGCATGTGTTTTCTTACGAGGGAATTAGGTTTCAATAATTTGGGAAATGCAGGTCTTAAGAGCTGCCTGCACAGAGAAAATTGGTAATTAGAAGCATGTGTTCTCCTGTAAGTGTTCCAGTGAGCTGTCTGGATCAGAATGAAAGCCTAGATTAACACAGTGTGAGTGTGGTGTACAGATGCAAACCTGGTGTGCCTTTAACCATTTTAACCTCGTTACAAACTTAGCTGAAAAATCTGTGTATTCATAGGGTCTCTAGTTTGATTCTTTTTTCCCCTACCAGGATTTTATATGAAGATGACTTCTTCTGACCGACCTGTTTCACAAGTTATTTCTGAGAAGTGACCTTTTATAAAGTAAAACTAAAATACTGGCATTTATGACTCCAGCTCTAGGAAAGAGGTATGGTATGATTTAGCTAGGTGTCACCTAACAGCAATTAGCCTTAAACCAAATCTATCTGATACGTCCTAGATTGTAGATGGAAAAGGACTTTGGGTTCTGAATCTTAGTTTTAAGTCGCATGTCAGCATACAACCTACAAAACTGGAAAAAGATTTCTAGGACAATGTACATGAAATAAAATGACACTTTTCATCTGCTAAGTCTTTCACTCTTGCTTTGTTTCAAAGTGCTGGCTTTAAGGTTGCAGAGAGGTAGAAAACTTATGTGAAGTGTTTCAGCTGAACAAGCTTGTGGTTATGGCAGAATAATGAAGAACTTTTATAGTGACTTCTTTGGTAAAGGGGTTCTATGAGTTTCATAAAAGAGTCCATAAAATCTGTGGTTAAAACATAGAGATGCCACCTCCTCTTACAGCAGAGATGTACATCCCAGCTTAATACTTTCCCTCATGAAAATAGTTAGAATGTGATGTTAATATTTTTAATATATTAGATTATTAAATCTAAAAGGGAGAAAAGCATTCTGCATGTGATACTCAATAGATTGCTCAAGTATGATCAATAATCCATTAGCAGGAATCTCTGTTCCATTTAACACTTACCACTAACAAGTTTTTTTTTATCCTTTCCATCTGTACAACAGTACAGAGAAGTCGCCCAGAAGGTTGAATTGTCGAGGAGGTCAAAATAGCACCAAAAATAGTTTAATATAAAGGTACTTAGCCGAAACCACATCTAAAGCAACCTTATTTTTAACACAAAAATATAGTATGTCATATAAGCCTGCCTGTCTCCTGTCTAGTTGAGAGGCACAGTGAGGAACACTTCTTCAGTAAATAGTGTAGTATCATGGCCATGATTACAACAAAATTTCTTTACAAATAGTTATTACACCTAACTCCTCAGAGCAGTATGAAATGTGTACTGCCTGTAGGAGTAAATAATGAGAAAGAATGAAAAAAGTACTTAGACCTCAGAATTTCTAACTGTGAGCAACTAGCAGAACATACAGCTTTGATGTGGCTCTTTTTAATCAGATAACTTGGTGAATCGATGACTACAAATTTTATTTAGTGTTGGTTTGGGTTGATCACTTTTCTATCATTAGTGATTTAAGGCCAAATTCTATTTTTACTTGCATGAGGAGTTCCACCACTTCCTTATGCATGGGAGGAAGCATAGGAAAAGGAAATCTTCCTGTAGATATTGCTGTGTTTGGCACAATCTAAAATATATTTAATGGCTTTAGCTTTTCTAGACTGAGAAATCAACTTTGAAAGCAAACCAACAATAGAGGAATTCATGATATTTTTTTTAAAAGCCACACATTGTCCTGTCTTATTCAGAGCAGAATTCTTCTAACAACCAAATTCTATGAGAGTCTGTTTTTCAAAGTTATGTAATAAAAATAATTGTCAAATCTATTATGATAGTCTAGACTACACACAAAAGGGGAACTCAAGGGAAATCATGGAGATTTTCTCATGGAAATAGATAATGAGAAGACTAAAATGTTTCATCTATTTTAAATAGGTATTATAATCTATAACCTTTCAGAATAGTTTAGTTGCTTTCTTGGGGAACAAAAATGGATACAGTAAATTGTCCTAGAAGAAAATGTGCTATTGTTAGCCCCACTCTGCTGGGTTAGTGATAAGAGCTTGTAAAAGCCCTGTGTTATTTCCTAAGTAGTCCCGAAGCAAAGCTTTTCTTCTCTCCAATATGTATGCTTGTCGTATAGAAGATAGATTGTTTGTCACAGAAACACAAACCAAGCTATCTAGTTTAGCTGGAATAAAATGAATCTATTTTCTGAAATCCTGAATGGAAGAGATTTTCAAAGTGGGAAACAAAGACATCTCCTAGGCTGACGCTGTATTGCCAGTAGTGGGGATCAGGGAAGAGCTTTACAAGAGGGGCTTGGAGGAAGGCTTTCCTTGAATCTTCCCAGCCTGACACTACATCTTCCCCTACCTCCTGACACCAGATGGAATAAGGTGCATGTAAGGCAAAGTCTGCAGAATCAGGTGAGCAATTTCTATTAAGAACTTTCCGTACAGCAGTAATTTATGAGCCAGGGACCATTGCAGTTACAAACTAGGTCTCAAGGGTGACAGGAATTTGTTCATATCTGCTAGTATTCGGGTCACAAGCTTGATGAAAGGGGAGAACACAACCCATAAAGTTTGGGAGTGAAAGCTGTGAAATGTTACAGTAGCAGGGTCATCCCTTGTGACTTCTGGTAATTAGATAAAATTTGCTGATTAATGAGGCCATAGTTTCACATACGCTTTAAGCCAGCACTGAAATCTAACCTGACAAAGTGATCACTGTGGCTGTAGAAAACATTTTTTCTAGTAGGGATAGGTATGTAGCTAGGATTAAGTGGGAAGGGGAGGTGACAGAACTTTGTCTTTCAGCAGTCGTACATGTTTATGACTTAAACTGTATATAAAACCGTAATTTGGGAATACAAAAAATTAAGGGGGGAAATGACAACAAAATGTATCCTCTTGGTTGGAAGCTCACTCAAACTCTTACTTTACCCAGGCTCTTACTCAGATTTTCTGCTGTACGTGCCTGTTTGGGTTAGCTGAGGACATTCCCAGGTCAACAGCCATCTGATCAGGTAGTGATCTTTGCCTTCCCTTCTTCATACTGAGCTAATTATATGTCTGAAATATAATGTAATATAACTCCCCTCAAAAGTATACAACTAAAAAGCCAAGTTATGTGTAAATATAAAGTAATTTCAGGTGCACAGAGAAGTTTTCAATTAAAAAACTCTAAAATTCAGAAGTCAAAATTAAAATCCTTTGACTTCAAGGGAAGTAATTTTTTTTTTCTACAATGCATTGCCTGATATCTTCTACTTTGGGTAACACTGTTATTTAAAAATTCATTGATAAATGAAAATGATTAGCAGCCTGGATTGATGGCATAAAGATTAAACTGTGTAGGTAAATATTGCTGGTCTATGTGATAGTTCTATAGCTGATACAAATAGCATGCATGGAGTGCTATTTTTTTTGCGTAGTCAACAAGAGGTTACTAGAACTGTGATAGCGCTGAGAAAGCCAATAAGAAATAGTTCTTGTGTATGGAATATAAAATGTATCTGAAGGGACGTGAGGGAAACTTCATTACTTGAAAATGTAAATCTTAATACAGTAGAAACTATAAAGGGGACAGTTCTGTACAGGATTTAGTCATTTTCCCCTATCAATCTTTAGTGAAATTGATCTTTTTTTGTCAGTTCCACCAAGCTTGTAGGTAGAGTGTAAGTTGGCACTTCAAATATTTCTTATTTTAATAGGAGGAAGGAACAGTGAGAGCAATGGAAAAGATCTTAATTGTTACACTACTGCCTAAAGTAAGGTTTGCAGAAAATTAGCTTTCCATGAGCTGGATGAGGTTGGTGACACTAACAGATTCTGGGTGCAGCCCAGTGATCATCAGAAATGTGATGACTGTGTCAGAAATGACACAAATGTGTGGCAATAAGGCAGGCTGGAGGTCAGGAATCCAGGAAGTCCACTCAAGTCAGGCACAGCAGGGGCCAGGGCTGAGCACAGACCTACCTACACAGCTCAGAAAAGGACTAGGGGCTTCAGCCTGAGCTTAAACAGGCCAGTGGACAGAGTGTGTGGATGAGGCTGTTTAGGGCAATTAAGGCCTATTGATGCACTCAGGATCCAAACAGACTCTCAGCTTTTCTAGGTAGCTTTTATTAAAGGAATTGCTTTCTGTATAGGGGAGAAAAACGACTTTCCTCTTGGATTAAGCTTTAGCCACTTTAATTTTCACCCCAGCGGAGCTCCCTATTACAGACAGATTAAACAGTGCCAAGTGCTGTTCTCATTAAGAACACCTGAACAGCATATTCTTTGTATAAAGTTTACCCTTCCTATTAATTGAGGTTAATTGTAGCTTTGCAATAGCTACCCACAAGAGGAAAAAAAAAATAGTGTTTCTACCTCTGAGCTATAATTTTTATTTATAATTTTTTTTTTTACTAGGATTGAAGGTACCACCAGTTTTAGGACCTGGTAGTTCAAGGCACTGTGCACCCACACACAGCCAATGCTATGCCAAAAAAAAAATTACCAAGTCAGAAAATAATGTAGGAAAGAAGCCTCACAACATTGACACAAAGTGAGAGTTGAGAAGTCTGTGGACTTTGACTTGCCTGTGTTTGCAGAGGAAGTATTTCTGACCTGAAACTGTGAAGTCAAACATCTTAGCTAAAAGACCACTGTCACAACAGGTGAGAAGATGGTAGCCTTGGAAGGCATTCAAAATCAGCATATTTTAGAGAGAAGCTGACAGGGCTCCAAAGGAGCAGGTTTTATTCTGGTTTTGGGGGTTTTTTGCCTCTGGAGATTGTAGCCAACATTTATCAATTGAGTTAATTCATTTTGTATTTATGTTCATTGTTCTGAGACAAATTGTCTCTGTGGCAAGAGCTGGTAAAATACTTAAGTATGGCATTTGTTTCCCTTCCTTGACTAGAGAAAAACCCTCTAGTTTATAGTCCCTGACCCAGGGAAGCTAATTTCAGCAACAATAAATGCTGTGTCTTGTTCCTTCAGAAAACTGAGGACCTTTGAAAGTTCTTGGAACTTGCTGCTGACCAATATGCCTCCTGTTTCTGTCACAGTGTTGGGAGAAGGAACTTCTAAAGACTTCTCAGAGACTCATACCTGTGTAGTCACCTAGAATAGCTTTTTTTTTTTAACTAACTTATCTTTGTAATGCAGCTCATATTTCTTTTGCTAATATAGAGATTTTCAGTGATGTTTTGCGAAGATAGTAGTTACAGTAATTGTACTGGCAGAAAATTTTCCACCAAATGTTAATGTATAGCATTTCTGTAGCCTGGAGGGGGCTGTTCATCCAGGTTTATAAGGAAATAGCCAGTAACAAGGGTATTTTACTGTTCAGCTGGGATAAATCAGTCTGTTCCATCTTGTATCTGAAGCACATGTGACTCTAATCATCATTATTCTTTTTGTCAGCCAGTACTTTGTGGTTTCCATTTCAGCAATACTCATTGTCAAAGAGCAATTTCACTTGTTGATCCTCCTCCTGTCTCCTGCTGAGGTAGTCTTTTTGGCCTGTTTCTGATCCAGCACTTTCCTTCTTTAGAGACCATGGGATCTGAACTTTGAACAAATCTTTTCCCATTTTTCTCCTTGTGTAGTCAAACCCAAAAACTTCTGGCTTATGGAGATTCACCTACTACAAGTCTACCCTTAGATGACTACTGATGCAAAATTGCAAATTGCTCTTTGAAATAAAAGTTCAGTGTTTGTACACTAATGTTAAGTATGTTGATGTCTTACAGTTCAGGACTTTATGTCAACAGTGTTAGGGTCACGTCCCATGAAATTCCAAACCTGTCCTGTAAATTTGGGCTTATAATCACAGTGTAGGCTTAGCAAAGGCATTACTATATCCTAAGTGTTTAACTTCAGGAGAAATCCACTGAATCTTCTTGTGCCAGAAGTTGGAGAGAGATCAGATTAGCTGAGAAGTAATCTGGTCCTTATAGCATGGGATCTACTGTCACACCTGAACTGAGATTGATACTACCAGAGCTGAAATACAGTTTTCTGCCAGCTGCTTTTGGGTCAGGATTTCTCTCAGTAGCTGTGACAAGATTATCCATGCTTCAGTCCATTTCTGTGTGTATATGGGCATCCTTCATGAGATACAAAGATATTCTCTTGGTGCAATCATCAGAGAAATGTCCACTGCTATCACTGTTCTTTTACTTGACTCCAAAAGGTATCTAGTTTGTCTTTTTTTTGTTTGTGCTCTGCTTTTTGTCAACATCAGGAAATCACCACTGACAGGATGCCTTGTTGGAAGCAAAACCTCAATGCTAGGTAACTATTCTGCTTCTTTAGAGTGGAACACTGACAATTTACTCAGTCTGGAAACAAGTTTCTCTTATCTTGAGGGCAAGTACAGTGACTGTCATCTGTTTCCACAATGAAAGACTATCAGCACTGTTACATATCAGTTAAAGACATTACTAATCCCTGTTACTACTTTTTTCAGAACTGCCAACTAAGCTTCTTCTGTGATCATTCTCTAATCCATTTAAATCAAAATGAGGTGGGTTACTATAAACAACTCTAGTAGCAGGTATACACCAGTGCACCAGCGCATTTTAGCAGAAACATATAACAGAGAAATTGTGTGAGTTAGGTTATCCTGGAGTGACAGCATAGCCTCTTCAGCTGGAACAGTTGCAGTCAGGAGTGAATTCACATGTCCTGGAGACAGACAGATGTTTGCTTTGGCTTCCTGGTAACTTTCTGGTACCTCTGATTCCCTCAGCCCTTTGTGGGATGAACAAAATTGTGAAGGCTGCCTTCATTGCCTTCCTCGGCAAACCAGCTCTTCAGAGGAGGAGCAGATCTTCAGAAGAGGAGCAGTTACATTTCAATGAGCCTGTGCCTCCTCTGGTTTGAGTTTTAAGATGACACGCAGTGAGAAGGTGACAGGGAGGTAAAGCGCCGTGTGTACAAAGCATATATCTGTGGTATTTGCCACCACCACAGATTCTCTAGGCTTTGATAGCAGCAAAGCATCAACGTCCATTTCCAGAGGGATGCAGAAGAAAAAAGGAGGGCATACTGTGTTTTCAGAAATCAGCTAAGCAAGAGCAAGGGTAGTGGGCTCTCAAAGCTATACCAGCAGGTAAACCAAATCCTCTGGAATATCTTCACTGAGGACCTTTACTTGATGTGAGATATTATGATCAGTCAGTTCAAAGGTGTACGACTTTCAAAAAACACGTGCTTTCCTGCAGCCTGCTTTGAGAGGGGGATTTGAATGAACCATGGCTTCACAGGACAATAAATCTGTTTTTAGTGCACCTATGACTGAGTCAAAACAGAGCAGTCTCATGATGCTAAGCAGTGCTTTATTCAAGTTCACTCTGCCAGATCAAATGTATTATTAAAATTTTGCTATGCTGAAGCAGGCATAGCATGTCTTCCTGCAGTAGGCATAAACACCATGTCACGTGTTCAGGCTAATGCAACAGTAGTGGTTGTGCTCATGAGGGTCAAATGTGTACTGCCAGGTAAGCTGAGATCACTGAATTAAGAACCTTGGCGTGATGGTTGGGAGTGACAAGTGGGAAAATTTCTCTTGTGATTGTTGACCAGGTTACTGCTCTCCACTTCAACCTGGAAATGCTTTATGGATGTCTGAGCTGTTCAGGAATTAAGGCAAACAGCCCAGCTGTCCATCCTGGAGATAAAACTAGGGTATTTACCCTGGAAAATTGTGTTGTCATAATATTGCTTTGGAAACATGGCACTAAATTTCCTTAAGTCATTCAGTTATGCTAATATGGTTTCTTTGCAGCAGTAAGCAAATGTCTGCTATTTCCGGGTTTATCTGTAAAACTGTAAATGTTTCCATCAAAATATTCTCTAGTCAAATGTCCCAGACTAAATTGTCCCACTTTCTAATCAGTCATTAGTTGGGCTTTACACCTAATCTCATATAATTAGGGTTTGGTGTGGAAAAGCACTTCTTCCACTGCTGGCTGCAGATTCCCTATTCCCCCCTGGCATTGGATCTAGCAAGCACACGAAGTGGACTGGTTCAGCAGAAAATAAATCTATCAGAACTAAAGTTTTCCTTCTAGTGATCTGCATGATCACTAGATGTAATGAGACACGGGAGGGACAAGCACTACCTGGGGCTTTGTCTGCCTGTAGTTGTATTGGGTTAGATGAAAAATCAAGATGCTCTTACTATTAGCATTTTCGTTCAGGAGTTCTTGGCTCAGTGCAGAAAAACATTCTTGCTTGTATATTCCACCCCATTAGACCCAGCTGCTTGCTGCTTTTTCATAATTATTTGATAAATTACTTGCTATTAAAATAATTAAACCATGAATCTTCACCCTATTTACAATTTTTCTAATGTTATTAAGCTGTAATTTGACCAACAGATACGAGCATGATTTAGCCTATGATTGCGTAGCTTTTAATATGTGCATCTGCAGTGAATAACAGCTATAAAGCTAAGTGGTTTGCCCTGTAAAGTGACATGATGTCGTAATATTTATTTGAAAATATAAAATTAAGTATCATTAAGTCCTATAATTATGTAGCTATAGGTTATCTTTTCAACTTAGAAAATGGAGTCAGGTAGCCTGATTCTTCTTTCTATAGTATTCCAAGAATTCTGTCAAAATTGTACAAGAGCAAGCATCGTGCTTTACTGAACATGAGATGTCCCCAGCCTTGTATTTCAGTGTAATTCACTTCCTTTGTTCTCTTTTCTTTCCAAGAACTAATGTTTTCCAACATGTTTGTAATAGCAAAGCAAACAACTGGTTTGTTTCAGGAGTGTGTATTCTTTCTGAAATAATAAAAACTATATTCTAGTTATTTTTCTTCTTGTTTAGAAAGACCCTCTGTAGAGCCTGATAACCCATGACTGTCTCTGTCATGAATGATTTATACAGAAGTATGCTTGGAAGTATACCTGTAGAGGAACTGAATCAGTTGCAAATATTTAGGCATTTTTGGCGTAGGATGTTGTCTACCTAGACTTTAGTTAAGCCTTTGACAGTTTCCCACATCATTCTCCTGGAGAAACCGGCTGCTCATGGCTTGGACGGGCATACACTTCACTGGGTAAAAAACTGGCTGGATGGTCGGGCCCAAAGAGTCGTGGTGAACGGAGTTCAATCCAGTTGGTGGCCGATCACAAGTGGTGTTCCCCAGGGCTCAGTATTTGGGCCAGTTCTCTTTAATATCTTTATCAAGGATCTGGACGAGGGGATCGAGTGCACCCTCAGTAAGTTCACAGAGGACACCAAGTTGGGCAGATGTGTTGATCTGCCCGAGGGTAGGAAGGCTCTGCAGCAGGATCTGGACAGGCTGCATCGATGGGCTGAGGCCACCTGTATGAGGTTCAACAAGGCTCAGTGCTGGGCCTTGCACTTGGGTCACAACAAGCCCATGCAACGCTACAGGCAAATATTTAGAGTTCTTGATTTGGTCCTTGTAAAATTCTCTTAAGGATTTTTAAAGGTTTGATTATTTGCTGTTTCTTTTAAATCTTTACCTAGTTCTAAAATAAATGGTTACTTTTTCCCTTGTTGTGAGTTTAACCCTTCTAAAGTTTTCTTTATTTTCTAAGGCACAAGATATTTTAGCAACTGCTGTAATTGTTCCCTGGCATTTGTTGTTGTAGGAAATCTATAGTCACTTTTTCATTACAGATTTACCCAGTGAAGTTAAAAGTTTCACCAGCATATTTCTCTCTTGCATACCTATCACTGGAGGGCCTTTTCATGTTAGATTTGTTTTTGCAGTGTTGACCAAGTCCTTACTTGGTATTTTAGATTATTACCGATTGTTACAAATATACAACAAGCTTAAAACCTAGAACATATTTGCTTACTAACTTTATTGCAGGATTATTTGCTCTTGACAGGTTTATAATACAATTTTTATTCAGTGCTATGTGTATTATTTTTAAGTGTTTTCAGAACTAGCTATTAATTCATTTAAAGATTATAATGTCTTAGGATTGACTTCTTTTAGGTTAAAGGAATGTATAATAACACTATTTTGAAGATCATAGGTGATTCTCTGATTCTGTGACATTACAATAAATATTGTGATGAATATAGTGAAATAAATGGTTTGTGCCATCTACTGGTCTGGATAGGATCTGCATTTCAGTCCAGAGGCTGAATTGTAACTTTTAACTGAAACATACAGTGTGGTAGAAGAAGGAAACTCTCCATAAATAACTAGCATTTTTTTATTATTCCATCTTCTCTGTATTTAGTACTAACTAATGTTAAACATGTGCTAATTCAAAGTGCAAGCTAGTACATTAACCCTTTTCCTACCCCTGCCTTCCCAACCATGCCCTACAACTTTTTTATCCTAATTTTGATAGAGCCTGGAAACGTTTCTTACAGGTAGGTCAGTCATGTTTTAACAGACTTTAACAGCCAAAATTAATGGTGTAGACTGTGCTGTGAATGTGAACACAGTTTGTCTAGACATGTCAGAGGGAGTCATACCTTTCTACAATAATTCACAATTACAATATATTCCATTATCATTTTTGCTTGTAATAGAGTATAAAACCCCCACATTCCCTTATGGATTTTCTCTGGTGTTTATTTCAGTGTTAAGCCTGGAGTAATAAAGCTGCTCGTATGGGGGGAACTTCAGTATAGCACAGTGCAGTGTTACGTAAGGCCTTTTAGCTGAAACGTCTTTGTATCCTGCAACCTAATAATAGGCTATTGTATTTTCTGTGATTTTTATAAAGCTCAGATGTCACATACAGTTCTTAGTTGTTTCAGTATCATCAGTGTTATCACTTTTGTGTTTAATACATTTTGTGCACATTTTGATTATAAATATTATTCTGCGATCAGCTTTGTTTCTTTCATTGTTGCTTTTTACTTACTTATGTCTCAAGGGCATAAACAGTGGATCCACAAATGCTCCAATGTCCCTCTAGTTATGGTTGTTCTATACAAAGGGAGTAAATCCCTGAAAGTGTTAGTGAAAAAACTTTATCTATTAGAAGAAGATTGTACGCTTCAGTATCACGTTCAGGGGTCTGGATACTTCACTTGCTTACACAATCAAGGACTCATTTTCAGATGAAGTGTAGCCTGCAGGATGGACACCTGGCCTTGAAATCTGGAGGCTCTGGGTCTGCTTCTAGTAAAACACTTCCCTTCACTTTGCTTCAGTTTACCCTGTCCATAAGAGAGGTATTTACCTCATTTGCAAAGGGATTTTAGATTTGTTGATTAAAAATATTGTATAAACAGCTAATAATATATTTTTGAGCTGGTTTTGATACACATTGTAGTTGGTGATCTAATTGTATGTAATTTGTAAAGTTGGACAGGCAGAATATTAAAATCCTTTAAGTTCTAGTTAATTTGGAATTATTTAAATGCATATGTATGTATTAATATATATGCACACGTTAGCTGCTGCAAACATGGGTACAAAAATTATTACAGTAAATTAGTTGATGTTAGATTGCACATATCAATTTAATCAAAAATAGTATTGATTTCAGAAGGGCAGGATTTTATCAAAGCATGAAAAGGTGGATTAAATGCAATGAGATAGAAAGGTATTAAAATATTCAGTTTTCTAAACTTTTTCTTTTTGCAGGTGGATGCCCAAAACAGTCACGTCTGCTTCTTTGTGACTGATTGTTATGCATGGGAACGTGAACTGCAGTAAGTGCACAGTTAACATGAATTTTCATGGGGGAAAGCATAGATTATTATCGTGACATAATAGCTACTATGACCAGAGCAATGGCTTATACAAGTGAAGTATGTAATTGTCCATGTAACTTGTTTGAAGTCAGTCGGGTTCCAACATTCATGTGTATAAGTCTTAATTTTTCTTTATATATTTTCCCCTTCAAAGTCTGCTGGAATTTGCTAAGAGGTTTCTTGATATTATTGTTAGAGGAAAAGATATGAAGTTGTATCTGACACCCTGAAAGAGGCAAGACTGCTGCAGCTCCATGTCCCCAGCTCCAACCAGTAGCAAGGCTGAAAACGCATTTCCAGTAGGACTCTGGCACATCTCACTCTTTCATTGTCTAAACCAGAAGCAGCTCCTAACTCCTGCCTTCATTCTTATCCCCTGTTTAATGACTTTTCTTAATACTCTTATGCTTTTTGTAATATGTAAAAGGCTATGAATTTGGGTTAGAGCCACTATGGTGGGAAGTATTGTAGACAGCTGTTTTGGGCAGGAATCTAAATCTAACCTACTTTGTATTGCTGGAAGAAAAGAACACTCCTTTACTCTGGGCAAGTTGGAAACTGCTTCTTAGTTTTGAAGCTAACTTTTATCTTCTTTAATATACTGAACATGCTTTGTCTGCAACCTGCTGAAAATTGGGAGAAAACAGCTATAGATGATCCAAAATTTGCAGGTTTATACGAACATTTTCTTGTAGATACTACTGCATCACAATTATTCAAAAGTAGTGTTTTTTAACAAATTTACACAAGAGTGTTGCTGGCTTGGGTTCCAAAGTGTTTTCAGCTCAATCTAATTCTGTGGATTTACAAATACCTACACAGTACACTTGCACCTATTCATTGCAAGAAAAGACCCTTAATTTAATAGGAACCATTATTTACCTAGTTTCCAGTGAATTCATTTCAGGTGGGGAGTGCTTTTTCACTAATAATTTTGTTTCTGCTTCCTAAATTACAAATATATTTTCTGTTCCTCTGCATTTCAGTCCTGCTGTCATGGATGTAATGAGCAAAACTCCCGCGCAGCTTACATATGCTATATGTCCATACTTTTGTAAGGTTCTTTAATACAACATGGACCAAGTTTCCTTTTGAGTGAAATGCCTTAATCCTTACTTTATGGGCTGTGTCCATGCAAAGGCCAGTCTTCTTGCATGTGCCCCCTAACACAGGTGGATTGATGGTGGTTTCTGTAGTATTAGAGAATCCAGGAATTGAAGCAGAATATGTCCTTAGACCATCCTTTAGGAATTCTAAGAATGAAGAGAGACAATTTATCTTCTGCTAGGTATCTTCCTCTGATCCTGTCTTCTGGTGGGCATATCTTTGAAGCTTTGCTGACTAGTTTTTATTTTGAATTCTGTAGGGTTTCTCCTTGCTGAGACAAGGAAAGAAGCAACAACAGCCTATTCCTGACCTAGATTTGTCAGCACACAGTTTGTTTTATTTTGTATTGGAGGGACATCTTGAAGGAGACTAGCATGATGAAGACCAGCTAAGATACTGCAGAAGGCTATGAAGAGCCAATTGCAATGAATCTTAATACCTTCTGTCATTTAGTCATGAGGTTAAAAGACAAGTTAAATGCCCTTTGGGAGAAGAGATGATGGGATAATACTGGTGTAAGAATTAATCATATAATCTGAGAATTAATCATATAAATTACTGTCAGTGGAAAAAATATGCCCTTAAACAGAATCAACTGTGAGTGCTAGACCTCCTGAGACTGTAGGGCCTTAGAGGATCAGTAAAATAGAGGAAAAAGGGCTGTGACCTATGCTCCATATTCACATGGTGATGCAGTGTAGTGCTCAGCTATCAAGTACTGGACCTGTTTTCAGACAGGAGATCAAACAGATGGAGATGCCCACGTTTTGCATTGGTGAAAGCAATCAAAGGCAGAGAGTAGTTCTTTATGGGAATAATTTATTTTGGGGAAAAGAGTCCATTAATTATTGTGGATCACTAATAACTAGGAAAGTTGTTCTGGCTTCAATGGTTCCACCATGGACATAATTCTGTCTGGGCTTTGGCAGGTGTTGTTCATCCCAAGGGAACTCTGACCAGAGAAAGATGGTAGAGCCTTGGATTGCAAGAAGTCTCGTGCTGTTCTCTGTGAGTAAAATATTCACTGCTGTGACTAAAATCAAATTGACTTAATCAGTATGGATTGTGTTTTATATGAAAACACAGTGGAGGCAGAACAGGGGACATGGTAAGGCAATAAAATATAATGTCTTATATTTTTTATCATTAAAACTAAGCTTTGCAAAGGCTGAGTTGCTAGGGACAGCCTCACCAAATCTTGCATCAAACCCTCCTCTTTGTCTTGATGTCTTCCCTGATATTGTGCACATTAGGAGGCAAACTTCCTCATCGCACCAAAGTGAAACTTCCATTTTGTATTTTTTGCTGCCTTCTGTACTCACTGTACAGCCCTGCTTCTAGCATCAGTCCAAAAAAGAGATCCCAAGCTCCTGCTTTGACCTCATATGGCTTCTATTACTGCTTATACAGCAGTCTTTCACATACCTGGTATTGCACCACCACCCCTCTCCCTGTTCCAGGACAATAGGGAGCAGGCAGCTGGCTTTTAAAGCCCAGCAAACTGAGTCAGGCTTCTCTCTGCTCCTACAATTTATAACCTTGATCTGGGAGCTAAAAGGAGCTTAGCACAGGGTCCGGCCCTTTGAGAAAAGCTTATTATGTTAGAAAGTAAGAGAAGGAAAGGTAAAAGGTGACAAAGGGGCGAGCATTTGTTCAAAGCAGACATCTGATTCTCTTGATCTGGACTTGAGAGTGAAGCACGGTACGAGCATGGTACGAGTGGTGTGTGCAGCCCTGCTATTCATTCCCGTGGCTCTGCCCCTCTTCTGGCTCTGCCTCTGTTTATGGTGGGGCCATCCCTGAGGATCAGACAGGATAGGGAGTAGGAGCTGGATTTCTCACATATCAAAAGAGAAGGTTTGGTGGTAGGATGGAGAGCAAAGGGAGATGTCTGTGTATCCTTCCTCCTAAAGTTATCTTTTAAAAAAGTGCATGGGGGGTTATTTAAAAAAAAACCCAAACACAAACTATGTGGATTTAAAACATTTCTAGTCCCCTCAGTAGAGGGCTCTATTTAGGGCCCTAATTTGCAAAATCAGTTACAGGTCTGCATGTGCCAATTAAGAGATTTGACTGAAAAGATACATGTTTTCAGCATGCTCTGTGGTCATGACAAAATAGTTGGCTCAGAGCCTGATTCCCCTTGCTTTATAGTAGCTGCAACCCAAACTTCGTTGGAAACTGGATCAGTCTCTTCTTTGCAGCAGGAGCTGTGTAGCAAATCGCCTCACTTCCATATTTCATCTCCTGTTTAAATTCTTTCACTTGCTTTTTGTCTCATCAACTTTCCTCCTCCTTGTCCCCCCACCACCGCCGCCCCCGGTTTTAACCTTGCGCAGGGAGTGCGGAGGGCTGCTGGAATGCACATAACCAGGGCACAAAGACAGGGGCTGGGCTGCTGAAAGGTCAGGCCAGCCTGGCGGCACACAATGAGGAGCAGGCTGGGCAGTGGAAATTTACAGCCCTTAGCTGGGCTGCAGATTGCTTCTCTTGCGAGAACTGCCTCGCTCCTTCGGAAATGTGATACCTGCTGAAGAGATTCAGCGTAGAAACCACGGGAGTGCTCTTGAAAGTGGTACTGCAAAGGACTGTGTTCGTTTGAGGAGAGGAGGAGAGTTTGGGGTTGTCTATCGCATACTTGTAATAAAGGAAATTTGCTTTAATTGCCCTAACCTATATCTGCTATTTATAGTGTCAGATTCTGCAAACATTTGTGTTTTACCAGTATGTGTTCACTGAAAACTACCATAATCTTAAGCGTTGTAATTCTGCAGAAAAATGATAGCAAGCATGACTTGGTATGAGAAAAGTGATCTACAGAAATAGGAATGGGCTTCATTAAGAGCTGACTTCAGAGTCTTTAGTCCTTTAGTGTGTATCGTATCAGAGCATGCATACGCAGTTATGCAATAATATTTGCTTGTAGCTATTTGCGTTTCATAGGGATACAGAGTGGTAATCGGTGGTAAATGCTAGTGTAAACCTGCCATTCATGCACAAGAAAGAGCTGTTTGTCAAAGAACTCAATTTGTTAGACACAATACAGAAGTTATCTTTCTACTTACGCTAACTGCTTTCAGTAGGAACTCGTTCGATGCTCTTTACATGACATTCTAGTAACCACTATCAAAAGATCTGGGTGAAGGGTTGTGACAACAGTCCAGCTATTTAGCACGGTTTTTCTGTAAACAAATCAGTGAATTGTTTGACCAGCATAAGGTAATAATTCCCCAATGCATTCTGAATGAATGTGCTACAGATACAAACAAGGTTCATTAACTAGTGTGAACCTCCAAAATGAAAAGGAAGTATAGAAAAAACAACCTTGTGACATGCATGTTACAATTGTAGCTGGAGCTGAGGGTCATGCAGCATGTTTTGGGTCTGGCTGGTTGGAAAGCATGGGTTTTCCTTATACACTGTTGCGTGTATTTCAATAGTGCCTTAAGTGCCTTAACTCTCATTGTAACAGGTGTTGACCCGAATTAAGTACCTATGACAGGCATACTATGACATTATTTTCCTTGCCACAAAAAGCCTGTGGTTTAATGAGGTGCAGTGTCCTTACTGTTCCTGTTTTGAGGGGATGAGGAACTAATGGTCAGACATAGCAAGTGACTTCTAATCAGCATCATGAAGGAGTCTGGTAGAAGCAAGCTCTGGGCTTTGTTCTGGTTCCACAGCTGCAAGACCCTCTGCTTCCCTGCCTGTCTTCCTGTAGTTGGAATTAGTCATCCACAGCCATTTCACATGGCTTAGGGGTGTAACTGCTGTGTGGGGTGCACAGACCCCAGGCATCTCACGCTACATCTATACCTGACTCTCTGTTAGCTGAAATCCTGCAGAAAATTAACCTGAAAGATAATTTCCAGTGGAGAAAGACCTGATAGCATAGGCTGAGCATTGGCTTTTTGTTTAGATGACTTGGTAGTAAAGAAGGGTTACATTTATCTATCCTTTTTCTTATTCTATCACTTGGCTTCTTCAAAAACACTTTCAAAGTGTTCATGAAATGCAGCCTTTACCACAGTCAGTACCAAATACCTTCCTGCAAAGTGTGTTAAATTAATTCCAGATAAATACGGCTTTTCCTCCTTGCACACCTTGTCATGATCCATACAGGTTCTTTATCAAATATACAGGCTTAACCCACCCTCCCACCCCTAATCTGTTATCCCAGCCATGAATCTCTGGCAATTTGCCAAGGCAGTGATAAGACAGGAAAGTGGTCAGGAGCTTGCTGATCTTGGGAACCTTGTGAGACCTAAAACATCAGTAATCTATTCTGTCATGAAGCTGAAAGTGGTTTGGCTGTTCTGCTTAGATACAGCCAATGATATAGACATATTTTATGGTGTTTTTGAATACCTGCATTTTTTGTAGAAGCTCTCTTATCAGAAAAGACAAGAGTTGGAGCAATTCAAAGTTTCAGTCAGACAGGGCATGTTGTCAGTTCAGGGTGACTTTAAAATATAGGGCAACCAGTATGGTTATGAGTATTTGAAAAGTGTGTCACTAACTGATGACTAAACTCTGATACAGTGGAGAGAATTCAAAATACCAGCAGTCTAGATTATCACTATAGATGTGATTTACAGTACTGGTCAGAACAAGCTGATAGCAGACGCTAAAATTAAACCATACAGACAAGCTTTGGGAATATACACTCCACAAATATCTTGCAAACTGCTGAAAAGTAGCATTTATCACTTGCTTGCTACTATTTTGCACACCACTGCTTTGTAAGAGCAACATGTTAACACAGAGTCTAGGAAAGAATTACTTGACTCACTAATGACAACCTTATGCAGTAACTGCAGCATTTCAAACATCAGTGCTTTTATTCAGTGCTTTTAATCTGCTGTTTACACAGAAAGACAGCTTTAGGCAGGCTAATTTAAATGGCTACCCAGCTTTGTGGGAAAGGGAGCAAAGAGAACTTCTAGACATCAGTCCAGCTCCAAACCTCCATAATACTATTCACTTGCTGCACTACCCAGGAGATTCTTAGCCCTAGGTCTTCCTCATGAACTGCTCTATAAAATACCATAGTGGTGAGGTCCGTGGGTGGCCACCAGGTGACCAAATGGAAAAAGGGCCGAGACCTACTTTCTAGTCTTGTTTCTGACCATTGAAATGGACACTGACTGCTTTGCATGAGCTCTGTTCCCGTATCAGTGAAACAGAGATAAAAATAATATTCTGAACTGCATCTCTGTCCCCATTTACTTAGGTAAGTATCTAATCACAGTCTTCTCCGTGAAGACTGAAGTAAAGAAGACACTTGACACTTCATTGTGAAGTGTCTCAGTACGTGCAGGGAAGTGTGCTTTCTGAGAAATGCACAGGGCAGAAAAATTCCAGGCATAAATGATACCATTTAATTTCTCTAGAAGTTTCCTTGCTGTGTTGGGGAATCCCATTCTCTAACAGACCAGCCAGTTTAACATCATGTGGAAAGATAACTTTTGTCCCGCAACCAGATGGCTAAATGCAAAAAGAATCTCCTTCCTCTCTGTCCTTCTCTTTTGTGGGCCCTAGATACAAGTAATTGTTTGATTTGAAAACATAGTTCTCAGTTCTGGCAGCCCTTGGTAGCGTCACCACAAATTTACTGAGTATTCACTGACTATAGAAAGATATGTCAGACTTGCAGCGTAGAACACTTAGAGGTGATGCTGAAACATGCTGCTTAGCTGAATATGTAGCCCCATTACAAAAGGTAAATGGGAGGATGATCTTTTGTTACTCTTGGGCAACAAAATATAATATTTTGTATACCTTAGGCAAGAATGTTTGTAGCAAAGTATGTTTCTTAAAGCTTAAACAGTGCTAGATACCTTCAAGACAAAGCAAGAAACAAGCAGCTTGCAAATGAGCATTACTTTTTCCAGTTCTGAACGGACTCCCTGCATGCCACCAGAGATTTGTGACCTCTGTCATGACTGTGTTTCAATGGAGCTTCAGTTGCCAATATTAGCACAGGCTGCTCTCAAAGTAACTTGGATACTATCTGTGTACGTGAAGTTGTTTAGTGTGAGCCTGGCTGAGTGGTAATGACTTGCAGGGGTTTGTTTATTTGTTTAGCTTTCCTTGAGATTGCAGAAGGTCATCTCTAGCAGTAACATAGCTTATTGCAGTTCACTTCACAACACTATGTTTTGGCTAGGGATTTTACTTAACATCCATTCCTGGCCACAGATGAAAAGAATAACATGCTGGTACTGATTAGGAGTACTCTATGACCTACTTGGGAGAGGTAGAAGGGATCTACTGTCAGTTCTCAGCTGGAGTCTGTAACAATTGTGAATTTATCTCTATAGTCAGCCAGTCGTGTGGGAAGAAATCTTGCTTAGGGTAGCAGGTTGTCTCAAAGTAAAAAACTATATGCATGTGGATGGAAGATTTTCAGTCTTTTAAACTGGACCCCCACCCCAAGACGACCTAAATTTTTCTATTTTCTTACCTTTTACTGTATCAGGAGCTAATAACTCTCTGATTTCATTTGAGTCCAAAATGAATCTTAACCCCAGTTGGTTTTAAATAAACAAATAGTTAGTATATGTGTACTTGGAGCCAGGAAGCTTGTAGACCAATGCAGATTTCTTCCTGTGTGTTCACATTTCAGGTTTATTTTCTTCCCTACCTATAATTCTTTAGGGATTTCATCACAGTAATGTAAAAGACCCCAAAATTCAAAGTTGCTTTATAATGCTTGTATGTCCTGTAGAAATACAAAATATTAGTACACTGTAATGCTAGCATAGTAGTGTGTTATATTGCAATATGGTATACTGTCCCCTGGGCCTATAGTGTCCCATAATGTTCTAAATGCGCTTGAACTTAGCACTGTGGTGACCATAGGGCAGTGAAGGAAAAAAGAGCAAGATCAGACATGTTCTGTGCTGATAAACCCAGCACGAAGCCTATATGGAAGAGATAATATCTAAAAGTAGCTTGGTTAACTCTACATGGCACCGTGCTGGGTCTGTGAAGTAGCAAAGTCTGGATTTCCTTTAGGTTTGTCTCCTTTTTAACTGTCAGTGCCAGCTGAAGCTTTTTGGTTAATTGTATTATTTGATATGCACACGTCTATGGAGTTCAATATTTAACTGTACTATATGCCACCTTTTAGCAAACTAAAATGGCTGAATCAAAATACAATCACACAGGGCTAATGTGAAGTTTTGTATTTTTTTTGTTAAAGGACACCATAAAATGTTGTCTTTCAAAATCTGAAGAAATCCAAACAGCTACCTGGGGGGCTTCACTGCCACTCTCTTTTCAACACAGGGCTGGCGTTCTGCAGCTCTCAAGCGTTTTCAGGCATTGAATGAAGTGACATCCTTTGAGAAAAAGGTTTAATAGTCGGGGGTCCGGTCCCTGCATTTTAAGAGAGAACTGCCTGACCCACCCACGTAATTTTCTATTGAGATTACTCACGCTTCTGGCAGAGCTAGCCTGCCTTTCTCCTGAGCTGGCCTTAATGCAGGTGCAAATTAACACTGTGAAGTATTAACTTCAGCTCATTTTGTGGGTGCAAAGCAAAAGAAAGCCTTAATCTGTGCTCATGTCTGTGTCCTTGCCTGAAATGTTTTTTGAGCCTGAGACTAGTGATGTGTGTGTTTTGAAAGCAGTGGATTAAAGGCACAAATTATGAATTGCAGCACTTTTGTGCCTTTATTGAAAATCTATCCCTTCAATTTCAAGAGAAACCAGCTCTCACACCAAGGAATACAACTGAAGATGTGTTCATGTGTAGTCAGATCCAAGTAAAATTAAATCCAATGTGGCAATAGCCCAGGATGAAACTTGATGCTAATTGTCCATAAATAGCAGAGGGACTGTCATATGACAGCTACAATCAATAAAACATGCCTGTTGTGACTAATCTGCACGTCAGGTGTCCTTACTGGGACAGAGTGTTGGCGCTGTTGTACACCTTGCTGTCTCCTGGCTCTGCTGGCCATTTAAGAGCTGTTATGGATTTTTTTTCCTCACGTAGAATTAACTTCTACTTCTTTCTACTGAAACAAAGAACTGGACTGAGCAAATGAATTAAACACGGTTATGCAGATCCTACACGCTGTATCTATAGTTTTGCTAAAATAATTTCTGTGCAGTATTGCATTCTTTGAACAAAATTGATTTTTTTTTCCCCCTAATAAGAAATTCAGGATCTCTTGTTTCACCCAATTAGTGGTCATTAGAACACTTTGAAAAGCTGAGGTCAACCTTGATAGATACCACTCATGCTTTTTTTCTTTGCATAATGTTACATGTCCAGAATTATTCCAAGGGACAAATGTGTTTAGTAGGTAAGTTTGGTTTTTTGTTTGTTTTTTTTTTTTCAGCAAGGAACAATTTGGTGCTTTTTGTGGCCACATCGCAAATACTACCTTCAGAATTTATTTGCTGATTTTTTTTTTTTTTTTATATCCCAATTTCTAATTGTTTGTAGCTACAATTGCTTATAGCTCTAATACTATAATTGTTTCTGGAACATAACATGTAGAGATTTTTTTCTATTAAAATTATGTAGAGCCATGTTAAGACTAATATGGGGAAAAAGAAGTATTTGTGGTGGCTCCAAAGGAAACAGTAGAACAAGGGTTAAAAGGAAAGGCATGTTAATGGATACAGAATGCCAGATGTGTGATTTCAAATGAAGAGGAGGAACTAACCTAAAGATAAGATGCCAAGAAGATGAGGAACTGAACTGGAGCCATAAAATATTCTGATAAAGAAAACTTGGTGCTTGTGGGTATGTAAGTGTGAGAGTATGAGTGAGTAAAGTCAGTGTAGTCAGAGGTGTTTTTTTCAATAAATACCATCTTCCCTTTCATAAGATTTCATACAGAATTTTGTTACACAAGGTTCCTACAACCAAGTTAAAATCTTAATGTACAAATGCTTGGAGGGCCACAGAATTGCCTGAAAATGGTACATTATGGAAGGGGATGCAGGAATTTTCTTCCAACTTGATCTTTTTTTGTGGCAGTTTCAAAATTTCAGTTCACTACAACTTTTGCTAACACATTCCTAGCATGGAAGAGGTCTCTTCAGTTGTCTGTTGTTATATATTCCACACAATAGTACATAGGTTTTTTTGTGGCTCACAGGTAGTCAGAGAAGCACTTGCTAGTAGTCTGTACAAAATCAGCCAGTCACCTTGCTTTGGCTTCCTCTAGCACGTTAAGTGAAGGTGCTTGCCTGCCTCACACCACTTTTTCCCTGGAGCCACCAGAGATGTTGGTGCAGGAGTACTGAAGAATCAGAAATGCCTACACTCAGGTTTAGAAGTGGCTCATGAGATGAGCTCTGTTAAGAGGTGCCCCTCCAGATGACAATTCTTGATAACACTGCTCTGCCTTGACTTTGGAGGATGTGTTTTGGCATACTGTAGTTCTGGGGATTACTGTACCCACCCAGTTCTCAGTCGACATGCAGGTTTGCATCCACTTCTGGAAGTAGGCAAAAGTCTTCAGTAATTAGGACAGAGTTTGTCTTGAGGTAGCGTAGGAGCTAGTGCAGAGTGTTCTCAGAATATCCTATATTTTTCCCCTTTTCCTTCTTCTTGTTTTCCCCTATTTCATGAGTGCCAGGTGAGGTTCATTTGAAACAGCACTGATGAAGGTCCCTGAAAACCTGAGCAGTTGCAGTGGCCCTTTAGCACTTCTCTGAAGGTACAAATAAGGCTTGAAGGGTACTCTGATTTGGGCTAGGCAAGAATTTATCTGGGATTTGAGGAATCCTCAGGGATTATCCAGCTAAATGTCTAGTTATTGAAGAAAAGCTTCTGTTCTCATTTATACCACCATTTATAATCTTACCCATGGAGTCCTTTTTTGAAGATATTTATTATACCTTCTATTAGATCCAGCTTCCAGCTGAAATTATGAACCAAAACCAAGAAAAATCTCTCTTTGTTGTTAGGCAATGCTGCAGTCTCTTCACTGGCCCTCTGAGGGCCATCTCAAAACACAGCGCCCCACATCAGGCTTCATTTGTGACTTCTCTTTCTTCTAACCAAAGAATCCCTGAGCTGTATTTCCTCATTTCCCTCCTCTTAATAGTCCATTTTCCTTTCTCATCTTCTCACATTACTGTCCTGGCATTCTCTTGCATGTGATATTTATATAGTTCTTAGCTGTAAATGGATTTCTTCTGGACCTTGAATGGTCTGGGAATTGCATTACACTTCAAGGTGACTTTCCTGCTAGTTACAGCTGTGATCTATCTGCTAGCAGGCAGTGAAGTCCTAGCTCTACCCTGCTATTGTCATTTGATTCATTTTTCCTCTTAAGGAAAAGAATTTCCTTGAAACAAATTGTTATCCTTGGCCTAAAATCGCCTGATGGTTTCTGTTGAAGTCACCTTGTGATCCACCTCTTGCATCCAAACGGATGAAGAAACCACCAGCATTTTACTGTGAAAGGATGAAGGAATTATGACAAGACTGTAGATCAGTCTCAATTCACTGCATAAACTTACCTGTGTTACTGGAGAGGAAGGGCTGGTGTCTGAATTATGATGTTTGGTTTACTTTACAATTGTCAAGTAATATATTTAAGCTGGTTTAAAGAAAGGATTTGGTTTCGTACCTTAGATAAGTGACAGACATTTTAATTTAGGTCCCTCTGCAACACAAACACAAATATCTGGAGCAGGGTGGGGATCAAAACTACATTAACTTCATCTTGAAAAGGTGGAGGATAGCATAATTTCTATTTGATGACTTGTGTGAGTACTCACTTCTTCACATGATGTTGCCTTGTTTGATTAACCTATTTTGTATCTTTTAATTTCTTTGTCTGGACAATAGACCACAATGAAGAATATTTTAATGGAGTTATTGGAGGTGAGGGACCTGATAACTGGAACTTGTGAATAATTATAATCTTTCTGAAAGTTAGTCACAACAGAATTGTCCCATCTTATTTCGGCATCTACAAGAGATGAGAATCCCTCTGCTCAGGCAAGTGGCGATACGATAGTGGTACCACTCCCTGTAGTAGAAAAGAATTCCACAAGATCCAGACAAACTTTTTGTGTGCGTGTTTATTGTCTAGGCCAGTGGTATGGGTGTGCCTGTCCCATGTCTCTTTATTGTGAACTTTTCAAGGCAAGAACAGGGTGTTTGGAAACTGCCTGGCATGTTGTGGATATTACTGGAAAGAACAGGAAAAACTATGTCTTGTTTTTTAGCATGAGGCAAACTCCTACCAAATTTGCTGTGGAAAGTGCTGACCAAGTTGAAATATGCTTACATCCGACCTAGAATCTGATGGCCATCATTGGAGTTAAAGCTTAAAAAATTATTACGTGCTGATGAACTCACCCTTCAGGGAAAATGACTGGGAGGTTGGGGCCCATTGTTTAATGCAGAAAGAAGCAGAGCACAATAAAATTTTCAACATCTTCCCCTTAGGCCTTAGGGCTCCAAATCCTGTGAGAAGGTTTGTTTTTGCTGAGTGATGGGTTTGAAGACGTTGCATTCACTGCTCAGAAAGAAGGTGTTAGTGCACTGGGATAGGACTGGGAAGTAAAGGGGAATCCAGAGTCCTGAGGATCTCCTGGGTTCAAAAAACATTTAGAGAAGCACCTTTTCTGCAGCAGTAAGGAAGACAAGTAGCATTATGCTGCTCAGTATGAGTGTACATATGGCTGGAGTTACGGTCACATGAATGCTCTTGGAGCATGCAAGACGTGTGGCCTTATTTTTACCTCTTGCCATTTTCCACCTGTGACCACATCCATTCTCTCAGGTAAAGCAGACCTCTGATTTCCTTTTTCTTCTGCTCCCTGTAGAACTGGAACACACACTCCACTAGGTACTTTCAAAGTAGGTTAGGGGGTTGTCTGATGCTTAAACATCAAAGTAATGTTGTGACCTAGTAGGTAAAGTGGGTTTTCAGGCAATTGTGTGATTCCATGTGTTTCTTGTGGAATGGATGTACTTAGTACGATCAGCCGCTTGGACCTTCTTGCTTTGGTAAATTACCTGTTATGAGGTTGAGGCTTTGCAGAGCATTGAGAATATAGGTGAGTAATAACTATTGTGATCTGTGCTATGGTGCTTGTGCCACCCAGCTTTAAATGTTGCTGCTTGTTCGTATTATCCTTCAATTCGTGTATTTTGCTCTTTTGCTTGACTCTGTCTGCAGCATAGTTCTGATGCAATTGGGTGCATCTCAGCCAGGATAAGAACGAAGTATTTTCAGATGTCACCAGCTAACATGTTGGTTCATACAAATCTTAACTCAGTCCCCTCACGAATCCCTCTGATAATGAGGGCAATTCTGCTAGCTCTTACCCTGTCATCTGTTCTGCATGCTGTGAGGGAAACAAGTGTAGACTTTTTTGGACTTGAAAATGGGGTGTTGCAATAAAGATTACCAATACCCACAGGAGTGGGGATGGCACAAGGAAAGAAATGCACTCATGGTAAGGACATAATTGCAGAATTTCCACCTCTGTTAGAGGCCACATTGAAAATATCTGCTCTTTGTAGGTTTGAGTTATTGTTTTTGAGCCTTCTCTCACAATTGGATTATTATAAACATAGGAAAAGTGCCATTATTTTTGTCAAAATAGTTGTGGTCTGTTGCTAGCTCTTCATTTATATACAGCTATGGTGAAAGAGCAAGTGAATTTGTGTGCATGTCAGCTCTAAATCCTTCTATTTTAGTTCTTTTCAAACAGCAGGCAAAAGGATACAAAAGAATAAAGTTCAATGGAGGGAAAAAATTCTGATGGCATGAGGTGTCCATTATACATATATATGGCTGTATTAACTGCTTAATGGTTTACCTTTTCTGTGATTTTGAAAGCTGGCCTGCAAACCTAATGCGAAATTTACTTTCACATTGAGAACTGGAGCACGTGTAGTTTATAAACATATTTCATAACATGAACTGTAGGTTCACTCCAGGTCTTTTTACTAGTAGTAGTTTTTGCATGGCTTGACTTTTGTTGTGGTAACAGCTATGTCACTGCTGAGATGGCTAACAGCACAGAACACTAGTGTGGTTTTTTTCCCAGACACTCAAGGATAAATAAAAACAAAAGTGTGAGCAGTCACACCCAGTGTTGCATACTTGTGATCACTATATACAGGGCAATGCTCTTGAGAATATACTCGGAGACAGTGTATTGTTTCCAACATCAGCACCTTTTACTGTGACCAGAACTGGATTTAAATTTTTTAATATTGCCCATTCTTCATATTTTTTAGTTAAACGCCAGTTAAAGGAACATATTCACACAAGAAGTTCCACTGGTGTTGCAGAGATTGCACACACAAATAAGGATATTTGAATGATCACTCAGAGGTTGGGGGCCTCATGTTATAAGGTATCAAGTTCCTTGCTCAGGTGCTGAGCATCCTTGTTTCTCCATGAAGCCAATGGCCTTGCAGGACTGGAGGCTGGATGAGCACTGCTCTAATTCACGAAAAAGCACCAGTTCTCTTGCCTGGGTCCCAGTTCAGACCCCATGTGGGTGCCCTGGCACCTGAGAAGCCTGCAGAGCAGTTTACAGGGCTGCTGTGGTCCCTGTCCACGCCAGGTCTCCCACGTGGCCAGGCTGACCCCACGTGAGCCACCCCTCCATGTGCCTGGCCCAGAGGGGAGGTGAGGCACCTGCATGCTGCATGGCAAGGCCCTGTTCCCCAGAGACATGCTCACCTGTGCCAGCCTTGCAGGGGGGCTCCTTCACTTGCCCTTCATTCTGACTGATGTATTTGCAGGAAAACAATTTTTTTTTTTTGCAAAAGATACTAACCAGCGATTTTATGTAATACATTTGCAAAAAAGTATATTACTCAATACATAACAAAGTGTATTAAAATGTAATGCAGTAGTTTAGAATTGGGGGACTATTTTAAAGTTGTATATGGTCACTATGGGATCTTACAATGGCTCCTCCTGGGTGAAAAGCATAGCGGGACATGCCTGTGGTGGTCTTCTGAGCTTAAACCTTTAAATACTTATTGTGTGTAACTGGATTTCATAGCACTTTTTGAAAAAGAATCTTTTTTTTCTCCTGTTTTATTTTGTCAAAGGCCCAATTAAAAGTGGCATTCACTAGTCACATTTTAAGATGTATTTAGGCACTGAAAGACACCTCAGACAGTTTTCAGAAGCGCTTAATATTTAGAATACAATGTTTTCCCACATCCAAGTCTCTTCTCTATGCCACATATAACAACCCCTGCTGAGAGAAAAGAGCAGATGGATTCAAGTGCTTTATACCAGTGACTTTCTCACTCTTTAGCAGACATTTAGCTAAAGTGTGCAAGGCTGTTAGAACTTGTTCTCAATTGCAGCTCAGTAATTCGCTGTTTTCTTCCCCTGGTCTCTAGGATCATGAGGAGGAAGTACAGAATATGTTTGTAATTTGAGTACTGCACTTTAATCCTACTCTTCTTAGCAGGACTGACAAGAAAACTGCTATTTAGATCATGGAAGAGCTCTCAAATTTATTTAAGCTGCCATGCAGGGATACTCACTGCATTTATTTAGTAGCACTTAGAGTTTCTGAGCACCAAAATAAATTATTTGCAGAAAAAAGAGATTTGTCTGTGATAAACGTGAACCTGAGGTCTTTTGCTGTGTTAGGTTTAGAATTAAGAGAGGTAACTTTATTTACTGCACGGGTCATGTTTAGTTAATTTAAATATATGACAGATCTTTTAGCATGTGACATTTTAGGTCTCCTATTACATAAGCAATACAGCTTATTGATGATGAGAAAAATTCAAGGCTCAGACTTACAGTATAAATTTGCTTGCTGCTACATTACTACAGTATTACTTACATTTACAAGCCAAAAAAGTTAAACACTTTAAATGAAAGATTGTTTACAGAAGTAAAGAAAATACTGGCAGAAGTTTCCTTTCACTGTGTATGTGGGTGTGTCTGAAAGTATGCACATTTGCCATATTCATAGCCATCAAGATGATTAATTACAGAGTTTTGATGAATTCCAGTGTGACCAGAGACGATAAGTCTTGGTAAGTATTACCCAGTTGTGTGAGGGTGTTTATTATTATTAGGCTAACAATATTAAGAGTTCATATTAAAGCTGCAGTGCCTGGAATTTGGTGATTTTTTTTTTTTTCAAACCATGTATCTGGCACTTGTTATAGAGAAGTCTGTAGAAATGGAAGTGAGAAGAATGAGGGATATCTGAGAATGGGACAGTAATGTGAATGTGATCTTTTATGAAGGAAATTGCATAATGAGGGGGAATGTTAGAGCAATGATTGAAAATTGATGCATTGGACAGAACTGATAATTTGTTGAATTTTAGAGGGAGCTAGAGAGAAGCTGAATTGATGCATTCAAGATATCTGACCAAATATTTAATTATTAGTCTGCTGTCGTAAAACCTCCAGTTTTCTAGGCCTGTAACTATAATAACGCAAACAAACAAAAAATAAATGTAGGTATGTTCAAATTTTTAAAAATTATTTCGGCTCCTAAAACCACAGTAGATTAGATTGGATTATTCTGGAAGTGTTCTGTTTTATTAAACATCCTGAGTTATGCGTTAATTGAAGCTATCTCACTCCTTCCATGTGGCTTGTAGACTGACTAGGAGATAGGAACTGGTGCATTAGGAAATACGTCTTGTCCTTTTATTATTGACAATATTTGTAAACAATAACGCATCCGTACAAAAATGTGCAGTATCAATAATTCATTAAACGTTTTCAGCCTTCCAACTCTTTTCTAAGTCAACACTAGAATGAATTTGGCAGCAGATCACAGAATCTCGTTTGGAAGATGAGGCCTTACACGGGCTGAGAACTTCCTACAAAACAGCCTGTTTAGCACTATCATTAATTTGAGGGGGGTGATTTTTATGGTCAACAGACAATGATCTCAGACTGATTCTCTTCATTCTCTGGTTACATGTTCTCATTCCTTCACTTGTAGTGATACTGATTCCTGTGCAGCTCTGCAGTAACTTGGACCACCCCTTGGACTGAGTTCCCTGGGAAGTGCTTTTCTTAAGGAGGGCTTATTTTTCAGCAGAATCAGTAAGCCAACATGTCTAATAGGCACACAACTGCATAGGTCAACAGAAAGGTGTGGGCAAGAATGGTTGATTAAAGGTAATGAAGACTTCGTGGTATTTTGTTGAGGGGGTGCTTTTGGATAGTTGTTCTGCTTCTCCCACAGTAACAACAGAAAAACATCAGAAGACAGGAATTTTGAGAAATTCCAAGATTCAGGTTTGGATAAATAATTGCTCAGTAATTAACCCACTAATGTTTTGTTACATGTAAAATGTCCTAAGTACCTATTTGCTACAATGCAAAGGTAGGCTCCAGTCCTGTAAGCTGTTCCTTGTCAATAAGACCTTGCAGTGTTGGAGAGGCCCCTTGTGACAGATGTTTGTACAGACTGACAGCCTATCCGTCTGAAATAATTTAAAGGATCTGGGCTTTAAGGCTTAATTGTATTAGTATGGTATGGTAAAGCCTTTGTGCAAAGCTGCCACCTTCAGTGGACTGTAGGAGTTCAAATAGATTTGAATGACTACAAAGGTTTAAGGTGGTAACAGCTGCTGTAAAGTTGGGTGATGTCACACTGAGCAGTGTTTTGAATCTGTAAACCTGATTTGCAATTAGAACAGTTTTCCTACTGAAAAATCACACTGAGCCGTAAGATAGCAAAAAATTCCCCCGTACTTCCCGGGGAAGTTTCTTAAGATCCCTCGGTGATTCAGAAGTACAAATTCCACTGAAAGCCACTGTTGAGCTTTCAGAAATCTTCTGTTAAATGCTTGTACTACTTAAACTTTTCAGAAAAGCGATGAGAGCCTCACTAAAGAACTGCTAGTTTCTATTACAGAGAAAGTATTTCATCAAGAGTCGAGAATGGGACAAACAAGCAGCAGCTCTGAGGTAGCTGTGAACAGTCCCTTTTCACCTCATTGCAGTGTGACTTAGTACCTTGACATCAATAAAGTTAAACTTTGACAATTATTCTACTGATTACCATTTCAGCTGAAACACCAGTCATTTGTAAATCTGAAGAACTAAATCTTATCCTAAGTTGATCCTGCTGGCTTTTTTATACTCCACTACCCTCTGGTCATTGCTGGGGAGTAGTTCTTCTAGTAGAGATAGACATCTATTTAAGTTATAGGATTTTTATATAGGAAGAAAATATCTCAAATATTCTGCTTTATATTTTAATCTTTATAAAGAGTAACCTACCTAGTTGTAATTTTAGTTGGTCAGCAAAACTTAAACAAGTTGTTTTGCTGTTGACTGAAGATCTGTGCCTTTGCAATTGTGTTAATGGCTTAGCAAATCTTACAAACTAACACTTAACTTTCACCTTCTTTGCTTGCAGCAGCAATGTCAGTAATTGCAGTCTGTTAAAACTGCATGGAAAATTACATTCAGTGCAGCCATTTGGAAAAGACCTGTTTCCCCTGCAGAACAGAGCAGATTATGTAGTTGTACGTATCCTGGAAGAAAGTACTGCTGTAGAACTATCTATCTCAACTCCAGGGGAAGGTTTTGGTTCAGTTGTAGACATGTATAGATTAAACTCTCTTCTAACATTTCATTTACACAGGCTTTTTTACCGAGTGCTGATTTTCAGTGATAGCACTGGCTGGTTGTTTGGGGTTTGCTTTTTTTTTTTTGAGTTCTTTGGGGAGCTTTGTTAGTAATGTACAAAAACCCATCAACTTCAGTTTTGCTGTGACATTGCCTACATCTACAACTACATGGAATTTGTGTTTGCAGAAACTGGTGCAAACTACTGATATGTGAACTTGTGGGGTTGGATCTGTGAGCTTTGTTTTCAGTCTTGGATTTGAAAGAATCGTGCCATCTTTGAAATAATTCTCTGGTTTCCAGGTTCCTCAGAAGCCAAGGATATGTAAGATCATTTGCATAAGAGGTGTAAAAACCACAAAATCAGTCATAAACTGAAAATGGCACCCAGTAGCCATTTACAAGTAATTCTTGAATATTTACTTTGATTTAGTGGGCTCTGAATTGTGTTAGTAAAATATTTTTCCTTTTATGCTAATTTATTTATGTGATTTTAAAATAGTAAGAATCTAAAACCCTGAGAAGTTACTAACAACACAATAAATACAATGATATCTTGTTAAAGTAATAATTTTAGCAGTAAGTCCAGTGGTGCACACAAATAGAGACTTATTTTATAGGAAGAAGATTTTTGCCAAGAATCCTGCATTATTTGGGGCTTGTTAATTCTGTTCCAGATGTGTTACATTGTACCTGATTACTCATAGGTTGTGAAGTGAAAGAATTATACAGACAAAAACTGGAGCTCTGGTTTTGTTGATCTCATGAAGGTGTGTGCTTGAGTCAACTCCAGCTGTGATCATAATGTCTAGGAAATCAAGGGAGTAGAAATAAATGTGTTGATCCATTGTAGGAAAACTTGCAAATCTGTAAGCATTCTGTCCAAGTGAGGAACTGAGGGTTAAACCTCAGGAATGGCCACTGCCTTAAATAGTTAAGTGAAAAGGTCATATCGAAGTGGCTTGTAGCCAGTATCAGTTATCCTGGCTTTTACATTCACTGCCAGTCACGAAGAGGGAACACACACACGCTGGAAGAAGGTAATTGTTGCAGATTAGAGCCCCATGTGAAATGAAAGAGCCATCAAAATTCTTTATAGTTGCTTGGCATGAGTTCTGATAATACAAAGTTCTCTATTATTATTATTTTAAAATGCAGCCATCTACCCCAGACTAAACAAAAATCCCACAAGACAATAGTGCCAGCCTGTGAGTATAGTATGGCTAATTGCTGTGCACAGCTGGAGCTGGCAAGTGAAAAGTAAGAGACGTGATTGTTCAAATAGGAAGATTTAGATTTCTTCTACTTTTTTCCTGTTTAACTTCATCTCATATTTTAGCTGCAGATAGGATTTTGTTTTGCCATATTTTTAGAGCTATCCAGCTGCTGTTTATTTTATGTACAGAGAAACATTTTTTGTTTTCTCTTGCATATCTAATGCAAGAATAAAAAAGGCACAATTCCCTAGTGTTAAGGTCACAGTGTGCAAGACTGATCATCATGCAAGCTTAAAAAATGCTACTCATGAAACATATCTCTTGTGAAACTCACATGTAACAACATTTTTTTACTTACTGTATGTGAAGCCAACACAATGGTGACAGTGTTAAGAAAGATGTATGCACTTGTGCAGAGATCCATAGTTCATAATGTTCTTCAGGATTGTGCTTGAAGTATTGAAGAGTTTATGCACCAAGGAGGAATACAGGACACTTTCTGACAGTTGTATTTTCCTCTCTTGCCAGTCATCAAGTATTATGCAGTAATATTGCTTGTTACATTTAAATCAACCAACACTGTTTTATTGATTCTTCTGTGCTCTCCATGTTTTATGCTCTGTTTTAGGTTCTGTTCTTCCTGTTTGAAGTCAATAGGTGCTCTTGGTGCACAAAAAAAATGCAGCCTTGTATGTTATGCAACCACACTAAGCTTCCACCTGCCCAGTCCTCGAGGAAACATCAACAGTTGGTGATGGGAAGAGGCCTCATTATTAAGAGGTAATTACTTTTACTTTGGTGTTTTTCAGTGTGTTTGCTACCATATCATGATCAGCATGATCACACCATTAAATTGCGGAAATAGTTGCATATATAAAAAATGATGTTAGCAGTTGCGAGAGATAACATTGTAGTTCAGATTTTATACAGCAGTAAAAGAAATGTTTGTTATTTATAAAGGTGCTGTTTCCTTCTTTGAAAAGCTTAGGAGTAGGTGTTCTATGCATACGTGTATAGAAATGCACATATAAAATGTTATTTTCTATATCTATTCGTTAAAGACAAATTCTGATTGTTGATGTTGAGAAACTCAGAACATTTACTTTCTTGGGTTTTGTGTTTGCAAAACCTCAGGCACAATATTGACTTTTGATTCAAACTAAAGGGAAAAAAATTTGTAATGTTATTGGTGGTTTATGTGCGCGTACAGTCAAATCCATTTGAAAGCGTGCTCCGTGCTGTTTGGCTGAGTGTGTACCGTGCCCTGTGCATAGACTTTTTAAAGTCAGTGTTGCCTGATTCTAAATTAATTCCTGTTGACACTGTCATGCATTCAATGTGGATGGAGTTCATTGAGATTTTGAAGGTTTAAGTTACCAAGTAGTGAAAAACAACTACTGTTACAGTATTAACAACTGGTTTAAGTGATAAAAAGCCCCAGTGTTATGATCAAATATGTCAACGCAAGATACGAACTTGCGTGCGCTGTCTTCTGCCTGCTGTACCTCCTCTTTCTCAGCGTCTGTGGTTCACATATTAGACGTGCTGGTGACTTCAGTATGGTGTCTCAAGGAAATGCTTCTTTGATACACCCTGACATTTATTCCAGAAACCTGGGTGGTGATGTGAGAATGAAGGCCTTGAAATGTCCATCTGTGGGAGATCTATTTTTCTCATTAGACACAACTCGCTTTGTTCTCTGTCTTATTTTTTTTTAATTTGGCAAGGATAATGCAAACAACTCTCATTGTAGTGGCGATATATATCTCCTTGTCACAAGCAGATGTTGCAGCAGAATAGGGTAATGGGTATGATGTTGGTCTGGCTGTTCTATGGAATTGCCAAGTCACAAACAAGTTAGTTAATCTCTCTGCTTTTGTGTTACCCTCTCACTCCCCTGGACCACCCTAGAAAGGAAAATTCCTCGCTCTCCCTCTCACCCACAGCAGCTCTGGCATAGAGAGACGGGCAGTCCTGCATAGATATCCTCCCCCGTGGTGCTGCACTCCGGAGTGATGGTGATGCTTGGCTCCTGCTCCCTGCCACATAGCTCAGTGCCTTTGAATCTGGCAATAAGTCCTTTGTGTTGAAATGCCACAAGTTACAGATGTTGCTCAGGTTTAGACTGCATGAATGTTGTCATTTTGTTTCTAAATAGCATAATAAGTAATGTGTTTGGTGTTTAATTGAGCACTAGGATAGGCTATGGAGTTATCTCTGCAGGCACAGGGATTCCCCCCTCTAAATCATGTGGCTGTGGAAGCAGGTCAGTTCTTTACTCCCTCTGGCAGAGCCTGTTGCAGGGGAGAAGTCACCACAACAGCCTGGGAGCATTTACCTGTCACTGTGTTTAACTGAAGCCATGGTCCAACAACTCCTCCATAATTCAGAGTCTCATAGGGTTGATCCAAACCCCCAAAGCCTCAGGATCCTTCCCCGTGGCCTCTGTGTGTTTTGCACCAGGCCTCTGCTGAGAGTGAGTTTGGGGAAACCGCCATCCACCCTGCTCTCCCTTCCTGAACAAGGGCAGCAATTTGACAGCACACCCTTTTGGTTTTGTTTGGTGATATCCATTGCGCAAACCTCCTTTGTCTGTGGCTGCTTGGCAGGCAGTATAATTTATCCTAGTTTAATGTGAGGTATTAAGCCTTTTGTGCAAATCTGACTGGTCCCTTTTAGATAGGACCAATGTTTTGAAAGAAGAAAAGCAACAAAGTAAAGATCGTTAAATATGTTGTCCTTCCTGCTGTGTTTTAACTAAACACCATCTGCTGAAAGGCTGAATCCCCTTTGGAGGGACATCATTCTCCTGTTGTCAACTGAAGCACTTCTGAAAAACATTTCATTGTTTTAAAGCGGTGAGTTGCATTTGGATAGCCTTTAAAGGAAGTTTGAATAGTTGAAATAACACTTGTTTTGGGAAATACTTTATACTCTCAGTTGTTATTTTGAGTGTTTATGGTCTAGTAGGCACTATAGAATAGAGGAGCAGAATAATAGTATTTTGAAAATTCAACAGTAAGGACACTAAACAGCTCTGTGAGCATGTGCTGGTCCTTCACATCCAAAATTTCAGAGGGGTCCCCTCACCTCAAACACCTAATTTTACATGGCTAATCTTTTTTGCTTACATGTCACTTCTGTTTAAGTGTCTAGAACAAGTTACAAACAATGGATTGCAAAAGCTGGATGAAAAAAATGCACAAAAAAAAAAATTTGCTTTGGAAAGTGTCAGCATTAACTGCTTGGAAAGGTATTGTGCTGGATTGTTAGGCTTTATTATTTACTTGTAAACAACCTTAAGCACCTGGTGCTGAGGAATCAAAGTATTTTTCTTTTACTGCTTTTTTTAAACACAAAAGAAGCATTTATGTCTAGCTAGAAAAATAATTTCAAACTTCCACTAGATGTGTTAGAAGGAGAAAACATCACCTAAGCCACTGATTGCTGCCTGTATACTAATGCTTAACAGGTTATTTCAGTAACATGCATGTTAAATTCATATTCTGTATTTGTTGTTGATGGACTAGCAATAACAATTGTGAGTTCTTTTGTAAGTGGACTCTGACATGTTCTAGAGGTCACTTCTGTCCATTGGCTGTCTTCATAGCTGAGTAGAAATGCTAATTATACAAACTTTTCAGGTTGCCCACAAAATGATAAATGAAGTTCACAGCACGAATAGTCTGTGAAGCAGGCCAGGACCTTTAGGAGAGTTGTCTTGCTGATCAGAGATTACCTGCAGGTTACAGTGAATCTCTTTTTATTAGAAAGGTGCAAAACCTCTTTGAACTCTTGTGCCTCTAAATAAATCCTGCAGTCTCTGAGAGTAAGGGCTGGGTACAACTGGAGTGCCTGGGGATAAGATGTGGTTCACCATATCACAATTGGGGTCAGCAAAGTCAAATAAGGAAATGAGAGAGAGTGAGAAATGTGTGATACTCCAGGCATGCTGCCTGCCGACACTAAGCAGAGCAGTCCTGAAAAAGTATTCAGTAATTTGCTTTGCTGGATTTGAGATCCAGTGCTTTGCAGCACTGGAAATTTGGGTGTTTAGTGCCTGAAGCAGGATGTTTTTGGAGGAAAGATGAACTCCCTATACCCACTGAAGACATTCGATGAGACTTTTATTATAATGACTATAATGAGGCTAAGATTTGATTGCACATCTTCTAGTTCCAAATTTCTGGGCTAATTCTTGGTTGCATTTATTCTTGTTTGACCTTCTGAAGTCTAGAGGAGGCGGCTTTGGCTTTTTGCCTTTGTGTCAGCATTAGTAAATCCAGCATCTCTAAACCCTCTTGAATTCTGGGTAGTTCAACGGAATGTTTTAAGGAACTAGAAAAATCACTGATGTGCTTAAATCATTCTGTCATTAAAAAAAAATCTGTAGTTTGAGACTATTTTGGTGTATTTTGTTTAGCTTGAAAGGTGACACTAAGAACTTTCTAGTACTTGATACAGTTTGGGGGGGGGAAAGAAAGTCTAGGAAGACAGATTGCATTCCAGAAAACTGTAGAAACAATTACATCATTGGGTTGTATTTAATAATTGTTTACAAATAGGCATTGTCTCAGTTCCAAAACTTGCTTCTAAATTAGTAGCTTGCAGCACTGTCATACCTGATAGTAAAATAAATGGAGCTGAGCTTGATTTAGATTTGGTATTTTATTGTGCTGTAATAGATGAGATGCCTGTTCCTAAAATGTTGAAGCAAGGTTTTAGGGGTCTTTGAAAATGGAACTGTAAGGGAGGGGTTATAAGGAAAAACTGTGTGAATGACTTGTATTCACTGTCAACACTTGGGGAAACTTCTATATTTTTTTTTTCTTTCTAGTAGTATTTTATAGCATTTATATTATATTCTGAAGTACTATTTTGTTATTTGAAAATGACACCTTTATTATTTTGTGGTAAAAATCTTTCACGCTTCAGTAGGCAATAATTTTTCCCTTTCCCAAGTTTCTTTTTTCAACGAGGAACCTTTTGCTGCTTATTGCTGTCTGTGAGCCTTTTGAACAGCGTAACAAATTCAACAGCACATATGAAGCACGCTCAAATATTTTCAGCACTAGTATTCTTTGTATTGCACACCAGGACAGGACAAAAGATGCACATGAAAGGATTGAGAAGGTGACTTTCTCTAGTGTATTGCCTTTGAAGGTGGTAGATGACCTTTTGAAGGGTGGTCCAAGGTATGAGTGCTTCCACATAATGAGATTAAATTTTGCATTATTGCTATATAAGGATATGTGGATGGCTGCCCCTGAGAGGGCTCATTCCCTGCCTTGCACTAGCTCTGGAAGAAGGGTGGTACGATTTAGCGAGCTGACTGGCAGAAAAGTTCTTGTGGGACTTGTTTCTGACCATTTAGTTTCCTGAGCATGTAAAAGGACTGGATTACATCTTGCTGTAGCAAAACCAGAGTGCTTCCTGGCTGAGAAAGATGAATGGCATGGGGAGTTACCAGTCAGGAGAGCATCAGTTGGAAGTGGAGAGGTTTAAGCATGGCTTGTTGAGCTACCGCTTTGTACCTGGAAGTAATGAGTGTAGGGGTGCTTAGATATAAGATTGGGTCCTGCCTTTGCATTAAAGAGGAAGAAACATGTTCCTCAGTGTTTCAGCTGTTGAATGGAAAAATCCAATGGATATGTAAAACTAACTGCGAAGCAGATAAGTCTTTAGACAGACTTTGGTTGGATTTGAAATAGGTTCAACAGGATCAACCAACTATCACGTTAATGTGTTGAATTCAATAATATGGACAAATTCTTGTGCTGTAAAATTAAAAGCTGGTCTCCAAATGACTCTTATGTATTCAGCATCAGGCAGGAGGGGGAAAAAAAAACAAATTAAGCAGTTACATATTTCTCATCCAGAAAAGTTTTATTCCATGATATTTTAGAGTGTAAACACCAGGAGCTGTTTTCTGGAATCCTCATACAATCAAAATACAGGGCTATGTATGCATGTGAAGCTATGTGCCTGGTCCTAACTCCAAATTTCAGTAAATCACAGATTAAATTGAGGTGTGTTTTCTCTGAATTTATTTCCAGTTACTGAACTTCTACTGTTTCTAAATTCCCTGTCTTCACCTGGGAGTTCTGGAGAATAAGGTATGGGTGAAAGTGGGCAGTCTGGGGACAACAGGCAACTAATGGGGCATGGACGCCTTCCTGGCCCTCTTCAGAAAGCTCAGTCTTCTCTGGTATGATTTGGCCTTTTGAAACTGAATCAAGAACACTTCCCAGTACTCACGAGGTGAAAGGGATTTTGGCTGCCATATGCAGAAAACACCGGGATGAATTGATAGACTTCAGATGCTGGTGCGAAATGGTGATAGTTTCCCTTTGAATAGTAGATCCATCCTAGGAACTCTTCTTACTCCCTCCTATGCTACGTCACACTAAAAAAGCTTGTAGCATTGCTCCTTGTTGGCTCTGTCGCCCTTCAGGCAGCGACTAAAGCAGTAGCTTTCAAAGATCTTGTAGCAAAGGCCTAGCACTTGCCTCAGTGAAGTAATTAAGGTCCTGACTCCTAGACCTGGGAGAAATTAGGAGCCTAAATGCTCTGAGTCTGGGCCAAGTGCTCTGTGGTACAAATCTAGGTTGTTCATCTGACAGGAGCCTGGTGGATTTTGGAGTGAAAAACGCTGGCTGGCTTATCAAGCAGGCTGAACATCACTCGGAAATTACACTTCCACTAACTAGCTTCGCCAAACTTGTTTACAGTAGGCTGTTTCCTATAGTTCTCAAAAGCTGTACAACAGAATTACCCTGAAAAGTCCCTCTAAGCCCTTTGCAAGTAAAGTTTTTCTTTGTCGTATCATCAGAAAATGCTGTGTAAGAGAATACTTGCACCTGCTGTATCTCCCATAATTATCCTGAACTCAGTGCTGGATTTTGTGTTCCTATTTTTAAAAGCCATCTTGCTAAATAGATGTAGAGAATGTTCCCTTTGGAAAAGTAAGTGAGCAGCAGTGCAGCATTAGGGAAGCACCGTGAACTTGGCATGCCTTGTATCAGCTGAGAGAGTGAAAGGAGGAAGATAAGAGAACAAAATAAATTAGCATGTTTTTTTTCTTTGTGCAGAATACTGACTTGCAAATCTGGCAATGACAGAGAGAAAAACTCTCTTTTTAAGTCTCTTTCATGTAGTACAAATCACCGGAGGGATAGTTGTAATCTTTTCTGAAGGAATTTATCTTATATACTGTTTAAGATGGAATAGTTAACCAAAGGAAAATACCTTTGGCTTGCAAGCATTGGAAATAAGCATCTACAAAAATAGACAGTGAAGCAGGGATCTTGCAACCAGAATTCTGCATACTGATTGCCAGGTTTTGGGTCTGTTTATAGAAGCTGGCAGCCTTGCACGAAAAAAGAGCCAAGTGGTTGGTTACAGCTTTCGAGCAAGCAGAGAAAACGAAGCGGAGAAAAAGACATTGAGAGCTCCTGTTTGGATATACTGTGTATGATTAGACTGAGGTTTACAAACCTTGGGGCCACATCCTGCACTTTGCACGGGTTATGCTCAGCAGAGCAGAGTTACACTCAGAACATGAGGAGAGGGCTGTGAAAATGTTGTCCATCAGTCATTTGCCTTCTGTATTGGTTCTGCAGCCAGCTGGGGACTGCTCCAGTCTACAATTCAATTTAGTCCAGGCTTAGCCCAGCCAGTAGTTAAAGCACCCGCTGGCTGTCAAAACAAGAAGGCCGTGAGTAGTGGCAGTAGCAAAGACTGTGCTGGCTACACGTAAGAAGATACTACATCTCATAGGAAAATGCCTACATCAATCCCATCCAACAGCTACTTTGCAATACCTGTATGGCTTGGCACAAAACACAACACACCATCTGAGCAGCAGGATGAGTATGTTTGGGCAATGAAGGGGGGAAAAAAAAAAAAGACTTAAAACTTAGTGTTTTTTTTCCCCCTCAATCTTTTTTTAATATGTGTTCAGTAGAAATACACTGCAGGGTTTGTCTGTGCTTAAACTTGCCTGGTTTAATTAAACTGATCACTTAAATCGTTGTTAATACCTGAGTGTGTGCATGTATCATTTTGTGCTTCTCTGTATTTTTGTGTGCCCCTGTAAACTACAGAGCAGATTTAACTGCACTGACGAATATTGCCAAATGTATTTGAAGAGTCCCAATTACAACAGCCAGCAACACCAGTCTTTCACATTCTTTTACTTAGTATGTGTGTAAATGTTCTGTTTTGGGAAGATGTATTGTGGTGACTTCATTTGGTATTATTCATGAGTGTGTAGAGGTTCACTCTGAAACTGTGTAAGTAGGAAGTCTTATTCTCTGTCTTGATCTTTGAGTCTTTCTTCATTCATGTTTGGCCTTTGGGAGCTGGGCGAAGATACTAGACTGGAATTCCTGAGAGAAGGAATTGCTTGCTTGTTTGTTTGTTTGACTTTAGTCTGTATGCATATAAAGCAAAGCAATCTAGAATATGTCATTGATTTCTCCTCCAGCATGAGACTGTTGGCAAGACTGCAGGTATTGGCTGCTCCTTGGCAAAATGTTGATAATGATGTCAGAACAGGACACACACCCCCATTTATATAGAGGAAAGAAATTAAGAAAGGGGTAGCTATATTAAATTAAGTGGCTTTTAAGAGAGAAAAGCAATAATGAATCTAAATAAATGATGCAAAACTCCTCCAAAAGGATATTAACTTAAAAATATAAAAGGGCAGAAGTATGTACTATATCAATGCTAAGATTTAATAGTGTGAATCCTTATTAGAATAAATGTTTAGACAGCAAGAAACTTGTAAGTTGGAGTGAATGTTATTGCTTAAGAACAAATAAAGATAACATGAAAAAGTATTTAAGCCAGCCCTCATCGCTTGTGGATCTTTACAAACGAGATACTTGTATATGCAGCTATATGTGGTTTTTGCCTACTTGTACTAATACACATTCATGTACTCAACGTTAACTAACAGAAGTACGTAATACTTCATACTTCAGTTACAAAGGGGCAGATGCACAGCAGGATGTGCTGTGTGTAGCAATGTAGTAGGACAGATGAAAGCAGTAGTAGAAAATTACTGCATCTGGGTTCATGGGTGATATGAGGAATCATTTCAGTGTGTCAATGAGGAACATATCTTCATCTTATCTAGATGAAAGGGCTAATTTGGCCAGAGGCTGTTATTTGCTTTTGCTTGTTATATATTTAATGGGCATTTCAGGAGGGAAATTGAGAGAAAAGCAGCTGTGAAAGGTCTCTCTACTTTGTTTTCTGAAATGAACTAACCCAAGTTCCAGACCTAGGTTAGTCTGCCACCACCATGAAAAATTATAACTTTTCTTGTGATTAAAAAAAAATCACCAGTCAAGCTACGTTCCATAGGAGGTGGAAAAAGGCACCGTTCGCTGCTTTGGAAGGGAGCTCCCCATTTTGCTTCCACACAAGGTAACTTAGTACCCAGGCTGTCTCGGTACACGCAGGACTTGGAGCAGACCTCAGCCTAGGTCATGGAGTGCAGAAAACAGCTGTTTTGCCTATAAATAAACCAAGAGCCTCTTCTCATATGAGACTTTTTTAACAGATATGCTATAGAAACGAATTGTCACTTTATTGCTGTTTAAAGTTAGAGTATCTGGTAGTAACAGGATTCACATTCTAATGTATGAAAGTCACACTGTGATCAGGTTTCAGTCTTATCATATCGGTATCATGTTCCAGTGAAACTGCTTGTGCTGCAAGAGTTAAATCTGTCAACCTTTCTGTTTCTAATCCTCAGAGTGCCAGAGGTACTTGGGTAGAAAACAAAACTCCACTGGATTTAGTCAAAAACATCTCCATGCACCAGTGAGTATTTTCTTTCAGGAAAAATGCCTGCTTGATCTTGTGGACTCCTCTTTTGTTGGGGTTTTGGGAGGGGGGATGTTGGATTTTTTTTTTTCCCTTTTTTATGTGAATCCACAGAGAAGCAGCACCAGGAATTGCACTGATCTTGTCAGCAAGCTCAGTCCCTGGTGACAGGTTCTCAGTGTGGGAGCTAGTTCAGGTAGTTCTGCTCAGCCCTTGGCCACCTGCATGTACTATCACCAGGTAACTATGTGCAGTTATGGTAACAAGTTAATAGTGTGAATACTTGTCATACAGTGGGCTACTGTGGCAGTAAATGAGCAGAACTCATTGGGCACCTGACTAGCACACAGAAGTTCTAGCATCTATTTAATAGACATAAATCAAGCATTTAATTAGCCTCAAAACAAAAGGCTTCCACTTTCCATTACAGTCAACTCTCATCAGTCATTATCAGACAGCAGCCCACACTTGGCCATACTCATGCTAGTGGAAAGCTAGCAGTTGTTCTCATCCCAGAACAAAAGCAGGAGCTCTGAATTGCAAGGGTATTTGCTCACCTCCAATCTAGCTCTGTACCAGCCTTGCTGAACCTGAGCAAGCTGGGACAAGGACAGAGCCAGCAAAATTACTGATAGAGAGTGTTAGATCTGCCCAAGATGAGAAGAGCCTGACACTCCCTTTTCCCTGCAGTGCAGAGCAGGATTGCAGCGACTGCTGTCGGAGAGAGATGGGCAGCAGCCAGATCCTAGCACCAGTGATCTTCTTCCTTAAACACTCCTGGCTTCCTTTTAAGGGGCTGGCTTTGGGCCATAGTTTGAGTTTATGTCATCTCATCTCCTGATTGCCTGGGTTGGAGGGAGGGGAGAAGCTTTTAACCCTGAGCATTTCTGTCCCTTTTCCTGAGTGGCAGCTGGAGCAATTGAAGACTAAGGAGAGCACAGCTCCTTTTAAAGGAGCCTGTTCCTCAGTTTTGGAGATAAGGCACAGCTCCTTTCTTCAAAGGAGCTCTGCACCCATTCAGTCTTTCTCTCCCTGTCTTCACTCTGAAATGTAAATGCCCCATCTTCTGAACAGGACTGCCAATCCCAAAAATAAAAGGAGAAATGTTTGAATTATGTTTAATAGGCTTTGGTGTCCTTGTATTTGCTTTGTGGTTTTAGAGATTTGGCACTCGCTTGGAGGAGAATTTTGGGACTATAATCCAATTCTTCCTTCTCTGTCTTAAAAAAAAAATAAATAAAATAAAAAAAAAAAAGGAAGGAAATAAAAAAAATGCCCAGTTGATGTTTTTCTCAATTTAAAAACCTTAGTGGTTCACCTAACAAAGTTGGCAGTGAGAGTCATGTAGCACTCCCCTGTAGTAAGTAGCCCCTCTGGTTACCCCTGTTGCTGGAGCAGCAGACATGTCTGAGTCCCATACAACACAGGCAGCCCTAGCCAGGTATTAGTTCTGAATTTTATGCTAATAGCTCAAAAAAGTTTCTATAAGCTTTTCTTCTTGGTTTAGCAAATCAATTAGTTCTCAGAAAGCAGCTTACATGCTAGCAGCCCTGTCTTCAGGGGTGTGATTTCTATTTCTTAACAGAATATTTAGCCTGTTATTTCTCTGACCAAAGAAGCCCCCCTTCTCTGCGCTGACCTCTCTGTGTCAGAGATGTTAATGAAAGTACTTTTCTGATTACAGTTCTTCTGTGTTAGTTAAAAGGGGTTTTCAAATAGTGTAATCTCCTTCCAATAAGGAGAGGACAAAATGGGCCAAATTTCTCATAGCACAGTTTGCCATGGGGAGGGGGAATTGCTTAGTTCTCTGCAGCTGGGTCCAGCCAGACTCCTCTCTGGGACAGGTTCCCTGAGCAGACCCTCTGCTGAGGCCAGCAGCTGTTGCCTTTCTTGTTTGTTAGTGGGAGGATATTAAATGTTCTCCCTGCTGATCCCTGAACAGAATATATGCATAGTCAAGCAGTTAGTAACTGAGGCTTGTAGCTAAGGGGGTGAAAGGATAAGGGTAATAGGCATCTGCAGGCCTCGGGGGAAACTTGCCAAAACCTTTTTCTAGTAACTGTAGGGATTATCTAGAAATCGATAATAAAGGCGGTAACTAGGGGAAGGGAAAATACATCTTCAAGGGAAGCCAAATTCTGTAAGTAAGTGCTCGATGAGAGCAATCATGGTAGGATTTACTGTAATTGTAAAGCAAATCAGATTGAGGAAAATTGTTTTAAAAGGGACCCTTAGCTGGCAATAAGGACCATATGTTCTTTCTTATCTCTGCAGAAATATCCTACTTTTTTAGGGTATTGACTTATGTGAATAGCTGTCACACTCTTGAATTTTAGCATCTACAAATATATTTGTAGTGAAAAGAATAAATTGCTCAAAATGAGTATGCTGTATCAATCTTTGTGGTTTTAACCTTGTTTCACCTCTACTAGTCTGTAGTGTGTGTTGTTTTATTAACCTGTAACATCCAGGAACACGGGGACAAATTTCCTCAAGTCAGTGGAACTCTATCCTTTTATGCCAGAAGTGATTTTTGGCTCATCATCTGTTGCTCCGTGTTCTTCCTAGCAGATGGTCTGTAGTAATGATGTAATCTCTTCCCACAGCACTTCAAAATGCTTGTTTGGTTTGTGTGTGTGTCTTTATTGTTCCAGAAAAGTGGTAATTGTTATTAATACCGAAATCTTATTTCCTCTGTGATGCTGTTTAAATCAGGAATATCAGCTGTTCAACATAACTGTTTAATTATGTAATTAAACACTGCCTATAAAACAGGGTAGGACTTCAGAAACACTGACTTCTATCATTTCTAGGGGTGGGATTTTTACTGAACTTATTTCATTGTAGTGTCTAGGAACAGGCCTTCAGGCTCCCATGTGTTTGGATTAAATACATGAAAAATATAGGAAATACTTCTACCTCCTAATAACCAGTGACCTGTGAGGCGTATTCGTAGCCTTTTAAACATCTACTTCCATAGAGTAAATGGGAGTGTTGGCCTCGTAGCTGCTTTGTAAAAGGTTAGACTTTGTGTTTTGAGGGTGTGGAAGTTAGGTGTCTATATGCTGCTAAAAATCTGTCAATTAATCTCATTTAGAAGGGACAGGGAATTGTGTCAAGTTTTTTTTCTTTTGTTTTATTCCCTTTGTTCTTAAATGGTTGTGTGATATTGGGCAACTCTGTATCAAATCTAAAAAATTTAGCAACTAGAAGTTTGAAGACAAGCTGCTATCTTCTAGCTCCACAGGTCTTCCCAGACCTGTGCCATTAGCACTCTTGTTCTTATCTTTTTTTTTTCCTCCTTCTCTCCACTATTTATTAGAAAGGTTATTAAATTAAATCAATTTCAACCTTCCCTTAGCCTAATGCTTTCCATTTTGTCTCTTCCCTGGCTTGCTGTGTCCCATCCTACAATAGTATTCTTATCTCCATTCTAACTCCTCATATGAAGTGCGTTTCTGAAGTCCAGACTGATAAGAAAAGTGATTCTTCTAAATATAGGTAATAAAGTAATCTAAGACAAATGCCTGGTTAGCGGAGAACTGGTTTTTTACAAATCGGTGTTGGATTATATCTCATTTTTTTTATACTAAACTTTGTATCTTTGTTTTTCAAAAAGTATGTAAGTTTAAACTTTGCGTGTCATCACGGCTAGGTTAACAGATCCACAGTTGACTGTGTCATGTTTTCCTTCGCTTCTTAAATATAGATGCAATATTTGCAACTCTCACCATGTGATGCTACCCCCAAATTATTTTCACTGTTTACTCCCAGATCTGTAGCTTCATATGGCAGTTCTCCTAGAAGTCTGGGATGGAGATTGCCTAGCACTTCCTTTTGAAAGCAATAAGATCTTTAGGTTTTGCTTCTACCTGGGAAGTGGTAATCTCTGTATATATTCCTACTCTGGCCTTTGTCCCGCTTACCCCCATTATCAATATGGATGGTCATGTGGGATTTCAAGGTTTTATCTTAATTTTGAAACCTGTTTATCTTTATTTTCATTGTTTATCTTTGATGTCTACCTAGCTTTATTCCCCCCAGCCTGGTTTCAATTCTACTTTCCTTGAGTTGGTCTATTAAAAGTGTGAAGAACTTATTTCTATCTTCTTTTTAGAGCGCTTTGCAAGATCTAGTCCATCTTTACCACTGGGAGGTCTTTTATTATCGCACTTCCTTATCACTTGAAAAAGTAACCTAAACTGATCAATTTATGGTCAGTATGTCTTTATGCCTTCTGGATACTTCATATTTATTATTTTCAACGTGGTTATTTATTCCATTTGGCCTGAACACATTCCTACATTTTTATTCTCTTGTTGAGGATACAAGCTTGAGATAGTTAGGAATTTTCATTCAAGGAAATTCCAAGCTTTTCACTCCTGACTGTAGAAATTCTTTGCCTTATATTATAAACACCAGGTACATTGATTTCCTCCTTGATTGCAGAAATGTATGTAATGTACCCTTCATTTTATCAATTCAGATTCCTTAATTTCACATTTAAGGCATAAATTGCACACAGGTCTTTGAAGTCAGACAGCTGGACAGAAAATCACTAACGCAGTTTTACAAGTGTAGTAGTGTACCCCTCAGTGTTTGATATAGGATACTGCTGGCCTAAAGGACATTTTTTTAGTATATCAAAAGAAGCCTTAAAAATGCATATTTGTTTACTGAAAACCATATTGCAATAAGGAGACATGCAGGTAGGTTTTGAATCTGAACTTTGGCATTTCCCTAAGAGCAGGAATTTTAATAAAACACTAAAGCATTGATTAAGAGGTACTGTTCCTATTAAGAGGTACTGTTCTTAATTCCTTTTCTTTTTCCCTGAGAGGAATTAGTCACACTTTGGTATTTTTCTGAATTAGAAGGTAAAAACACTGATAAATTCAGTGGATAAATCATAGATGATAAATCAAGTTTGGAATCATAGATAAGTCCTTGTTAAAGTATATTATACTGTGCCTATAAGGCTTATATGTAATAAGAATGTAGTGTTTTCTGCATTAAATGCTTAGCTTATAAATGCTTGGGAACTATTTTTACACTATGTAGTTCCTAGCAGAGCTTCAGGCTCAATGATCATGAGGTACTTCTACTATGTAGATGCAATTCATCATGATAATTTTGTCATATGCAAACCTTTCCCATACTGCAATGAAAATTTGGATTAAGATTCCAGAAACATCATTTCATTTAGCATCTTTTCTGGATAGAAGTGAACAGGAGCCCAGTCCTGCTCAAGGTACTGACAGGAGCAGTCCCCCAGAAATACAAAACTTTTGGGCTATCTGATTTAAGGAAACAGAACTTGGTTCTTGGTTGATGATCCACTGAAGACCACGGCAAAACACTTGTTTTCTTCTCTGCAGAAGTGCTCCTTCCTTGTGCTAGCTAATACTTTTCTAGTAAGTGCTGTAGAAATAATAAGATAATTGATATTTCTCCATGTCACCATTCTCAACTCCAAAATAGTTTCCCTAGTGTGCTAATTCTAACGTTTCTGTTGTGAGCATTACTGCTGACATTGCTTTTTCAATATGGGTGAGCTTATAAGACAAACCCTTGGAAGGGATGTGAAAAGAGTGAAAGTACCTCAGTGTCTTGCTCCATATTGCAGAAACTGTTGAACAGTCTTTGTCAGTATCAAAACTTATACACCTTTTCTTTTTCAGCTCCTCTTGAAACTGCTTTTTATCACTTCCTTCGAGTATGAAGCTGTGTCTGTAAAGTGAGATGGATCAAATATCAAACTATGAAGACCTCCCCAATGCCAGACAGCACTTATCAGGTACAACATAGATGTTTTTCCTATTCCTGGCAATGTTTGTGGCATATTGTGAAAACCCATATACATGTGGTAGATATGTGGGTTTTCTGGGTGAGTTCTATGGAATCTAAAATATTTTATTTTCTTCTGAGTAGGTCTAAATGAATAGGTTTAAATGAATATTCCTCCCAACTTTCTCGAACCCCCACTGCTTTTATTTCTGACTGTGAAATATCACAAGTGAAAAGTGAGTTAGGCATGCATTTCTCTTGCATATAAATGCTAGCATATGATGTAGTTTCTTCCCGAGTCTGCAAAAGGGCAGCCTTAGAGCCTCTGCTTGATTAGAATTTACATGTGATGCCACACAGTTAAAGCTACTATTTTTTTCCTTGTATTAAGCGTGGGCAGCTACAAAGGTGGCAAAAATCAGAGCCTTCTTACCCTGCTCCATGGGAAATTATCCGTTCTAGAGGAGTTTGATGTTTGACACAACTTGTAACTCACTGTTGATTTAAAAAATGGATAGAGCCACCAGGAAGGCAAAAAATGGTGTGCTGGAAGGGCTCCTAGCATCCTTCCTTTTCTCTATAGTTGTGTGGTTTGATCTCTCACCTAAGTGCTGTTTTAAGCCAATGCTTTTTCCCCAATCTCATCTCTTAATTGGCCCATAGCTAGTAAGTAATAGTTTGCCATTTAAGGGTTTGGAGATGAGAGAAAGCTTATTGTAATTGCATGATGTTTAACTAGGTACAACATGCTGTCCTTCCCCTGTATGTTGCAAGAAGTGTGACTAGATCGAAGACAGGAACTTGAAATAATGTTGCCCTGGGTTGGAGACTGAATGTTGTATATCAGTTAAAGCTTTTAAATGGTGATTCATAGCGTTGCAAAATGCTGATGCAATGCTGTGGTGTTCCTCTAGTGACTATGATTCTGATAATCCTATGACAGCATGTATGGAAATAATAGTAGGCAACTTTTTATTTAGGTTAAATTCATTGTGGTTCTGTAGCAGATGTGAAGCTTTCTGAAAAAAACTTGCTGTCTAATGAGTAATACTTTCGTAGTGTCAATCTGCATACTGTGGCCAATTCTACAGACAGATGCTTTCATGAGGCTGTATTTTAATTTATAACTGAAAGTTATTTATGGAGAAAGTCTCTTACTGACTTCACCAGTAGAAAATCACCTCTGTGGAAAGTATAAATTATGGTTCCATGAGGCACATTGGATTTTATTATTATTATTATGATGATGAAAATCTTTATTGATTTTCTGCTATTTCTGTTTTAATCGAAGACAAACTGTGCACTTTCTGCTCAGAGAGTCTAAGGGGGGGGAAAAAAAGGGATTACTTGAAAATCCAAATGCAAGAAAGGTAAAGCCAAAGTTTTTGCCATTAGACCAATTGTAATCAAATTGTGGTTGGTAAATACGCTTTGTGTTCTTCCAAGAACCAACAACCAGGGACGTGCACTGACATGCCGCTTGTGCTACATTTGAAGAGTGTAATTCTGTTTAATTTCAAATTGCTATTTCTGACTTTTACTGGTACAAACTGAAATTTATAAAAGCTCCACAAGACCAAGGTAAATTTGAGACTGTTAGTCATGAGGAACAAGGTTGTATAAAAAAAATCAACTTAATTCTGTTTGTGCTTCTTAATTTTATTTTGTTGTGCTGCTTCATTTTATTTTGTTTTGCTTCTATGGGCCATCTTCATCTGTTACAAAAATCCTAGTGTTTTCCTCATCTTCTCTTCAAAAATAAGAGTTTTTCCTTTTTTGCTTTTATACCTGTCATCTGTTGATCTGGAAGATGCTGATTTTTCTGGAAACGAGAACAGCTGATAGAGGGACTAGCAGGCAGAGAAGGAAGGAGGGAGGCCTGTACTTTGAACTCTATGTGTGGACTAGCTTCAGGAGACCTTCGGCCATGTTCTCTAATGCTTTTTGCAATATACAGGCATTTGCACTTATATGGCTGTACATAATGTCCAGTCATAAGGGAGGCATTTTGAACATTTGAGTTGCCTAGAGGGGGGAATTCACTCCCTGCCTTGTGGATTTTTTTTTTTCCCCGTTAGACTATAGCTTTTTTTTTTTTTCAAAACTTCAGAAGGGATACACATAGTGCAATGGTGCAGGCATCATGTCAAGGGCGTGCTGAAATGAGTAGAGTTGTGCATGCACCTGCTTCTGGGTGAACAGATGTTAATGGAAGGTTAGGAAGGCTGGAGAGGTGTTTTCAAAAGCATAGAGGTGATTGTAGACTGCAAGCCTTCGAAATGCTTTAAAAACTCCGCCCCTGACTTTTGTTCCCAATTAAGCTATGGATTTGGTGTATAGATTGTGAACGTGTACACCACAGAAGCCATGCAGCTTCCAAGTCTGTTTGCCTATATATAAAAGACAAAAATATTGTTGTTTTTTCTCTGTTGCTCTGTGAACGCTTCTTAGGGAAACAGGTTTGCTACCCAGGTGAATATCTGTAAAGTTCTGTGTTTAGAAGTTTTACTTTTGATAGTATTAGAGAGAGTAAACTGGAAAACAAATCCAAGTTAGTTGCCCACTTAAAGATCCCCTCAGAAAGACCTACAGCTGAAGCACTTCAAGGTTCACACTGTCCAACCTGCAAAGACGATAGAAGGAACCGGAACAAATATGAGAAATGCGTTTTGCAGTCCAAAAGAGACAAGGAAGCCTTGCAGGATTGTGGAACAGAAAGCTGAACTGAAAAGATGCAAACATGAGACACCTCCAGACCAAGAGAATGAAGAGGTCTGCTTTCCTGAGGTAAGTTTTCTGCCTTTGAGCTGTAAAGGACTGTGGCTTTTCTTTTTAATTTCCTGTGCTTGTTGTCGGTGTACATGAGTGTGTTCCATGAGAGAGGGAATTCTGCACAGAAACTCTATATTCAGTTCTATAGGGAGTCATTCATCCCTTCTATATGGAGGCATGTCTAGGTCCTGTCTACGACAACTACCACTCTTCAAATTATTTTTGAGACAAGGTGAAGGAATAAGAATGTGTAGTATTGATAGTATGGATTATGTCTGCTGGGAATTTTTGTTTGCTTTTTAATGGATGTCTCAAAGAATTAAACACAGCTGTTTGTCAACATTTTCACTTCTTAATGACATTAGTGGTAACAAAAGGCTCATACTTCATTATTTGGTCTGCTGACAAAACTGATTACTTGGAATAATACCACTAAGTTTGTCTCGTGCTGTAAATCTCATCTTAATACGGCATTTTTCAAGGAATAGGTGAAGTGAAAGTTAGGTGTTCCTTCTTGGAATGATTATATGCTTTTACACCATCAAGAAAATATTTTATCCATAACAGCAAGTAAGTCTTTCTGCACAGTTGGTGTCTACTTTGTTTGAACCTTTTAAAAAGATAAAAATAAGTAGATAAAGTAAAGCTTAAGCATTTTTTCCACACTGTCTTTCTCTTTCCACGTTCTTGTCCTTGAGCCCTGTGCCCGAAGTGGGACCTGCTGCTTGCTCTTGCTGTCACTGCTATCAGCAGATTGCCACCTGCTGGATGCCCTCCACGGTGTCCCTGGTCTGTGCTTGGAGGCTTTACCTGCATCTCCATTAGCTGGTGTGGCAACGTGGAGAGGAGAACTCTCAGTGCAACAACCGGTGTGGCAACGTGGAGAGGAGAACTCTCAGTGCAACAACCTGATGTTTGATCTGCCTGTGTTTCAAGGGTTTTACTGTTGACTAGCTCTTTAGTCCTTGGGACCAGCTGCCCAGTGGTGGCTGGGATGCATCTCTTGGTTGATTTGATCCAAAAGGAATCCAATTTGCATTTTTTTGAGACTACTCGGTGATATGAAGCACAGTGCAAGATGCATGGACAGTTGGAAGATTTGCATCAAGTGCATTTTGTATCCAAACAGAGATGGTCATGTAGAAGTAACTTTGATTTGTTTCACCTCTTTTATATGCTTCAAAAACTTGAAGGTCAGTTTAGTTCTCCTGAAGCCTGCCTGCTGACCATTGTTCAGTGGATGACCTGTAAGTATGGAACAGCCTCTGGCAGGAGAGCCTGTGCTGCCAGCGTGTTCCAGGCCTGTCTCCTGAAGACTGCTCCGAGCTCTGAAGGCAGCTAGTCTTTCAGCCCAGTGAGACTCTGCTGACACTTCCAGGGAGGTCTGCTGACGATCCTGCCTGTGAGTAAATGCATTCTCACCAAACTGCCTGTCCTGGGCAGAAGCTAGATTTCTGGGAGACAATGAAAACCTCCCAGTCTCTCCCCCAAAATATCCTAGTTAGTCCTTCTGCATGCGTGAGGCCTTTCTGCCCAGTGATCACATTGAGTGTTGCAAACGTGGATGAATATTATTTGCACTTCACGGATGGAGAAGCCAGAAAGCCAGTGTCCTGCCGCCCACCAGTGGGTCAAAGAGAAGACTGAATCCTCTTTTCCTGCTCAACTGATCTGTGAGTGAGTAGTCTCTGTATTCACTACTTTAAGTTCTGTATACCAGCCCCCTGCTCATTATACGGGGAATTCATAATGCTTTTACATGTCTATTCTTTTCCCCATAGCTGTTAGATGCACTTTTGAGAAGGAAAGAACAAAAGAAAAGAACATTTAAAATCCTAAAACACTCTTAATGTCTGGCAGTTAGACAATATTAATTATACATGTATCTGTGTATTTAGAAACTCAATAAAACTCTTTTATTTCTCAATGATCCAGAAGAACAGCTTGTTCTGTAAAAGGCATTTTCTAACTATAGACAGGTATCAATTCCTTTATTGACTGCATTGATTCCTTCCTCTGCTAATGCATCTACTATCCTGCACCTCCTGATCAGGTGGCTCTGATGTAACTTTACATCTTTGATAGAGGGGATGAAGAAAACTGTTCACAATGCTGTCAGTACGCAGCCACTGCCCATTGTTGCTTTGAAACAATCGGTTGTTTTCATCATCCTAAAAGTTCCCTGATATCTGTTCTCTTAAATAGCACACCACTCCATATTCGATTTTTTTCCATGGGCCAAATATGAGAATGAAGGCAGTCTTGGATATTCACCAATGTTATTTTTGTCTCTGACCACAAATTTAATTTGTTCAAAAGCTGATGAGATTTATGTCTTTGTGGTGACCCACACACTAGAATGAACTCCAGGCTCTCCTTGTCTAGGAAGCATTTGCCAGAACTCATGCCATTAAGCAGCTGGGAGGAATTCAAGTGCAGGTGAACTCTAGTCTTTATGTTGTTTTTGCTCCTTAAGGGAATGGTTTGAGTGAGTGTAAAGTGAGTCTTGGATTTTTAAACATAGGCTTACAGCTTTTTATTTTAAAGGAATTCAGAGGTTTGAAGATACTTTTAAATCATCACAGCAGGAAGATCCAGCATCATAGTCCTATGATGATCCAGGAAGTGAGTATACCTTTTGGCTAGAGTATTCCCCTACACTGCTGGGGAATAGGGAAGTTGGGAAGGAATCCTAAAGGAGAGACAGTAAGAGAGCTAGTGAAGAGCTAGTCTCCAGTGGCCTGCAGTTGAGAGGTGTAGAGGACCCTGGACATGAAACTTTCCTGCATATCTGGAGAAAGATAGGTCTGGTTTGTATTCTGCACAGCTGGAAAGGAGGGGAAGCACTCAGCCTTATGGCATGATGCATGCTGTGTCTGCCAACAGCTTCCTTCTTCAGAATGTGAGTAGCATTGGACTTGGACAGATGCAGGAATGGGGAAACATATACATGATTTCAGTAGTATTAATGGACTTGCTAAAGAAGAGCTCTGCATTTTGACAAGATAATGCATAGCTTTAATATAGCCAATTCCTAGAGCTGGGAGGGATTCTGGTATCTTCCTTGTAGAAATTGCCCAGCTATGACATTTATTTTCAGTGTTTAAGATGACTCCTGAGGGAGATGCAGGTGAAATCCTGGTCCCTGTTTCAGTCAAAGCACTCACTTCTCTTACTAGGACCTGGCCTTTCACCTTACATTTTCAAATAAGTGCTTCGACTATTGAGAATGAGCAGAGAACGTTTAAGTTGTTGTTCAAAATGACCATGGAGCATGTAGTGTCTTTTCCCCCTACCAGGGCAGCTTGTTAATTAAAAAGGAGGAGTCATGACCCTGTCTGGAAGGAACTCAGGATGGAGAGGAGGTGCAAACCCAGAGGGCAAACACAAAGCACACCGAACTGTTTTTTGAAATGGAAGAGTTAAAATACAAGCTCAGAGGACAAAGATAGGGAAAAAGGAAAAATCTTCAATCTGGAAAATGAGAAGGTGCTTATCAGAGGAAATGTGGACATGTTGATGTATGTATGCCTGTGTGCAGCAGTTTTCTTTCCAGTTCCTGTGCTTACTCTGAAGTGTTTTGACTTTTGAAATATATAAAAGAAAGGTGGCTTGTTGCTTGTTTTCTGTATTGGGAGAGATGAAAAAAAGGAGAGGGCAGGTTTTGCACCATTGAAGTTGCAGGAGGTAGAGAGTTTCCCTTGATGTCCATTGGTATTGAATAGAGAGACAAATAACTTAACTTTGTACAGTAAAATGTAACTAACGTGATCTTTTGATGTTCCCGTTAGGAAAGAAGCATACCACTTCAATGTGAACTTTGCATTTGCTACAGCATAAAGAGAAACACTATGTTGTTGATAGCAAAGACGTATTCTTCCTGGCAGAACACTGGGGGAAGCAGTTAAGACATCTTAACACTTCCATGTTCCCAGGGCTGTGAGTTTGCAGGTCACAACAATGCTGTGTGACTAAGGGGAGTGGGATAAATTTTTTTTTCTCTAGCCAGTCAAATCCTGAGAATTGAATTCTTGCAGTTCCTGTAACATCAAAGGTAGGGGTCTTGCTGGGAATAAGAGTGCTTGGAAATGTGCTGCTGAGTGCTTTTCTGCCCCATATCCCTCTCTTATTAAGCTGGGATCTGGGCCTGATCATCAGTTGCTGAACCTGCCCCACTGCAAAATGGACAACTTTATCTAGATGAGTTGAGATGTTCCAACAAGTCACCTTCACTTTCACAACCTGCAGAGTTCTCCAGTGCTGCAGGTATCGTTAGAGTTGTGCTCTAGGAAAACCTACCCCCTGAAACAGCTATGTTAACCTCCAGCAAGTCCCTTGAAATCTGCAGTGCTGTCCCAGACATACAGCACAAACAAAGCACAAGTTGCTGTACTACCTTTGTACCAGGGTTTCCTGATTCTAAGTGCAGTGAGATATGGCCTAAAATGAACCTTTGTTATAACAATCACAAAAGACGCTGGGGTAAAAATCATGTTATTTCCTTTGGAAAGAAAAGAGTTCTATTTTTAATTATTTTTTCCTTAATCTTTCTATTTCATTCTACCAGTGTTTATAGTACAGAGTACAATACTTCTTGTTATAATTGTTCTTTGTGTGACTGGGATATAAGTAGACATTCTGCAGCAAAATGTGATACAGAGTCCAAAGAGCTTGTGTGGCAGGAAGTTCTAAAAAAAAAATCCCACATAGCTCCCACCCACCCACCCCAAAAAAAAACCCCAAAACCCAAACAAAAAATGTAAAAGACTGTCATAGTTCCCACGTGGAAAATGATTATATCCTTTGGAATGTAGCTTTTGTGTCTGTCCTGTTAGGATTCTTTTTTTTTTTTTTTTTAAGGGATACTTTCTTTTTGGAAAATCAGAATTGAGGGTATTGATTTTGATTGCTGACAGAAAGTCTGCCACTGGCAATGTTTTTGCTTTTTTGGTGTTGAACGGTTGGCAGGGTTTCTGTGTGTCAGTTCTCTTGCTCTTCTGTACAGCCAGAGGACCCAAACCGACCCCTGTGACTGCAGAGCGTCGTAGTCTTCAGAGAGGCTTTCACCCACCCACACGTCAGGCTGATAGTACTGCTGAAAGAGGTTGGTTTTTACCTCTTTGCTGTCATTCTCATTTCTCTTTTGCGATGGCACAAGCAGCATGGCTGGCAAGGGAGCAGATCAGGGAATGACAGTGAAAAATTGTAGAAATTTGAAAGAATTAAAGTGAATTGAGGAGTGAGGGAGAATAGAAAATCTCTCATTCTCTGTTTGTCTCCTCTCCTACACCTTTCTGGGGAGCGAGGGTGCGTTTTGCCGGGGGGTTGTTGTCTCCTCTCTAAATTTCAAAGGCTTTAACCAGTGCTAGAGGGGAGGCTGGACTGCTTTCTTGCACCTCAAAAATCACTTCATCCAAGGCTTTGTGGCAGGACAACGTGAGGAGGTTGCAGTCCTACTGTAGATGAGATGATGTACCTTAGATGTTGCAGAAACAAAAATATTGTCTGTTCAGCTGCTTTTGTGGGTACTAAGGCTGCACCCGGATGGGGAATTCAGGGGCACGCTGATACAGTGCAGTGTACCTTATGTGGCCACTGGCAAAATTGCATTTCACATTAGTAAAAAAAAAAACCCCAAGTTATAACCAAATATGTCTTCAAGCAACTTGTTGCTGGTGAAAAAGTTGTTTCTGCGTGCACAGTTATGTGAGCAACAGATCCTATTTTGGCCCACGCCTCCCAGCGGACCTATGTACAAGGGAGAGGTCTTGTAATGAACACCAAAGGTAGGATTTTCAAAAATGACTGTAAAAAATATCTGTGCTAGGCTTATAGCAGAAGTCTGGGAAAGACAATAGTCAGATGCCTCAGTATATTTGAGAAGTGATTTTTGTGCAGTAAACAAAAGATAAGAAACACACACCTGGGATGTCCTCGTACATTATGGCTGAGATAAACTAACAGCTGTCTTGTTGTTTACTTCCCCTGCCTTTACTAGCACTGATCTGATCTTCCCTCCCCTTGCTTGCACTGATGCTCACCGAAATGGCTGGAAAGGGCTTTTGTTGAGGCATGGAGTGTTTTGCTAGAGATTGTTTCTACTATTTTAGGGAGTTGAATAGGGTTACTGGGTGCTCAGAAGGACTTTTTGATCTGGACTTTACAAGCCTTGGACTCTGTTCAATAGTAAGTGGCCAGGAGAGAGGGAAGGGACTGCTCCCTTTTGCCTGAAGCAAACTTTTAATTCATTTCAAACTGTCCTGTGAAACCATAGGTTGGTTAAGAAAAAAAATTTTACAAGTACTTTATCAAGTATGTCATGCTGCCTCAGCCCTTTGTTCTCATTTATGGCAAGTGAATGGTATCCACAGACATTTATGCACGAAAAATAATTTATCAAGTTATGATAATTTCCATTATTTTACAGGATGCCTGCCTGAAGGAACTAGCAGAGCTGAAGGACTGTGTTGAATAGGTAATGTATGAAAGGGTGGTGAGTTAGATTGTAATACAACTCACAGCACAAAAGGGAAGCATATATTCAGCATCTCTGTGCTGGTTAGATAATGTGTTTTACTGAAGTTTTGATAAAACTACTAGTAAAAAAAATAAAAAATAATAATCTTACTGCATCATGGACACTGCTTGGTTTACTGCAAGGTGATTTATGAATGTAGACAAAAAATTCTGGTGTGCAGTTTCTTTGGATTGTTTTGTGGTCCCTTTTGAGAAGCCGTTAGGAATCCTACCACCTACAGGTTAATTGCCATGAAGACAGACTTTGCTCTTTTTTCCTAATACTTGGCCCTTCCAGAATTTCTTCTGCCTGAGGAAGTCAAAGCTTTTTGCAGGTATTGTAAGATTTTCTGTGTCAAGGCACAGGCCTTGTGAGAATGGTGTGGAAAGTGCTCTGTAGGCTGCATGCTGGAAGGCCCTTAGTGTACCTGGACATTCCCCACTTGGGTTTCCTGCCCCTTCAGCTGCCAGCCAGAGCAGGGGATGGAAATTCCTTTGGGATGTGGCAATTCTGTCCTGGAGAGAGGAGTTATGCAGGGATTCATTTCACAGAAACATCTTCCAGGTGGATTTTCTTTTCATTTAGTGTGAGATTGAGTGTGTTTCACAGGCAAACACTGCTGAGCTCAGCTGTGTGGCCTAAAATGGAGTTTGCCCTGCATTTTAGAGTTGCTGGCTCTACATTAGGGTGAGGAGGGCAAACGGTAGACTTTGGTTTTGTACCATCTGTGAAGCATCTAAATGAGAACTAGCTGTTGAATAAAACTGAGCAACATTTTCCTAGTTACTCTTTATATGAAGTTGAATATTACCCAGTATATTTACTGCCTCACCCATGCTAAATGTGTCAGTGACTGTTAGTACTCATATTCTCCAGCTAATCCCGTTTGGAAATAATGATGTCTCCAGCCAATGCGAAGTGGCATTAATTGTGCAATATCCCCGTGCTTTGTAAGTAACTTCAGAAATATAACAAGCTCGGTGGGTAGTGTTTTCCCTAATGTGTTGATGTGTTATCACCTCTGTTTTGATAAGCACAGAGAACAGTTTGCTTCTGAAGAAGGTGGAAGAGCTACAGAAAGCCCTTGAGAAAGTCTCCCTCGTGTAGCTTGGCCTCAGCTGTTCATGAGAATGCAGCAAGGTTACCAACTTCCCAGCAGAAACCAGTGGATGTTCGGTCAGGAATGCAAATTGTACAGGCATCATTGCCTGTGTTCAGAAACTTGTACAATCACTGAGATAGCTTCATTCTTCCCCAGACTCAAAACTGATGATGGCATGTGGTTGGTGATCATTGGCTTCTGAAGGGAGCAGTGCAACTTGGCTGCTTCTGTTTTAACCTCTTTCATTGGTTTATGCATGCACCTACATTATCCAGCGAGGAATGGGTGTACACAATAGCTCTAGCTATTATGATCAATTAGAAAAGTCCAGATACTGCTTTCAGAAGCTTCTCAGCCATAGGACTGAAGCTGCATGGCTGGTTTGAAGCTGAAGGCTATTTCTGTGCAACACTGAGCTGCCTTTCAGTGGGAAAGGGAGGAAAGGGAGCTGTGTGAACATGAGGGCCTGCGTGCTACAAGGGCAGTGTGCTAGTTCTCAGGGTTTGAAACAAGCTGGAGCAGGCAAACAGGTACCCAACCAGCTACACAAGGAGAGTTAAATTCAGCCTCAGCTTGCTAGGCCTGAATGAAATCAGCATTAACAGGGTATGAGGAGAAGGAAGGTTTCATCCAGGAATAAACTATGAATCTAGTTAACAAGCAAGGGATATGGGAAATTCTCACTGAGGAAACGGACAGAGGTTTGCAGGAAGTAATAGTTCTAGTCTTCAAAGTGGGCAACTCTGCAAATTTATTTTCTGGTTTTTATTTTAAGTCTTAATTGCTTAATATCTCTGCTCTGACATTCACATGCTTCTGGTCTGACTGCCTCAGGCAATATCATAAACTTTATGAACCTCTTGATAGGCATTTCTTAAAGATGATATTTTGCAGTGGCATGGTAAGCAGGCCCTTTGTGTCAGTCAGACTAGCCTTCCCACTTCGGGCTGATATTCTGCTGTGTAATATTTGGAGTTGCTTTTTTTCTTAGAAAACTCTTTGACTTCAAACCCCAAATTGGTCATTGTCAAGGATTGTGTTAACTCACACCTAGCTGTTTGTGTGGCCCCTTTAGTACTAGATCTGAGAGCTCATTGCTTGGTTAGCTGTGATGGTGCCCTTGGCAATTCCAGTACCTTCAGATATAAAGGTGTTACTGGACTGAGCTCCCCAGAGCAGAACTTAATCAGAACTTAATACACACATTCATAGCTTAACAGCTGATTTTTGTTTGTTTGCTTTTACTACTTATTACAAATGTAATTTGTGTATCTTTTTTTTATCTATTTTAGAAAATGTAAGATGCCATGAAATGTGCATTAAAAAGTATAGCAAGTTAAGAGGAGCCCTTCATGAGAACCATGTACATCTGTAAGTGTGGAAGGCTGCTTGAAAAGAGAGCAATGATCTGAATAATGTGAGAACTGGATGGTTTGTAACAATTCATTACTCTGGCAACTAGAATTTCCTAGCTGTGTTACTAGTGTGGTTACTTATTGTTAATTGGTAACCTGCTTAGACTTACTAACCTTCTTATTGGTAACCTGCCTAACTATTCTTAGTAATCGGTTTAGTGTTAGTAAGCCCTAACTATTAGTAGCAAGTTTTGAGCTATGCAAATGCAAATATGCTTGTTTTTAGTCCTGTTGACAACGGGCTTCCATGGTACCATTTCTGTTCATGAAATTAAACATGGTCTCATTTGCAGTCATAATTATCAGAAAACAACAGTATTTCTTGCCTGTAAACATCTGCCTTCTCTGCACTACAGCCACTTAAGCATGTGGTGGATTTTCTCGTGTGGCTAATCCTGGGATGCAGTTCTGTGAGACACCAATCATAACTGAGTGAAGTCCTGCTTGTCCCTGTCATTTCCTGACCTCACCCCCTCCTTTTGGCTGGGCTATTTTAGTGAGTTAATTTGACTCAATGAAAGGGTCTGAAAAAGAAGGAAGAAAAGAAAGGACAGGGGAGGACAGAGCTTGTGCTCTTTGGGCACAAGCAAGCTGTTTTATATGCTCAGCTGTCTGTGAAAGGATTTACTCTCTGAGTAAACATGATGTACTTCCTCTGAAGTATGCAGAGATGCCCAGTAAGACTGGATTGGGGATTGTACTTCTGTGTGTTTGTGCACACTTAGCACAGTGGAAGCCTCTTAATGCTGTTATTCCTTAATACAAAACTAATATCTAAAGCAGTACATCAGGTCCTACAACTTTCTTTGAATCTGTGAGGTTTGCCTTACTCGTGTGATCCCCAATTTCTCTGCTGCTTCACCTGACTGCTAGGTTTTTTAGTATACAGTAGGGATGGAAATTTTTCTGATACTATTGTAAGTCTTAGTTCTCATCTGGCATTCCTCAAATACCTGAAATTCCTATTGAAGAAAGGAGCAATTTTGAGTTTTGCTGGAGTATGCAAGGGCTTTTTTTTTTTTTTTCTCCTAAAGCCAAGTAATTATCAAATATTATACAATCAGAGATGTAAGACTGACATTCCACTGAAGGGTGAGGAGGACAGACATCAAACAGTTTCTAATTTTATCTGCATGTTAACGTTTGTAAGCATGCAGCTGTGCCATATCTTGTAATAATGGACTAGTTCCTGGACAAATGTATTCTGCCTACAAAACTGATGTTTGACTTAAATTTGTGGGCAACTGTATAGACACACTCTTAGAAATAATTTTTAATATATATTTTGAGCTTTAGAGTGCCTATTATCTGCTAAGCTCAGCAAATATTCTGTCATTCCAGAAGCCTGAGGATCCTAAATGAGACTATAATTAAATAATTTCAAAATAGTGATGACTTTAAACGTTTTTTCCAAAAAGTCACACTTTTGTTACTCTCTTCATTTGGAGCAGCTGTAAAAGGTAATGATGTCATAATTTTTTTCTAAAAGGAAAAGAGAACGTAACCTCCTGCTTGATGTTATGGGAATTATGCACAGGAGAAGATGGCTTCTAGAGGCAGCGATATCATATATACAAAGAACCCTGGAAAAATGCAGGTAAATTTGGAAGGCAAACCAAAGGATAGAAACACCCCCTGAAGAAGAGTGGTTTTCTGGCCAAAGCTCAATATGATGTAAAACAGTCCACAGTAGCAACTCTTCTTGCTCCTATAGCCCCACTGGAGTCCAGTTGGGTATCGTGCTTTTGGAGGCTGTTTTTCAAAGTTGGGTGCTTTGTTTTCAGAAGCGTTCAGTGGCACTTTTATGTTCGCTTTCAAAATTGTTATTGACTTCCCTGAGAACAATACCACAACGTTTCATTGCACCCAGAAAAAGCACAATATCCAAAACTTCTGGCTTCTTACTTCAAAACATAGAAATATATATAATTATATATGTAAATAGAGAGTTAGAAATGTATATAAATTAGCTTTATGTACAACCTGTCAATATTTTAACATTAGGACTGTATTCAGTGCAAGGTAGGTGAGAGTGGGTGCTGAACAGTCACACGGGGCACTGCATCTGGCTGTAACAAAGTAGTTTTTATTCCTCTGTGGGCCTTGTACTTCTGTTTGGTTTACTTGGCAGTGATATTCCTTTTCCTGTGGAATTTGCCACTGCTAATAACATACCATTTCTGATGTCTCTAAACTTCAGTAAATGCAGCTGGCTTATTACAGCTGGCAGGTCCTACGACCTCATGGCCATTTTCAGCCTTGGCTCACCAGATATTAGAGCCTTTCCATAACAAATGCACTGCCTGTGGGCACTAAACTTCCAGAATCTGGATCTCCTTCCTGGGGTGTGTATCCCCTACAAATTATATACACTTGCAAGCTAGTGCCTTGCAGCCAAGTGATAATGCTGACCCTTCAGACTGCCTGTAACATCAGCCTTCTCCAGCACAGTGGATATGGGTACAGCTTATCTCAGTGGGAACCTGTGGCAGGTGTGAGCAGATACACACGAGGAAGTTTAGTACAGAATTTCCAGCCAAGGCTTTGGTCACATTCAGTACCATGAGAATCACTCAGAAGCCCAGAATGACATCTGTAGTGTTTATGGACTTACAAGTACCGTTCTTCCAGTCCTGCTGGAAATATTGTGCCTGGCACATCCTTTGACTCCATCACCTTTTTTATGATCACATTTTGTTTCAGTATCTGTTGCTCAACAAGTAATCTGGGTCTCTCTCCTTACAGCTTCAGGTGATGAATTCCCATTAAATAAATGTTATTCTTGCACTTTTAAATTCTTTTTTAATACTGCAGTCTATATGCAAAGTTATCTTCTTCTTCCCATGTGGTATTCTTAATCCTTTTTTTGGATACACCTTTCTCATTTTCTTTGCAAATTTTTGAATGTTTCTACTTTTGTGCTTTGGCCGTTAATTAAAATATTAAAGACAGAACATTCAATAATCTGTGAGAAACATTTCTATTCATCTCCCTCCTGCTAGGCAGCTTCCCTGAAAGCATAACTGATCATCATTTCTCCTTTGATGAGCTTCTTACCTTAAAATGCTTCTTGTTATATCATCTTTTGTGAATCAAATGACTCTTTTTTTTCCTCCATGTTAGTTGCATCAAAATGTTCTGAGTTCTGACAAAGCACTACATAATCTATTCTCCTTTCCTACGGTACTACTCTCCATCTTGGTAATTTACCAAAACTTTCACCTGGAGTTGGATTTTCATATTAAGGTCAAATAATTACTTGTTTTTTAGGCCAGCCTGTTGTTCATCTCATGACAGCGTGGTGTCCATGCCTTTTACTCTGTAGAATTTTTCACTGTTGTACTTTGCTTCATGATGTTTAATTCATCCTGACCTGTCTCTCCCCATTTTTGTTCTGCCATCTGTGATTTTTCTTTATTATTTCTTTCCTTTTTAGTTCCTTATTGGAACACTTATCCCTTTCTTGGTTGTAATGCAATTTCTGAACAGTTTTTTTGACTTAAATTTCATGATTCTTTCACTTTGAAAATCTGTGCTGCTCAAAGTGATTTCCATAACCAGTTCCTTTAATATCTCAAGTTTTGAGCTCTCGGATCTTTTCCAAATTGAAGACTCCTAGTATATACAGTCAGATGAAAACCAAGCTACCTTCTTGTCATATGAAAACCATTCTTTATCTTTGCTCATTCTTGTTGCCTTCTTCCAGTTACGTAATAAATTCCCTTTAAGATGGGAGGACCAGGACTGCATGCAGTATTCAAGATGGAATTGCTTTTTCTCAGTGTACAGCATTGTATAGTTTAGGAATATTTTTTACCCTCACATGCATTTATTTGTACTTATTAAAACTGAACTATATCTGTTCTTCTGTCATTGTCATAAGATCCTTCAGCATGTTCTTTGCAGTCAATTTTGTTTTTTCACAGCGTTGAATAAGTCTGTGGCCTCAGCAAACTCTTTGGAATGGATCCCTTCTGAGTGTGCTGAACAGTTGTAATTTCATTGAATGTCTGCTGATAACTGCATTTATACTGTGAAAATTGACCTTTTCTTTCCTGAACTTCTAATTGGTTACTAATTCATGAAGACCTTTCTTTTCCTACAAGGTTGGCTTCTTTAAGATGCTTTGATAGGAAATTGTGTCAAATGCTTCCTGGAAATCTAGGTAAACCACATCAAATGGATCCCCTTAGTCCACATGATTCTGCTTGACTTTCTAAAAAATGCTAAAAAATTTGAGGCATAACCTCCAAAAGCTATACTAAGTCTTCCTTGTTATATCAGTGTTCATTAATTCTGTTATTAAGGTTAATATAGTAAAAACAAAGTGAAAAACTCAATCTGTTATATATAGGTTCTCAACTCCTCCTTCTAAAACCTTAAAAAAAAAAAAAGCATTGTTTTTGCTACTTCCTTCCAGTTCAAAGGTGGTTTAGTAATATTTTTAGTCTCTGTCTTAATAGTTCAACGATTATCTATTTATGTCCTTTCAGAACACTTAGTTGAGTGCTGTCAGGTCTTAGAAATGGCTTTGAATTTTTTCTGATTTGAAATGTCTTCAAATAATCTTTGAGAAAAACATAACTTAAAGCTCCTCTGCATTCTTTCAAAAAAATTTTATTTCCTAAGGAGACAAGTATCAGTAATAGGTGGCTATGAATTCAATAACATATTGTACAACTCTTCAGAATTATAGAATACTGACAAACGCAAGCAAACCAACCTTGAGTTTATATTGTGGGGCTGTCGGGTATAACTAGAGATTGTAAACTGTGATTTTCCTTGTGAAGTAATGATTAATATTTTCATGTATGACATATACACAATGGATATTTTATTTAAGTAAAAAAAATAAGTTTCAAATTCATATTAGTTATGCTCACACTTTAAAAATAAATAAAAGTAATAATGTTAAACTTCTAAACAGTTTCTCAAAGTCAAGAGGAACAAATAATAACAGATTTAGCTAGTGCTCTTGCATACTGCGTGGAAGAAAAAAAAAATATCCTTTTTGCTAGTCATTGCAGATGCTTTTCCAAACCTGGTAGTTTTAACAAATGCATTTACTACTCAATGGACGTGTTTTGAGCACCTGTGCAATGTCACATTATACTCTGTCCTGACAAAGCTTGTTTGCAATCCTTGTTTGTGGTCTGCTATTATGTGGATGCATCTTTCCTAACATTGCATATAACAGTTTAGGAGGAAGGCTGGTAATAGGAGAAGGTGCTACTAATAGAAAGAAATAAAAACCAAACCTTCTATATTCACTCTGTGTTTTGTAGTAGCTGAAGTCCTGAGTAGCAAGCGTGTAATAAAAGGTACTAACACACTTCTTTCCATATTTTCATGCAACTAGAGTTGTTGGGCTACATTTTTATCTGATGTAGTAAGATTCTCTCTTTACAGTGTACGTTTACTGTCTCAATAAAGAAATTTGAAGACTAATGTCAGCATTTGTTATGTTATGAAGAATGATTTCACATGATTGTGAGAAGAGCTCATGAAGTTGAAAGGACAGTTTTGGGGCTTGGTTAGACAGTAATACAAGATCTGCAGCACAACATATTCTACAGACTTACTCTTCTACCTTGCTTGTCTGTAAGTGTTAAAAATCTCTGTGAAAGTTTAAGTGGCTCCTCTCAGGGTATTCTAGGCATTTTCTCCTCTATAGGGAGAGCCTTCAGTGACTGCAGTACTGTTAATATTTTAGCTGGACAAAGTAGTTGAGTTGAATAACAACTTGTTTCCTCCAAAAGCAGTAATCTTTTCTGGCCCTGGCACTCATCTGACCCATCTCAGAGCTGATTCCGCTCACTTAAGTGGGCAGCAGACAAACCCCATGGGAAGAGAAGGGAGGAATTGAACAGGTTAATTTGGCCATATTGTCTAACTGCACAACAAGTTGTCTTCCTAGCAGCTGCTCTGCTAAAAACACTCAGAGGTCTTGCACAACAAACCCTGGTCTATTCATTGCCATCCTAGAGGGTCTTGCAAGAACAGACCCCAGAAGTACTGAAATGTTTGAGACTGGGAGGCACTGGTAATGGCAAATTCCTGCTCCAAAATCTCACCTGGCTTTGCCAGCACGTAGAAAGAGATGGAAGTGTTAAGACCTCAGTGCTTGCCAACACACCATGCAAGACATTATTATTAAACAGGGGTTGCAGTTCATTTTATGAACAGAGGTGCGCTGATGTCACAGGAGACTAGAATAAAGACTAATATAAAAGTAAAATTCTTTCTTGGTGGAAATTAGTAACTTGATCTTTCTTACTGGAAAATAGACAAGATTTCTGTGCTGGAAAGACTGTTGTTAAGCTAACAGGTTTAAATTCACTGAATTTTGTATCAGTAGCAAAGCACCAAGTTTTTCTTTGGTGTCTATTTCACTGCCAGCAATGAAATAGATTCCTGAGCCTCTCAGGCCATCAGTCTGCCTTCCTTTCAGTCAGCTGCATCATCATTGGATTTCTCTTCTGAATCATCATCTTCATATTCCTCATCTTCATATCTGAAGGCACCCTCAGCTTCAGGGTCAGACTGACCCTCCTCTTCACGCTCAAGGGACTGGTCAGACCAAGAGCTGGGTCTTAACTGATCATCGTCCTCCCCTTCCTCCTGGGAAAGGCCAAGCAGCAATACTGCCTTTGCTTCCTCTTCCTCCTCATCCTCTTCAGGGTGCTGGTCAGAGAGGGGGCTGGGCCCAGCCTCCCCTGCATAGCAAGGTTGATGAGCATGAGGGCTGGCTCTTGCCTCTTCCTCATCCTCCTCCTCACTGGACTGGCCATCCAGGGTGGAGGTTTTGACACCTTTTCTCTTCTCTCCCTCCTCCTCCTCGGACTGCTCAGACTCAGGACTACTGCCAGCTGCTTCCTCAAAGGATTTCTTTTCTTTCACTTTATCCTTGATGACTCTGAAAAGACAATTTGCATGTGTAATTTCATTTTCAGATAGGATGCTTTACAGTAGGTTTTAAAAGGAATGCTACCTTCAGGTACTCTAGGACAAACCCCTGTAGGCTTGGCTAGGGTAGAACTGGTGAAGGAAAAGGGAAGGGGGGGACGCACTAGAGTCTCCTTTTATGCTAGAAAGTCTCTCAACAGTATTGCTTATATATTTCCATGTTTTTCATTTCCAATTCCTTTTATATAATAATACCTCATGGATATTGAAAAGTACTTTTTATAAGGCTTATTACAGTAAAAGTATGCAGAATGAAGTGACTGACCAGCAACCTCCCAGAATTTTTGGTGAAAGGAACAAATAAATTTTTTTTTTCTTTTTTCTTTGAAGTACATAACATAATATATCCAGTGCTATCCTCGGTTTTATGAAATAATATTTGATTTGGGAAAAACAATTAAAAAAATGCTAATGCTAACTACATGGAGTCAAATACTTAGCTGGGAAATTCTACCAAAAAAACCCCCAACAACAAAAACCCTCTCACATTAAAAATTGCTTTCTAATTACTAGGTACGTAGTGGCAAAAAAAAAAAAAGCCTTCAGTAATCTCTACCTTTCTCTGGCACCAGTGGCGTTATTAAAATCTTCAGCACTGGAGCATCGTAGCAATTTAGTTGTTTGGCCTTTCTTTGAAAGAAGCTCTGGGCATATCCCCAGTGCTCTCAGTCTGTTAGAATAATGCTTTTCTGCAGCTATTCTGGCATTTTTCTGTAGGAAAAACACAACGGTTATGTGTTATCTAAATGCATTAAATGCCTGTCTTGTGAGACTTATATTAATACTCTCTTTCATTAACTGCATCTGACAATTGCAGGTAAGAATGGCAAAACAATACTTAACAATTTTACACCAAAATTTCATTTCCTGTACTAGTTTAAATCTGGTTTGCTCCCTGTGCCCACTGGCTAAGAAGTATTTATTCTGTACATAGCTATTGATTGAGGAAGGGGGGAGATGTGGACACGTACAAAATCAGATATAGTCTTCCCAGAGCTTCTCCCTTATCCCCTTTCCTTCTCTGTCTTCTCTTTGGGAGCTGCTGCCCTAGAATAGTATTGATTCTTACAGTGCTGTTTAACAAATTCACAGATGTGTATCTCTGCCTCTTAAACAGAGGGTGTAAATTCTGTTCTTCCAGGTAATATCTCAGTGAGGAGGACTTGGGCTCCAACCTACACAGATACTCCTGCCCCGCAGCAATGGCAGACCAGGAAACCCACACAGACAGCAGGGATGAGGGAATTCATGATCTGTGACTTGCTGCCTCTCTGGGTTTGGAAACACGTGAGGGACCACACTGCCAGCACACGGTCATACTGAAACGGGGAGATAAAAATACTGCATCTGAGCTTTAGAGTCAACACTAAGAATTACTTGAATTTTCTCATCACTTCTTTCCCAACTTAAACCTCTCACATTTTCGCTTTGATTTTTTGTTGTGTTTAGAGTTACTCATGTTGTAACTGGATCAGACAACATGTTTAGAACAGCCATCTCTGTTCCCTGGGCAAGCAAGCCATGAATGCTCAGTCACAAAAATTAGTAATGTCTATATGAAAATGGGGCAACAGAGATTAAAATGGACAAATACTGGTCTCAAGAGTATTTTTCAAATATCTCCTAAAAATGTTTGACTACGAGTACAAATGCCTTGTGCAGTATATGAAGATAAGATTAAGAAGTAATACAGAAGCAAGACAACCTGGGTGACTCTTTCAAAAAGCAATGGCCTTTGATTTACTCTTTCTTCCATTTCTTGCAACTCTTGCAAATATTCTTGCATTCTCTGCTTGTCATAATTCCTAAGGGAAACAGAGTTCAAGAGAAATTATTATTAATTTATAATACAAGAAGTAATTTTCCAGAGCAGCTGAAAGTTAAATTGCTCATAACAAACTAAATATTGTCCTATGTAAAGATATATAAAAGGTAATTTTTTTTTACGGTGGTTACAGGGTCTGAGGTATATTGTCTAATTTTCACAGCACTTGCTTGCCTGCAAGTACGGAACAAAACTGTCTCTGAAGTAGTCACTTTGGATAAGCAGAGAGGTCCTGGCCAGTGAGGTTAAACAGAGGCTGAGTTTGGATTCTTAGGTTTTTTTGGATACTTAAGGGTTTGGTTTTTTTAAGTTTGGATACCTAGGTTTTTTTAAATGCTGATTTCATACAGATATTCTAGTTGTTCTAAGCAAAATTTAAACAGTTTGATAAAATCAGAATACACCACAGGAAATTAATATCATTAAATAAAAAAAATCAGTACTTTAAGGTAAAGTTTGATGATAAGAACCTTGCTGCTTTGCCAGTCTGTCTCACAAGAGGGGTGGCCACATCCTGGATCATAGCACACCTCTTTTCCTAGTTGGTTTGTCAATATAGCAGGATGATGAAACTGTTGATTCATCAACTGACCTGATATCTTGGATCACAGCAAGCACTAGATAATCCAGGTAGCATGGCTTGTAATCCTCAGTGTGTGACAGACACCTCTTTGTGATGTTGCCTCTGTCATGGGCTAGCTCTAGCATTACTCAAACACTGAAGGGCAGGTATGAAAGCTGGGGGGCATTTTATACTTGTGTCTCCTCCTGCCTCTTTCCCTTATCCTCCTCTGAATTTCTGCAGTAAGGCTGTGCACTAAGGCAAGTTATTCACCATTTTCAGGGAGTGAACTTCATTGTTGCTACTTGCTTGTTCTCTCAGGCGGCTTTGTACAAACCTAATTATCTGTTAGAAGAGCACTTACATTAATATACCTTATTACCCAGCCTCTGCTGAAATAAGCATTATCAAGTTAAGCACTTATACCAGCCTTAATGCATCAGCACTAGGGAAGTAATCTTGCTTTATAATAGCATAATTTTATGTGCAGACAAGAATTAAGCATGAGTGTTTTACAATACTCCTGAAATCTGATTAAGCTAAGTACTGTAATGTGAAGTTCGCTGTTGAATGAACTCGAATTAAATCTGTAAACACACCCACTCTGTCCTAATTCTCCACCTTGCTACTGTAACTCAAATTGTTTTCTGCTTCTGTCCTGGAGTCAGCAGATCCGTCTGCCTAAGGACACATTATAAAGCTCCTGTTATTAACAGTATCTGCTGGTCGTGTTGCAAAAGCAATTGTGCTTGAGCTTTGACTCTAACAAAATAGAAGGGACTGCCCTCTTAGACCTGCATCTCTACCACTGCATCTCTGCTCTCCAGGACCCTCTGTAAGCCCTGCTTCTCCTAGACTGCTGCTTCTTTCTATGTGTGCTTTGGCTTCAGCTGTCTCTGGGGGAGGTGGGCATAGATGGGTGCTGGATAGTCACTGACTGCCCATGTGGCCAAGCAAAATGCTTGTTGCAGTGCTGCTCCTGGCACTTCCTGGCTGACATTGCTGAGCCACTGTGCTGCACGATTTCAGCGTGTAAGAACTTGTGTGCTTCACTTTCTGCTACATTTTCTGGTTGCAGTGCAGCAACATTGGTGGTGAATAACCATTATGAAGTTTGCTGGTGGAACGATGTGCAGTAACTGTCTACCAGGTGGTGCTGCACTATTTCAGCAAATTTGCTTATAACAACCCAGAGTTTAAAGTCTATTAAGAATAAACCCTCCGTTTTCCATTTTAGCTATAAAGAAAGAAGAGACTCATGTAAAGCAAAAAAAAAGAAATGAGGAAACATTATTTGTTACCTTTCAACTCCCAGCCATAAAGACAGCCTTAGCTTCTACCCTCATTTCAGAAAGATCTCTATCCTGGACCATATTCTAAAGACCTTAAAGTTTAGTATGGTAACTTAAAAGTTGCTAGTCCAAGCTACAAATCTTGTGTATCTATCTTATGATCATTCACCCTTGTATTGTTTTGCCCTACTAATGCCAGTTACTGGCAATTTGCCTGGTTACTGGGGATGAGAATTCATAGCTGTGGCCCAAGAATCCTGCCTATGCATGAAGCAAGGGGGGTGGCATAGTCAGTACCTCTCACCATCTCCACATAACAGCGCTTTAAGCGGACGACACGGCTGCAGTGCCGTCATGCTAAGACAGACTATAAACCTCACTAAACACTTATTCAAACAGGGATGATTTTTTTTTTTCCTAGGATTAAAAAGAAAAGGAAGCAGAAATGGTTAAATTAGCCAGAAACACAAGGTCAAGCAGCAATTCTGGAGCTAGATCAGCATCAGAGAGCTGGAGCCACCTGGACTGCTAGCTTACAGCACTCTGAGAAGGTCCTGCATACTACTTTTGTCAGTTGTATAGAAACAGTCTTTGAATTTGTATCTCTACTAAAGGTTACTTTGGATCCCATTCCTGCTGAGCACCAGCAGCTTCCTGCTTAGCTGCTGCTGTGTGTGCTAAGTTAAAATAATATTCCTGCTCTAATTTTCCCTCTTAAGTGGGGATCTGCTGGGACAAAGAAGCGAATCATGAAATGTTCACTACTTTAGGAGACAGCTAGCACCAAAGCAGTACCAACACCTATCAATCCTGCAGTGCAAAGATATTCTGTAACTACACTATTCCTTTTCCTTTTTTTTTTTAAAAAAAAAAAACCTTTCCCTTTTTAGTTGATATGGCAATTGAGAAATCACAGCAGTCTCCTGTTAGCTGATCTACAATACTCTAAGGTGGAACACATAGATCAAAATCATTAGAACAGGCAACAATTTCTCAGTTGAAATACTAGAATTTTTCCACTTTTTTTACTAGCTGCCGGTACAGTGTATAGTTTATCCAATGTGTAATTACGTAAACTTAGACTACGCTATTTTTTTACATTGTATGTTTAACATACAATGTAGAATGAGAGGTTCAGGATTCAGGGGAATGCAACAAAATACCTGAATGTTTTTAATTTGGATTTAGACATCTGAGCTAGGCTCTGATGTGGGTCATTGGCCTCAGCCCGAGTTGTTACAATTTTCTGGAGTTTTTTCGTTCTTTGTTTCTGCTTTGTTCTGTTCCTTTTTTGTTGTTCTTCCAGCTTTCTCTTTTCCTCAAGTGAATTCCTGGGTGGAAAAATAAACTAAGGCTGAATTAATTTTTAAATCGAGAGCAAGACTTCAAAGGAAGCTTTGGCAAAGGAAAGTCAAAAGAGAAGAAAAACAGGGTGAAAACAGGGTTGGCATGAGAAGACACAAGGTCTGTGCCATTTTAAGGGATTCAGGCATATCCTGGGAAACAGCAGTCATTTGTCCCTCTCCTATGGACATTCTGAGAAAAATGCACTACTTTTTCTTTAACAATCATAAATATTAATTAGGTCCTATATTGAAATATTCTGTTTTCTATTATAATTAAGTCTTTATATTAATGTATTAAGTCCGATATTCATTGCATGGAAGAACTGACTAAATATGTAGAAATACAAAAGCAGTCTACTCTTAAAGTATATATAAAATGTAGAGCATCATTAAAGGAGTCACCTTATGGCTTGTAGCCGCCGTCTTGTGGATTCTGTGATTTTTGGCGATTTAGATGCTCCAAATCCTGAGAGATGTGAATTTGCACTTGAATGTCTTGTTTGAGGTTTACGTCTTAGAGAGGCATATGGCCAGCGTGTTTCTTTCAACTTTTCTTCATCCTCTTGAATGTCCTTCAAAATCTTCCCCTTGTTTGAAGGAATACACGGAGTACGAAGATGGAAAGGCTCACAGACTGTAAGGTGTTTCAATTGTTTTTGTTGCAGGAGCTGTTTCTGAAATTTCTGGTGTAGCAGTTCAAAATCTGGAACACCTGGTTTGATCCTGGGTTTATGTTCTGTTTCCTTTGGTTCAATGCACCTGTGTTTCTTCTTATTAGTATCTTTTAAAGCCAGTCTGCTGTTGGGTAGAGATGAATTACGTAGCAACTCTTCAGCTCTCATTCTGATCCTGATCTCTCTGTAGAGCTCTTCCTCCTTTATCTTGTCATTAACAGCTGGGCTGGAAACCCATTTAGGCACTGGCTTTGCTCTGAACGGTTTTGTTTTCTTTTCGGGTGCGGAAAGGTTTCTTAATTGCATTTCCCTTATTTCACTCCTTTGCTTCTCTCGTTCAATGAATTTAAATGGCTTCTGAGAAGCCAACAGCTTGAGTTTGCTTCTCTCTTTCACAGCCCTCCTGCGTTCCTCGTTTTGTTGCACGATGTCGTGGTAGAGCGGAAGGAAGACGGCAGCAGGCACTGGGTTGGCTCGGAATTTTTTCTGACACTCCGCTTCTTCCTCCAGTTGCTTCTTCAGTAAGTTATTCTCCATTTCGATCTGTGACTTTGATTTGATGTTCTGTTCTTTTTTCCTAGCTTCTCTGATAGTCATCTGGAAAGGCTGGGGCACGGTAACTTTTGGTGACCATGCTTTCTGTTTCTTCTGTTTCATTCTGAAGGCTGGTGAGCTTGGTAGGCTGTGTTTGGTGCGGGAGATGTAGTCTTCCAAAGAGAACCCGTCCCACATTTTTTCAATCTGTTGCTTAGCAAATGCAGATGATCCAGTTTCACTACTACTTTCTTCAAACGCTAATTCTCTGTCAGACCCATCAGATATACTTGAGCCTAAGGGATCGCTTAAGTCAGAGTCTGAAAAGGATTTGTGCAAATGTAGAGGCTCATATGAGCTCTTCTCCCAAGTTGGCCTTTAAAAAAAGGAAAAAAAGTTGCTTTGAGTCCAGTCCAACATTGATGCAAAGCCAGTAACTTCCATTCTAAGGTATCATCATTAGAAAAAAAAAAAAAAAAAAGAGCAGCGCTGGTAGGAAAGGAGAGAGAGGGAAGAGAAGGAAAAAGAGAAGCAGACTGGGCACTCACACCAGATCAGAGTTTTAAGCAAGTGCTGATTGTGAACAAGTCACTCCTTAAGGAAAGGCAGTGTGCTTTACTAAACACGTTGACCAGTCTCTGCTGCACGCACACTTGTAAATCTCACAGTCTGTTAGCAAGGTGAATAAGCATTTTTATTATTAAAACTAACTTTTCTGTGATTATCTGCTTATAGGAAATGGGGAGACTAACACTTTCCAGCCCCAGAAAAAAACCCCTGCGGTATCACGGCTGCAAAGATGACTGAGAATCTTCAGATAAAAGGTACCATCAAACTCACCTACAACATGTATTAGAAGCAGCATTTTTCTTGTCCAAGGATTGTACTGCTTTTAAATACAGTTTATTCCGATACATACTTTCTAATTTTGCCATGGTCTCCAGGTGGGCATTCTTCAGCTCTTCCAGCTTCAAGTAATAATCTTGATTTGAACTGCGCATTTTGGGAAAGTCCACCCACTTGTCAGAGTCTCCATTTAGAGAGAGGGTCTGCTCTCTGGAGGTACTGAAATCCCAATCAAAATCATCCTGGAAGAGATGTTTGAGACTGTTAGAAGAAAAGGGGAGCAAGGTTCTTAATACTGCTTTATCCTAATTAAGTCTAATGAATGATACAGTAACACCAAATAGAGATACCTGTATACAAATGTTAAGGCAGAGTTACATGGAATAATCTTATTGCATAATAATTTATATGCTAAATGTCCCATTTAAAGCATGTAAAATTCCTACGTCTGTCCCTGTAATCAGTATATTTATACCAGGAAATATGATCAAAAAGGACTTATCAAAAGAAAAAAAGTTTAATTGTTTTGTAAAGTGTAATTTTTCCTTGATTACTACACAGCTCTGTGAAAGCCTTCATTTAAAACCAAACAAAACCACAAGAGAACCTTCTCTACTTCCCATTTCCATGCACATTCTAAAAATAACTCATTAGATATTGTGTGTATAAATGTTTATTCTCATTTCCATAACTGACTGTGAAATGACAGGGATTCTGCACAGCTTAGATGGCAGCTTGCAGCTTTGTGCAGGTGAGCACATTCTTTAAACAATTTTTAAAGCTTACACAAGTTAGAGAAGTTATTTAAAAGCAGGTTAGTCTGCATTACAAAGGCTTCCTTTATGTTATTTTTCAGCACCATGTTTTAAAAAAATTACAAGACTAGTTTGTTTATCTAAAAAATAGAATAATGCTGAATAAATTCTAATCCACTATTAGAATAACGCTTTTCTACACAGACGTATTTTAATAAGCTTTGACATTACAACAAAAAGTCTTGCCTAGGGCAAGCTTATGGCTTAAGGCCCCATCCAGCTCTGACGCTGCCTCTAACCCTCCCGTTTCAGGGCTCCTCCGCAGACCGACCCACGCCTCTGCGTACGGTTACGGTTACAGGCACGGTTACGGTGAGCCCCTCACCCAGCCTCAGGCCTCCCGTGTCCCCCCCCATTGCCCAACAACTGCTACCGGCGCTTCCCGCTCCCTCCCCGCGCTCAGCCGCGCTCTGGGGCCCGGGTGACCCCCGCGCGCCCCCGCCCCGCCCCGGCGGTACCTGCGCGGCGGCGGGCGGCGGCCCCCGCTCGTAGAGCGCGGCGGGCGCCCGGGTGCGCGGGTCCAGCGGCGTGCGGAGGCAGGAGGCGGCCAGCCGCGCCGCCCGGTGCGCTGCCTCCATGGCGTCCGCCGCCGGGGTGCGCTGGGCCGGCCCGCGGGCGGAAGGGGAGGGCTGCAGCTGGCGGGGGCCCGGCCCGCCCTGCTCGGCCGGCGGCAGCGCGGCTCCGCGCTCCTGCCCGCCGCGGGGCTGCCTTCGAGGGGCGAGCGGAGCCGAGGCCGGGCAGAGCCCTTCCGAGAGGCGGCGGCAGCTCCTGCCCGGCCCCGAGCAGCCGCCGGGGACCCGCGCGGCCCTGCTCCCGGCCGGCCGCCCGCCCGTCCTCGGGTGCCTGCGGGGAGGTGGTGGAGGGCTGGGGCTGGGGCTGGGCTCCATCGCCCCTCTGCAACCCTGCTCTGTGCCGAGTTCGTCTGCACGCTGCCCGTGCCGGTGTTTAGGTCACTCTTTGCTGGGTTTTAGTTGGAACTCGTAACTCCTTGACAAGCCCACGTTTTTAATCCCCCTCAAATTATTGCAGAATCTTCTTCTGTCTTGAAGTTTGTACTACAGATCAGTAATTACAGAGTAAGGGTAAACCATGATCAGCAGGAATATTCTTCTACCTCTGTAAGGATGCATCAACGACTGATGGACCTATTTATTGTAGTGAATTACAAACATTTTTATATAAAGAAACAGGTGAAAAGATTGCATCACACCCAATAGTTGTTGTAAGTCTTGTGAAGAATTGGAAGTTTGTGATGATGGGGAAGGAAAGCTTTAATCCAAGTTAACAGCTAAACTAAAAGGGATCATTGCTGGATGTAGTCCTGGGGGTAAGGCATCACTTGTAATTGTGAACAGCCAATAATGCAAGGAGAGCATCAATGCCTAAATCAAGTGTCTATTTATTTATTTTAGTATTTGAATTACTCTGAATGTTTTACTTAGCTAGCTACGGCATAGGAAAGTATTTCAACAATAGCTGGTCAGCAAAGTGGTGGAGGGTTACTCAAAAGCTACAGATTTTTAAAATGTGTAGTAGATTTTTAAATAGATGTGTGAGTTCGGGAGTCATGAAAGAAATACTTTAAACATAAAGAGGAATCTGGGCATCTCAGTATAGCAATAATGAGGATGAAAGGGTTAATTCAACATTTCAGGCTAAGAATTACAAGTTGGAAAAACGTTTATTCTAAACTAGGAAATATAACATTAAAACCAAATTAACTCTGAGCTGCATGAATCCTGGGGCAGCTGGAGAACCCCCACATCCCAGCTTGCCCTAACCAAGCGCCTCCAGCTAACACACTGCGCTGCAGTGACACCAGCAAGGGGGACCCATTTCCTTCAGGTATTAGATTTTAATGTCTAGTCCATGACTTGGTTTAGAAAAGTGTAATTTGCATTACTATAAAATAGTAAACTTTTTGGGGAAAAACAACTAATGTGGGGGGTGGAGTGGGTGTGAATTACTTTAACTGTGCAAAAAAGTTTCACTCCTGGTGTTTTCTGAACAGAACTGGGACTTGAACAGAACTGGGACTTGACCACCATCGCAATGGAAGCAACCAGAACAGTTACAACTGTTTCAGACACACCAGTTATCCAAACCTGATTTTAAATAAATCTCTAATATAGTTAAGTTTAGTTATAATAATATTATCCTTGCCTTTTTAGAGCATCTGACACAATTCACTGTTGGATGAAGTACAAAAAAATGCATGTTAAAGACTTCCCTTGGTACTACTCATATGAGGACATAGCCTCAAGCTTCGCCGGGGGAGGTTCAGGTTGGACATTAGGAAGCATTTCTTCTCAGCAAGGGTCATTAGCCATTGGAAGGGGCTGCCCAGGGAGGTGGTGGAGTCACCATCTCTGGAGGTGTTTAAGAGAAGACTGGACATGGCACTTAGTGCCACGGTCTAGTTGACATGGTGGTGTCAGGGCAATGGTTGGACTCGATGATCCCAGAGGGCTCTTCCAACCTGATTGATTCTGTGATACTCTGGATCCTGTGGTGACTGCAGCAGAGCAAGCCCAGAATGTGACAGTATTCTCAAGTGCCATCCCTTCAAGCAGATTCCTTCACCCTGGCCAGTCATATTTCAGGGAAATACCACTCCATTCTGGAAAACTTTTAGAGAAGCAGCTCTAAGCTAGTGTGTTACTAGAGCGTAGATTCAAGGATGTTTTTAGAATATATTAAAAAAGCCAATTATTTTCTGTTAAACTTTCCAAAACAGAAAGTAGGAGCATGTAGCACAAAACAGCAAATGTAACATTAAAGAAAAATTTACCTTATTTCTCACAAAATGAGGAAGCATTGTCTCTGGTAGACTACTGCATGTTTATTGATAAACAGCATTTCCTTTTTGAAACCAGAAATTTTATTAAATTAACGTGACAGAAGTACATAAGCCTTTGTGGACCTCAAGACAATTCACACAGGCGCTGCTGGAGAGGAAACCATATTCCAGACTACAGGGAAGGAGCTCTAGGGCACAGTCCCCACTTGCTTGTTCAGCTTACCGAGTGTTCACCTGCAATGAAGAGTTCACACCATCAGGCACAGGGAGGCCAGGGGATATGTAATCATTACTTCTCTGCTTAATGATCCTGGTTTTTTAGTCACTTTCTTAACTCCTTACTTCAGGGTACAATATAATGCATTTCACCTTACTTTAATTGCAGTTATTAGACAACCAAATGGCCTCGGTAGCATGTAAACAGAATACTACACTGTAATTATATTTTGAAGCACAGCAAATTAGATGACAATAATTATCCTGATGCTTGTCAAAAAAAGATTATAAACAAAACACGCTGCAAACACTACTCACCACATCGTCGATCTTCAGAATACTGCGCACTGTTTCTGTTGCAAGAGTCAGTGCACTCAAAGACACGAGCAGGGGCTGGACAACCAACTCCTCCAAGATGTTGGAAATGCCACCCTGCAAGAACAAGTAGCTTTTACTTTGTGCAAGTCAGACTCCCATTAGGTTTAGGAAGTTTTCTTTTAGCAGAATTCTGGAAAAGCCTGTCAACTCTAACTTAGACTATCCAATTGTCCTCTTCTGTCCTCACCAGGAAGGAGTATTATGGTAGGGGTCTTCTCACCCTGAGCACTTGACATACCCAGTCAAAACGAGCCAAGAGAAACCCAGTTATGCCAGCTTAGACATGGTGACCATTTAGGGGAAGCCAGCCACTGCGCTCCTCCAACACAGGAGCGCCTTCCACGGCAGTGCCTCTCTTTCTGTAGCTGCAATAATGTCTTTGAAGAGACAGAGGAAGCTGCTTGTCCTTGCTCTTATCAATACTCAGGATAAGCTGTTAAAGCCTCAGAGAACAAACTATAATCTACCTCAACGCTCATTTTAGGGAGAATACTATTTAAGACACAAACTTGCCCTCTCCTTAGCGCAGCCCTAACGCTAACATGTTCCTTTTAACGCCCAAGTGTTTTCCCAAGCTATGCTATGCACGTATGACTCCTCATTACCTTCCTGACGTTGATGCCAGCTGTCTTCTCTCCTTGAGCATGCCTGTTTCTCAGGTCTGTTACCGTTGAAATAGGATTGAGACCTGCGTTTTCAGCCAGCGTGGACGGGATGACTTCCAGTGCGTCCCCGTACGCACGGACGCAGTACGAGTCCATGCCCTTCAGCGTGCGAGCGTACTCATTCAGGCGCAGTGCCAGCTCTATCTCCGGTGCTCCGCCTCCTGCAATTAAAGCTCTGAGGACAGAAATTAAAAATAAAACCTCATTTTACATAAGTGCATAAAGAATTAGCTTTCTGTATTAGAATAATTTATTAATAACCACACTGAGACATTACCTTTTCTTAACTAAGCATCTTACGACGCACAGGGCGTCGTGAATTGAACGCTCAGCTTCTTCTAGAACAAGTTTGTTGGATCCACGTACCACGATGGTTACAGTTTTTCCAGGGTTTGTGCAGCCCGTGACCTAAAATGTAAAAAGCAAGTAACAGGACTGGGAAAAAGGGTTCTGGACAAAGAGAGACTTCAGTTGGTATCTGCAAGTTCTGATGTCTGGCTAAGCACAACCACTACACTTACCAAGTCGGTGGCTACTCAGGGGGTGGAAGTAGGTACTTAAATGTAGGAACTTTAGTAGTAAAGAACATTAAAGTGAGTGGGCGTTATTAAAATAATTGGCAGATGTCAGGTAGGTATTACCATTCTGTCACCCACTCACCTTTATCAGTTTCCCAGAACCGTTCAAGTTGACCTCCTCTGCCAGCTCAGCAGAGCCCAGCATGTCAGCGGTAAACTGGTCAATATGAGCAACAGGCTTAGTTCCAATGGTCTGAAAAAATAATGGGAAAAAAATTAATCCAGAACCTGAACTGCAGAGTCTGCAAGCACACTGCAGTAAAATGCAGTTAGGACTATGGCTTTTACATCTGTCCCCAGTTTTCTAGAAATACGACTGCTCAACAGGAACGTTTTTTAGGGAAACTTCTGCTCTTCCATTACAGTCAGAACATGAAACTTGTGAAAGTGTCACAATAAACACTAAATACTTAGTTTTGGGTTAGGCTTTAAACACCACTGCTACTTTAACAACCGTTATATAACTCACTTTACCTTACATATAAACTCAATGTCATCTCTTTCAATGTCTTTAACCACCATGATCTTCATTTTGTTCAGAAAATGGAGGGCAAGGTCACTCAGAGCATCCCTAAAAACAAGAGGCAAGTAGTCAGCCCACAGTGCCGTTCTCATAACCAGGGCATACTAGCCCGTTGCATGCTTCTTACCAGCAATACTGAAATTCTTCAGACTACAAAGGAGGGATGTCATGGAACTCAAAGTACAGACACTACTAGTGCTTTCTGGAGGTACAGTCCCTGTTAGAGCCAGTCTGACACTCTGCCAAGTGTCACTGGTGGTATTCGCCTTCAATTTCCCAGGTATTCAAACAATTCCAGCTGTTTCCCCAAACTCACACACAGTAAATGGGTAAATCAGTATGAACGTACCGCAGAATAGATTTCTGAATGAGCAGCACGTTGCATCCAGCCTTCTTGATTTGCTTAACTAAATTTAGAATATAGGCTCTCTCTTCACGCAGGACTCTGTCCATTTGAGCATAATCTGAAACAACTATTTGGTTGTCCATCTATTAAAAAAAAGAAAGAGAAAAGCAAGTATTATTGCTGACTTTAAAAGCAAGTGTCAAGATGTTCCACATTCTTTAACTTAGGAGCCTGCGATTCAAAGCAAACAAGCATGATGATAGTAAAATACGTCTTAGAGATTGTTTAAATGAGAAATACTGGACTTCTGAACTATTTTTTTATAGCAACTGTAAATTCTTTAAGAGTTATGAGCAGCTAAGCATTACCTAGCAGACCTTGACTATAGCTGTGGAATAGAGCTGACATCACAACATCTTAAAAAAAGGTCTTATGATCACATTTACATCTCTCCCAAGTGCTACAGCAAAGGGTTTCGCTCTAGTCATGGTTTAACTTACATCTGTCTTTGGAGCAGACAAGCAGAACTGAATGAGGCCAATTTTGGCTTTTTCCACTCTGGTTACACCAGTATTTGCCACCTTCTGAGTCAGGACTAGTCCTTCAACCAGTTCGCAATCGTCGATTGTGCCTCTGGAAACAAAAACAATCCGTGACTCTCGCACTTTGGGAAGCTGATTTCACAGAGACAAAACTCATCTAGTTACAAATTGTTTCTTACCCCAATTTCTTAACAATTTTAATATCTCTGAGGTCCACACTACTAGCTGTTGTTGGGTCAATCACCTTCATCACTGCATCCACACTCATCGGAGAAAGTAAACTAGAATACTGACACACAACCTAAGGGATTTAATAGGAAAGGAGAAAAACGGTGAGAGATTTAACACTGATGAGCAGTAATTTCAAAATAATGTCATTGTATTTTAGTGTTTGACTTCTGCATTTTGAAACAAAGCTCGTTTTCCCTCCCTGTCCACCAACCACATGCCTTAACACGGCATCTTAATGGTTACTCCATTTAAAGGAAAGAGCAGCTATGCTGGTGGGAAAAACTTTAGGGACTTATGGCTCTGGGGTGCCTAACGTAAGTCCAGAGGAGGCCACGAAGATGATGATGAGAGGGCTGGAGCACCTCTGCTATGAAGACAGGCTGAGAGAGTTGGGGCTCTTCAGCCTGGAGAAGAGAAGGCTCCGGGAAGACCTCATAGCAGCCTTCCAGTATCTGAAGGGGGCCTACAGGAAAGCTGGAGAGGGGCTTTTTACACGGACAAGTAGTGACAGGACAAGGGGGAATGGTTTTAAACTGAGAGAGGATAGATTTAGATTAGATGTTAGGAATAAATTCTTTACTGTGAGGGTGGTGAGACACTGGCACAGGCTGCCCAGAGAAGCTGTGGCTGCCCCCTCCCTGGCAGTGTTTAAGGCCAGGTTGGATGAGGCTTTGAGCAACCTGGTCTAGTGGAAGGTGTCCCTGCCCGTGGCAGGGGAGTTGGAAATAGATGATCTTTAAGGTCCCTTCCAGCCGAAACCATTCTGTGATTCTATGAAAAAACTTGGATTTCTCTTTCTTAAGACTCTTAAAATAAGACTTTTGAGAGCTTCCCAGATTATTCTGCTGGCAGGGAAACCAGCACACTTCTCCAGATTTCGATGCTGTTTTATGAACAAAACTGCCTACACAAACTGCTGGCAAAAGCTCTCAGTATCCCACCTGACATTTCTGTTGCTGTTTTCAGCTGAAGCTTGTTTTTACACTCAAGAGCCACCATCTAAAATCATGAAATATTTCAGACTGAAATTCAGTGTGAGTGCTTCAGTTCAATCTGAATCAATCACAGCTTTCTGAAAAGTCAGTCTAAGAGAAGGCAGCCAATGTCTGAAAACCAACTAGATTTGCGATGTGCAGGGTATTCTTAACAAGAACAGCAGCACAGACTGGGAAAAGCTGAAGGCTCAGCTAGCCTGGAGGTGCGGAGTTCAAGGATCCGTCGTACCTTTGAATTCAGCGAAGTCGTTGCACTATTCAGTAACGTTTCCCTGTCACTCAGTTCAACCGGCTGCGCCATGTTGGTCAGGATTTCGATACCTTTCTCCAAAGCTTTCTGGAATGACTCCGAAATGATGGTGGGGTGAATTCCTGCATGAAAAGGCTGTTAGACAGTCGTGCTTTCAAACCAATGCTTTTTTGTTGTTTTTTCCTCACCCTCTCTCTCCATTTTAAGATTAGAAACTCTTGTGCCAGAATAAATTGAAGACGTTTTAGCAAAATGTGTTTTTCCTGACTAAATGACCTCCCTTATTACTTTCCACTGTTAAAGCTGAGGAAAAAAGCTGTAATGTTCCTAATAATTCATCCTCCCAGACAAGTACAGCACATTTCCCTGCAATGTCTGACATCCCAGAAATACATTTTCTCAAAGCTTTGTTTCCCCTTGGCATTCTTAAAGCTGCTGCTGTTGAGGTAATACCTGCGAGGAGCCTGACTGGGATTTATTTCAGATTTTCAAAGACTGGTTTCCCAAAGGTGTGTATGAAATTCCTCCATTTCTCTGGAGTGTGATACACCCTGTTGCTTTTCAAAGCAGGCAGCTTATAGGCAAACGCTGGACAAGCATCATCTACCTCCCTCTTTTATTACGTGATTTATCACATCACCTAGGCACTATTTCCTCTATCAACAGTAATGCATTCAATTAAAAATAAAAAGCTAAACAGATTTTTAATCAAAAGTAAGACATAAGTGAAACCTGTCGGGAAGACTTGAGCCACCTTTCATGTTTCAACTGGAAACACCTACTTTCAGCTTCATTATACACGTGCAAGTGGATAAAGGACTTTACCTCCAGTCATGTTTTCATATTATATATATATTTTTACCTTTCTGAAGAAGTCTGGAACAGGCATCCAAAAGAGCTCCAGCAATGACAACAACAGATGTAGTGCCATCACCAGCTTCAATGTCTTGTGCTTTTGACAGCTCTACCAACTAAACAACAAATTATGACAAAAGTTTACATATACTGCTAATTAATTGAAAACACTGACAATTGATTACAAAAAAAAAAAGATATATTCAGGAATGCAGCACTACTGAAATTAACCTTGCCAACAGGACAAATCATGCCTTTTCTAATTTGAAGTCTGTACCTCTTGCAACTTAACTGCCCATACTTGTACACCTATTTGGCTGAAGCACAGCTACAGTAAAACAAATGACTTCGTACAGAAGCAAAGCAGCTCTTCTCCCAAGCTCAAAACTGTTAACACCTATCTAACAGGTCTACCTTTTCCTTGCCTGTAGAAGGGTCACAGGAAGCTCATTTCCATCTCCAACCACAACCAAATCTAAGAGGTCTACATTTCACTTCTCAAAAGACCAGGCTACTGCATCCTCGGGCCACCTGACCATAACCTAACTCATTCTCTTGTCCTAGTTGTTTTGGACATCAGTGACTCTTCTTCCCTCAATGAGTGATGAAAGTTTGGACTAGGTTCTTTTATGTCTTAAATCATGTCCAGAGGAATTATGCATAAGGAATACCAGGTAAGAAATAAGGACTCTGAACTCTTCAGCACATCTTACAATCAAAATAAACAGTCCTGGAGCATGCCATGCAAAATTTCCTGCTCTATCGCTAGTGGGTAACGCTCCTCAAACCCACATAGTATCATAGAATCATTCTGGTTGGAAGGGACCTTTAAGATCATCGAGTCCAACCGTTAACCTAACACTGCCAAGGCCACCACTAAACAACATTCCTAAGCACCACATCTACACATCTTTCAAACACCTCCAGGGATGGGGACTTAACCATTTCCCTGGGCAGCCCGTTCCAATGCTTGATAACCCTCGCAGTGAAGAAATTTTTCCTGATATCCGATCTAGACCTCCCCTGGTGCAACTTGAGGTCATTTCCTCTTGTCCTACAGTTTTTTTGTCCCAGAAGTTAAGCTCCAACACATATCGTTGTCCGAGCAATGGAAAAAAAACACTTACCATTTTGGCTGCGGGGTGCAGAACCTGCATTTGTTTCAGAATAGTAGCACCATCGTTAGTGATTGTCACGTCTCCTTTAGCATCCTGAATCTGAGAAGGAGGAGGAGAAACATAGTTCTGATCAGAATCTACAAATTTTTAATGTAATTTCATACTCCATGTAAAATATTTTTCCTGACATTATTTCTCAAACTGAGATGTGCATTTAGTTCACACTCTCCCTTAAATAAATGAAACTTGGAAAAGAAGTTCAAGGCAAAAGATGGCATTCTATATAAAACATATTGACTTTACTGTATCTCCAGTAAGCTTAATATTTTCAAAATTTAAGTGATAAGGTTTACCATTTTATCCATTCCCTTTGGTCCAAGGCTTGTTCTAATTGCATCGGCAACAGCTGGGAAGACAAAAAAATACATTTACAAGTTGATCTAAAGAGCTCCAAGCACTCACTCCATCATTCTAAATTCTTCTGAAAAGAAAGTTCCTCTCAGTATTAAGCAGTTCCCAGGTATTTTGCCAGCAGTAAATCACCCTTAATAGCAGAATGATATAAAACTTTGCAATATCAGGATTGATTGCCATAGCTCTTTCATTAAGCAATTAGCATCTGATCACTTGATTACAGCCATTTAAAAACGAGTAATACCATAGAAATATTATATACCAAGCAGTCTGACCCAGGCTTGTGTCAATGTCAAACACCCCCCAGCAAGCACGGGCCCCATCCCCGGGAGTTCCCTGCCGTTAACACCCTCCAGAACACCTCCCGCTCATACAAAACCGACCTCGCATCGTAGGGGGCGACAATCGGACCGCCTGCGCCCGCACGGCGACACCGGGCCGGGGGGATGCGCGTTCAGCTGCCCAGCCCCAGCACGGAAAGGCAGCGCCCGCGCCGCACCGTCTCTCCCCCACACGAAGAGACGAGTCTCCCCGGGGCGAGGGGCCTCCTCACAAAGGGGAGGAAGCGAACCCTCGCCGCCCTCCTCCCCTCCCGGCGGCGGCAAGGGCCGCCGCTCCGCCGGGGCTGCCGCTGGGCCCGGCCCCGGGAGGCCCGTGGGGGGGAGGCCGGTGGCCGCCTCCCGTCAGCACAAAGGCGGCGCGGAGCTGCCGGGGGAGCCGCCACTCGCCGCGCCTCACCTCACCTTTGCCGGCGGCAATGTTGCTGAAGCGGATCTGGGAGGGTTTGTCCCGGTCCTGGTAGGTGCCCTTGGCCCGGTTCCCGGCCCCGCCGTGGGCTTTGGGCCCGCTGTTCTCCGGCATTGTCACCCGCCACCGATGGGAACGGATGGATCCCGCGGTACCGGCCGCCCCGCCGCCGATGGGCACGGACAGTCCCCGCCGCCGATGGGCACGGATGGACCCCGCGGTACCGGCCGCCCCGCCGAGAACCTTCCACAAGGCACCACCGCCACCAGCAGGACGCGCCCGGGTCCTTCCAGCCGGCGCCAGGCGTGACGTCACGCGGGGGGAGGCTGCCCGCAGCGCGCCTGCGCCCTGTTAACTGAAAAGGAATCTCCCGCCTGCCGGCGAACGGCGCGGACACCTAAAGGAGCCCACTGCCACGGCTAGAATGAGCCGCGCGGGGTCCTCGGAGGTTTCCCGCCCAGCGGGGCGCTGCGCCAATGGCGGGGCTGGGCCGCTAGGGGGCGGAGGGGCGCGGGCGGTGTCAGGCGTTAAGGCGGGAAGCGGGGCGGGGGCTGGTGTCTGCCCAGGCCCCCCTCAGCCCGGGGCGGCCCCCCCTCAGCCCGGGGCAGCCCCCCCTCAGCCCGGGGCAGCCCCTTGGGGGGAGCTGGGCACGGAGGCGCTTGCTGCAGAGAGCAGAGGAGCGGAGGGTACGTGGGTCTCTTCCCCTGTGGAGGGGGCGGTGGAAGGGCTCCGCCGGCCAGGCGGGCTCTCTGAGGGAAGGCGTTTGCTGAGGGCCTCTGGGGTGGCGAGGAGGGGTGACTTTCCTTGCGCTGTGACCACAAAAGCACTCGGTTGGTCTGACCTGTTCACACAGCCTGCGTGAAACTCGGCTGCGTTGGAAATGTTTGCTGTTACAAAGCAATTAATTTTAGTGCCACGTAAAGCACCAGTGGTGGATGCGAGTACGGCTACAGCTGTAACTCACTGTCATTTCTGGTCTGTCCCGGGCCTAGACAGGCCCAGTCCTTTGCCTTTACTTGTCTTGCTGTGGCATCTTGCAGCTTCCTCTGCGGAGACCCAGACCTGCTACTCCATCCCAGCTGTTCTGGGTAGGTTTTGAGCACGTTTGGGTTTTTTTTTATGTTTTGCGGAACCTGTTGCCAAAAAGGGGTTTTAAGCAGCAGCTTTGTTGCAAGTGAAGTTAGACAGACCTGAATTACAGCAAAAGAGCAGAAACAATGTATTCTTGTAACATATTTTCTTGTAACACCGTGTATTCAATGTATTTTGTAACACTGTGATCTTCCCATATGCCAGAGGGAGTCTATTTCAGCTTGTATCAGAATTTTAATAAGGTAGGCTTTATTATCAATAAAAATAATGCTAGAGTTGAAGGCTAGCTTATACCTGTTAGATTGACCTTCCCTCAACTACCGTATTGATATAAAAGCCTCTGTACACTTGACTTTTTTTGGGATTTCTGAATAGGTATTTAAATTATTTTCTTCACGTTGAACAGAATACAAACATGATACAGTTTAGATGCAGAGCACATACTTGAATCCACAAAGTGAATTAACTTTGTACTGTGTTCAGTGTAAGACACAGCCCAAAAAAGCTCTGACTGAAAGAAGAATGCCCAAGTCATATCTAGAATATATAATTTTAATGGCATATCTCTTTCTGACTGGATGTGAAAAGTCAGGATTTATAATATGGCAGTGCCAGTAAAGTGCTCCCACGCAGAGACAATTCAACAACAACAAATTTGTCCCTGCACTAGTAAGGTCCTGCTGATGTAAGACAGTACGTTGTAAGAAGCAGGCAAAGGATGTGAGCTCTTGAGCTTGTTTTCTATTTCCAAGTATCTGCATCTATATGAGGAGCTCGTTGCAAATGAAATGCGTCCTCATGGTGAGCAATTTTCTAGTGCCAGCAACAGCTTTGTATGGTGATACATAAAAATCAAGCATTTGGACAGTTCTGTTGTCAGGAAAAAAAAAGGAATAGGAAAAAAGACTCCGTAGTCATACGGCTTCATCATCTCTCAACTGTTTTTAACAGTTGCTTTTGAATTTTTTTTCACTGGTTTTATGCACTATTGAAACATATATAAGTGCTCTTTGTCTGTTGGAGACTGTTAATAGAGAGAAGGTTTTGGAAGTGAATGGTCTTTGCCTTTTTGCATTGAATTTTTAACAGGCAGAGAAGAAAGCAGTTTTAAGTATGAAGGTAGAGAGACTTCCAGGTCATGGCCAGAGGAAAGGTCTCCTAGTAACAGTCTTGACCTGGATTTGTATCACCTTCAAAATCGTCAGAAACACATCCTGAATAACAGAGAACATTGGGATCTCTGACCCTGATCTTAAAGGACATCAAGCAGCGATGGCAACAGTACTAAATCCTGGCCATTTAACACTAATGCAATGTTAAAGTTAGAATCAGTGGAGAGCTAAGCTTTTAGAAGAGCTTTTGAGGTATGTTTAGGTGGTTGTAGCCGGCCACCTCCTCGTCGCCTCAGGTTATGGATCGTTTAGAGTTTGTTGTGGTATCCCAGGAGGTTCCTGGTCTCTCCTGGATGTGTATAATGAGTGGTACAGCTACATTTCAAGGTGTTGTGTAAATTTGGGCAAGGGCAGATGTTGCTTCTCCGATGCTGAACTGGGCTTTGGGCTTGGTTATGCCAGAGGGTGACAGAAAGGACCTGTTTTTCTGACAGGGAAGCACAGCTAGATTGTGCGCTATTACCATCAGCGAGCACGTGCTGCTCAATGTTGCACTAGGGATAGCAGCAAGGGTTTTTCAGGATTTTGAAGGAAATGAAGACTAGAACTGGTGCTGTCACATCCACCTTGTTACACACAGCTCTGTGTTTGGCAAACCCAGCCCCTCTAGTGTTAAGAATCATTTGGGGTTGGAGTTCATTACGTGGCTGGATGGAGAGCCTGGATTTTTACTTGGTATGTAACAAGCTGCTGGGCTAAGTTTAGGGCTGCTGTGGTTAGTGGCTGCCTTCTTACTAATCATTTTGGTCTGGCAGGGTTGCTCCTCTACAGCTGGGCTTCAGGGCAGAGTTAGGATTAAGGGTTTTGTAAGCATTAGTCTGTGCAATCAGGTTGGTACAGGATTTAAAAGGAGTTGTCTGGCTAATTTAAAGGTTGTTGTCATCCACTGTCATCTTCATCTGCCTCGTTCTGCGTCCAATAGAAACTCCTTGGCAAGGGTTCAGTTCGATCTTAGGTCATTGAAGGTTTGAAGGTGTCATGGGTGGACACTGACCCAGAGCGTGCATTGTTACAGGTTAGACATTAGGAGGTTCAGGTTGGACATTAGGAAGCATTTCTTCTCAGCAAGGGTCATTAGACATTGGAAGGGGCTGCCCAGGGAGGTGGTGGTGTCACCATCTCTGGAGGTCTTTAAGAAAAGACTGGACATGGCACTTAGTGCCACGGTCTAGTTGACAGGGTGATGTCAGGGCAATGGTTGGACTCGATGATCCCAGAGGGCTCTTCCAACCTGACTGATTCTGTGATTGTATTTTATTACTTGTTTTGTGTCTGCTGCCTGCAATTTAGATGAGCAGATACGTAGGGCTATCAAGCTGCTGAGTTTTGCTTAGGGCTTTGGCTACTACTGAGTTTTCTGCTTCATTCCATGTGAAATAGAGATTATTTTTTTTACCAGTGCGTATTTAGGGGCAGCGTTATGGTTAGGCTTCCTCCTGCAACGTTCCATTGACCTGTGTGTCGGGTGTTAATGTTGACCCAGGCAGAGGGTTGCGGAGAGACATTTCTTAGGTGTTCATAATTTGGTGTTGTTTGTGGGACAGTTATCTGAGAGGGCTTAACAGCAATCGGACTTGCTGTTGAAGTTCAGCTTCATGTCAGGGTGAAGGCTGAGTTTTGAGACCCAAAGGACCAAACATGTTAGGTCATGTTTAGAGCCAGCACTCACAGTAGCCTTCCAGATTTGTTTTAGAGCTGGGCTTAGACTCGGAGTTGTCTGCACATTATATTGTTTTTCTTACCCTCTTATCACCATTTCTGGCTGTTCTGACCTTTTCCAGCATTTCCAAGGAGCAATGAGATGATAACAAATCATACAGAAAACACCCACACACATGACCCTGGGGTTGTAATATATTTTTTAGCTTGGTTTCTTGAAAAAAATGATAGTTGTGCACTTAGTACTCTGTCATTCAAATAGGACTTGGACCTACAGCCAATTCTGACTAAATGTGGTGGAAACTCTGCGTTTTCTGGCTTTGTGTAAACAGGCAGCTGCGGAGAGAGATTTTTAGTGAAAGGCACGCTGAGGTGTGCTGGGTTTGGCTGGCCTAGAGTGCCAAAACCAGCACATGAGGGCAGAGCTTAGTACTCCTGGGATGTTCATCGGTGGCACGATGTTTCTGTGGCTTTCAAAGTTTTATTTTACTCAGGCAGAAGCAATGAACCGCTATCAACATGAAGCTTTTTTGGTAGTCACTGTTGTATAAAGTGCTTGTGATTCGGGGCAGATCACATCACCTCTCTGTCTCTCGATTTTTCTTCCCCAACTATTTCTAGTCTGGTGCAGTTAGATGATAAACTTTTTTACTAGCTGTTTGTCCAGCATCTTGTCAAATGGAGTCCTAATATCAAGTGGACCTTGCTAGTTCTACTGCAATATGCGCAGCATGAACAACCCTCACAGCTTAAACACCATCAGTGGACACCTAATCACAGAATCAGTCAGGTTGGAAGAGCCCTCTGGGATCATCGAGTCCAACCATTGCCCTGACACCACCATGTCGACTAGACCATGGCACTAAGTGCCATGTCCAGTCTTTTCTTAAACACCTCCGGAGATGGTGACTCCACCACCTCCCTGGGCAGCCCCTTCCAATGTCTAATGACCCTTTCTGAGAAGAAATGCTTCCAAATGTCCAACCTGAACCTACCCTGGTGAAGCTTGAGGCTGTGTCCTCTTGTCCTATCGCTGGTTTCCTGGGAGAAGAGGCCAACTCCCACTGCGCTACAACCTCCCTTCAGGTAGTTGTAGACTGCACTAAGGTCACCTCTGAGCCTCCTCTTCTCCAGGCTAAACACCCCCAGCTCCCTCAGCCATTCCTTGTAGGTCGGACCCTCCAGACCCTTCACCAGCTTGGTCGCCTGCCTCTGGACTCGCTCCAACACCTCAACATCTTTCTGGAAGTGTGGGGCCCAGAACTGGACACAGTATTCAATGTAATCATGCGATTAAGACAAAATGGGGCTTCTGGGAATATTTGCATCCCTGTCCTTTTTACAAGATGGAAAAAAACCCTGGGATGTGCATCTTCACTGCTTACTGCACTTACTTCAGGTTGGATAGGAGCATTAGTCTCATGTAGGGTCTTTTTTTTCTTTTTTTTCCTGAAGATAACTTGCCGAGTGTTCTCAAGGCAGCAGCGATGACAGCATAAGGAATGACTGCCAAAGAGAGAGTGACATCATTTCACCCAGTGGCCTTAGATAAGTTATTAAGTACCATTACTTAATCATGCTCTGATAAAAGCAACTAGCTTCTAAACGTTTAATAAATGCCACACTCATGCCTTCCTGCACAAAATATTTGCCGGAGCGAGTAGATTTTAATTTGCAAAGACGATGACAGTCTCTACCTAGTGCTGAGTGTGTGATTTTTTTTTTTTTTTTTCCTCTTCTCTCTGGGGTTTTGTCCCAGAGGTTATCATTGCTCTTGGTGTCTGAGCACGCTGCCCTGGCTAGAGCCCTGCAGGAGCTGCCAGCCCTGTGCCCGCCTGCCTGGCAGGGATAGCTGCATCGCTGCTTCCACCTTCTGGAGGAGACAGTGAGCGAGGGATCCTGCTCTTGATGGACTTTTCCTGGGATTTCTGCTTGATTTCTTTTGATTTGCATTGGTTCTTTCCCGCTCCGGGTGTATCCAATGGACTATGTATTGTGAAGATTTTTCGTCCCTTTTCTCACACTCCCTCCATTTCATGTTAGTCTTTTCTGAGTTCTTTTCTCCCTTGTGTTCCTTTAAAAACAATAATCTGAGAGCCATGGTAAGCAGTTGAACAGGCTGCTCACGCAGCCTTTTCAGCAAAGGATCTAGCAAAAATGAGGATGTCTACTGTGGTTGTGTGTCAGGAAATGCACCAAGTGCCATACAAGTATTATCTTCTATCGTGTACTGTAGGTAATGTCGTCCAGCACTGAAGCGTGAGGATTAGGTAGCAGCACAAAATACAGTGCTGCACTGTGCTTTGGAAGAGAAGAAAAATACCCTCTTTATGGTGATTTTATTCTGCTAAGACACTGGGGTAAACATAGCAAATTCTTCACAGGATTAGCAATAAGGGTTTCCTATGGATTCAGACCTTTTTTTTTTGAAGACTGTACTTTAAAGGTAGCTACATTGTCAAAGTACTCTTAAAAACATGTCATGGCATGGGAAATGTCAGCTTCACGTTACGGGTTGGTCAACTCCAGCAATGAAAATGATTTATTTCATGCTTGGCAGGCCCTGACTCTCCCGTGCTGTAGCTGGGGGATGCAAAAACCTACATTTTGCATATGGGCAGATCAGTTATATGTATCAGTGGGCCCAGAGCACTGAGCTGCTCACCTACCGAGTAACCAGATGCTGCAGAAACCCTGTGGTCTGGCTGGATACTGCATCAGCAGAGGAATGTGCGTGGCCCCACTGTCTGCCCGGGGCTAGATACAAGTTGCCACTCTGGATCTACAAAATCCATAAGCATCAGTTGAAGCACCAGTGTTTTTTGAAGCAGATGAAGAGCTGCTTAGAAGGTCCCCATACAGTTATTGTAATATTATCTGCAAAATCAAATTCAATATATCAGATAACATAAACATACTTAACTGTTACTGAGCTTTATCTGAGCTGAATCAAAAAAACAACCAATTCTTGCCTTTTTTTTTCTTTTCTGTAAGATCTGATCTCTGTTTCCAAAATCCACAATATTTTAAAAAATTAGATTTACCAGTTTGGGTTTTCCCAGACAGTAATCCCCTCCTTGCTCTTAAGGAAAATTTTACATTTTTTCTTATCAGTGTCAAGTTGGCAGAGAAATTCCTGGTCATAAGGCTACAAAAAGAATTAGAGACAGGGACAGAGAAGCTGCTGAATAACAGTCTATGGGAGTGGGACTGTTGCTACTGTTAATTCTTAGCACTTCTACCTGCTTTCCCTTCAAATGTTGATGGGTAAGGATACACAGATGCACACAGGCAGGGACATGGGTAGTGTAAGTGAGCGTGGTGTGTAGGGTGCAGGCTATAATCCTCTGGTGAAAGAGTAGGTGTTTCCCTGCTATTTAGTACCTGGGGAGATGATTCCACCCTCTCCCTCTAGATGACAGCAGAACACCAACCTTGCTGTATGGGATTGTTTCCCGAATATATTTCAAAAGAATATTGTTGTTTGTTGCCCTGCTTGATTACTTTTTAAAGAGGTTGGAATTACTGCTGTAATATATTGCCCTGCTTCAGAACAAACTCTGCATACTTTGGACAGCTGATAAAAAGAAAAAGCACCAGGAGTTTAAACATGTTCTTTTATGAATATCTGTTTCCGCAAACACGAAACATGTTTGCACCTGTGATAAATATCTCTGTATTTCACAGGTAAAGTGCGAATCAGATGCTTCTTGACAAGCAAGATCCTGAACCCTCAGAGGCATCCTCCTTTCTAACACCACATGAATGCATTTTTCTGGAGATCACTGCGGAGGAGTTCGTCTGTGCCAGCGCAGTGCTTGCCAAGCGGGCGTGGTGGTTTGATTTTTGCATCCTTCCACGAAGAGGCTGATGAAGCCAGTGGTATGATGTGAGCTCCATGCCTTGGGCTGCATCGTCTCCCAGCTGGCCTGTTAAATGCCTCTCATGCCTCTGGCCAGGGACAACTCTCAAAAGCAGGCTGCCTTCTGTCACCAAGGCGGATCAGGGTGAAGCACCTCATCCTGCTGCTCTGGACTTTACCGCCCATCTGCTTCTGCCACCCAGGACAGGGCTCTTGGTGACTGCTGCTCTAAATGGCATTTGTTGCACCAAAGACAAGGCAATGCTCCTCTGTTCCCTTGCAGCCAGCAAGGCTTTTGCCTGTGTGGGTTCTGGCCCTTGGAGGGCTGCGCTTTTTTCTGTGTGGAGACCTTTCCAGGGATCAGCGCCTTTTCCCAGAGTGTTTCTGCTTCCTGCGAGACTCCATGAGACTCAGCGACCGATTTTCAAATGCTGAGCTAGGAGACGGAGCAGCATGCACCTCTGCCACGACACCCAGGGGATGCACCCACAGGCAACCGTGGCTATTTTGGACTTCCTTTGCTTGAACTTGGTCCAGCAGAAAGAAGAAAAACATTGACAGGTGGAGAAGGTTCTTAGGAATGCAGATAACAATTTCTTCTTAAGAAGAAAAGCCAGAAAAACTACCCAGGCTCTTAAAAAAACATGTTTAAATGCTCTCTGCACTTCCCCCTAGTCATCATCCTCTCACGGAGAAACAGGACAAGTTGAGCAGTTAAACAGTAAGTGGATTACTCGTTATAATTTTTTTCTGTAGTGGGTTGGCTTTTGTTAGCTTTTAAAATTGTTTCAGAGATGTGTGGGTATCCCAGTCACGCTGCCAAAGGTGCACGTCTTTGGAGCTGGAAGTACAAACGGGATTTGCTGTTGAGTGCAAACAGGAAGAGGGGGAGGAACAACCAGGCGGAGCAGAGCTGGACAACTTTCTACTATGGCTTTACGCGTGGGTGGGAAAGTTTCCGTTCAGCTCCCTGGTTGCTCTCTTCACTGCCCCAGTCCCAAGCAGCGCTGTGAGAGCCGACTCTGCTGCTTGTGGCGATGCTCCATAATGAAAATACAGGAAACACCCAAACTGGTTATTAGTTGTGTTTAAAAGAATGACAGCTCTGGGTTTTGAGGTTGGGGAATGGGGATGACATTCTTTTTTTTTTTTGCAGTTATACTGGGATTATGTAGAAGCCAGAAAATGGGCTTCAAGATAACTTTATCCTATTGATTAAAATAGTGCTTGCTTTTTAGGGTTTACTTTTGGAATCGGTAGGTGCAGCTACAATAAAAAAATCTGGAATGGCTAATGTGGTGATTTAGTTTTTCTAGAAGTATACATTGGTTTTAAGAACTAGCAATAGGCAGTGCTTTCAAAGAAAAGTTTTATACCTGAATACTTGGAAAATATTGTGACTTACTCAAATTAAAGTTGCACTTTTGAATAATTGTCATTTAACTGTTCTTGGGCTGCAGCAGCTATTTAAAAGACACACCAGTTCTGGGTGGGAATACAGGGAGGGACTTTTTTATTCAAGCTGGATTTTTTGAAGTACAACAAAATAAAGCTGTTAGCTTTCTTAACTTGAAAATTATTTCAGAGTGTATATACATAATATATCCAAGGAAGAGTGGTTGTAACTTAGCACAAATAACAGGAAAAAGCGAAGTAAGAGAAGCACTGATTCAAACAGAGGAAAAAAGACAACAAAGTAGAGAGTGGAGTTGGTCATTACTAGAATAAACTCTGGTGAAACTATAAAGTGGTAGTGGAGGGGAAAAAAAAGTACTTCTGGCCCTGAAGCACTGGTACTTACCATAGGTGTCAATAAATAAAAATCCTATGTTTTGAATCCTGCTGCTAAATCTCTTACATCCCACTTGGGAAAGAGTAGAGTGTGATCAGGCAAGAGAGGCGCTACCCCTGGCTGGGGGCTCTGTGCGTCGGGACGGTTCATCAGCCCAGATCCAACTGGGCTGTTGTTGGAGCAACTGGGGGACATGGGAGCGAGACTTATAGATTTGTTTGTGCCCGGGAAGGGCACTTCTAAAGAATGGGAGGCTCTGACATGTTGCCTTGGCTTAAATGGAGTGAAGGCCTGTGAAAAGGCAGGAGAGGCTGGAGTGAGGATTAGTTGTGATAAACCTGCATTTCACAGTGGGGAAAGGTTCAAGAGACTGAGGTTGATACGAGGTTGTGCTTCTGAGTAGTGTCAGGCTGGAGTGTCTCCTGGTCACTACCCTCAGGGAAGTCAAATCCTGTTACTGGCGTATGTTCTGCTGCTGGGCTTCGTGGCTTTCTAGTTGGATGTTGCAGTGATTGAGTTGCAGTGTTGTAAAGGGTAGTTACACATACCCTCTCAAAATCTCTTTTAAAATCACGTCCTGTTGCTCTGTACTAACTCGTAGTCAAGCTGGAACAATCTTTATTTTCAGTTGCAATATCTTTTTTGTTCTCCTCCTCTAGAGCTAATCTTCAAGACTATATAAATTGCTATTCACAAATCTTTTATTTTGTTCGACTTTGTTTCTGTTTTTGGTAATACCAAAGCCCCCAGTGAAGGTCTCTTAGAGCCATGTTGTACAAACACAAGGGGAGTATATGATCCCTGCCCCAGTTTGGAATAATATGAGTCAAAGACTAAAACTTCCTGCTCACTTCAAATGAAGTTAAAGTATCATCTGTGCCTGTTCACTAGACCTTCCAGAAAATGCAGGAAAAAACAGGCTGGAAATAAATGTGAAAAACAAAGTCCAAACAAAGAAAGGTCTTAACTACCAGAATGTGAAAATAAAAGAGATTTTTCCAAGTGAAAGGGGACGCCATCCCAGCTTTTTCATTTGCAGTTTGCCTCTATTGTGAGTTTTGAGTCACGGGGCTCAGCCAAGCTCCGGAGAGGCACAGCAGGAATTTGCAATGAGCATCTCCCCAGTGACGGTGTCACTCCCAGCACTGGGGTAGGGGCAAGGACAAACCTGCAGGACAGGGCTGCAAGCCTGCAGTGGTGGGGATGGCACAGGCCACCCTATGTACACACAAAATGAAAGCTCTTATGACATCAGACAACACACATTTACCATAATAAAAACATTACTTTACTAGATGCTGAAAGTTTGTTCCAAAACAACAAAATGTTTGAGTTAATTTCATGGGCTAAACGTTGTAGGTAAGACAACACAAAGATCTAGGTCTTTAACAAAGAACCAGAATTAAACTCTGTAGCTTTTATTTCCATTAATACTGGAAGCATTAAAAAAAAAATGGGCTGAACAGAGACTCTTTTACACTGTCCAGCACCTTTCATTCTCTGAGATCTGGGGGGATTTTACATATCGTACCTACACAGCAGTATACAGCAGCAGAAACACGCAGCTACTGGAAGATAAACCCATGGGTCTCTGAATAGGAAGTATTTGGGACAAACACCTCCTCTTACCGAAAACACCTCTTTGAATTTTAATGGTAAGCTCGAAGGTGCTGAAGAACTGCAATTCTCAGCATCGGTTATTATTTTATAGCAGAAATTAACACTCCAAAGTACATTTAAAAAATGTCTGCTTAGCTGTCTGCTGCTAGTGGATGGGCTTTCTGTTTTTCAGGTCTCAGCAACATACACATTAAATTGTTTCGTTACTTGGCTCTGCCTTTGTATGAGGTAAATCAGCAGCCTGCTAAATCTGTAGATGGGACTGAACAATCATCTCCACTTAAAATCAGTAGTGAAGCAAACGCTAACGTGCTCCCCCCTTCTGTGGGTTACTGCTGTACTGCAAACTCCTCACTGCCTGTATGTTGGTATTGGTGCAGCACTTGGGAGCATCAGTTGTGGAAAACATCATGCAAAGTCAGAACTAAACAATTATCCCTGCCCTAAGGATCCTGTAGTGTCTTGCTCTCCTTTTTTACAATTAATCTTCATGTTTCTTCTTCTTGTGCTGAGCAGTTGCAGTCACCAGAGTTATTTACTGGAGTTAGATCTGCACAGCACCTTGTCACTGAGCCCAAGGAGACCCTTCTCTCACACCTTCCAGTAATACTCTCTTTTTGGATGTTACCTTTATATAGACATCAGAAGAAACTGAAAACCCAGCCTCACTGATGTGAACAAAAGCAGTGTCTATCTCACTTAGCTAGATGTGGCCTGTATCCACGAGAGATGCTGGAGGCAGACAGCTGGCAAGGCAGCCTCTCGCTGTGTGAAATGTGCGCTAGTATATTTGTAGGCGATTATAAAAACAACTTTTCAAGGTTAGTGTCCAGGTTTGCTGCTGCTTAGCAAATGAGCAAGAGTCCAAAGGCTTTTTTCTGTTTGGCTACCTTCATTATTATTTTTTTCTTTTTGTGTGTGTTTTTCTCTCCCTTAGAAACACAAGGGCTATGAAGTCTGATGTTTCGCAGTTTTGCTGAAGGACATTTTGAGAGTCTCAGGAAAACATACCAAGGTGATAGAGACCGTGAGCTTTGAATGTGTAGAACAATCACCCAGAGCTAATTAGTGGTTTGAAGTTTTAACGGATAATCAAAAGCCGGGTTCTTATAAGAGACTAAGTGTGTACCATACTGCTCACTCTGGGGCTTTTTACATGCCTTACACAGACAGACAGACAAAATGATTGTGGAAATGAGAAAGAGTCCGCTTGCTGCAGCCAGAGCAGCAAAGACAGACTTGTAGCTGGGCTTTGTTTTAAATCTGGTGCATGAATTACCTGGAATTCCCTGACTCACTGTGTGGCTTGACCCTGCTTTGTTGGAAGCAGTCACGCAAATGTGGTAAGTGGTGTACGGTACTAGATTATACAGAGTGTGCTGCCTTGCTGTGGAATAAATATTGTCCAGGACAAACTCTCTGTCCTCGTTGCCTTGGGCATGAAGCATCAGCTCATAGGTGTGAACAACTGAATTTGGGGCACACCAGCGTATCTGCGCAGAGCTGTCTGTAACTTCAGACACCTCTCTGAGCCTTGGTGGATCTGGAACTTCATTCTCCCCCGACATGCCAGGACATAAACATTGGGATGCACTCTGGAGTTCACTGCACGGCTTCTGAAGGTGTCTGCAAGGGTTGTAGTCACAGGAGGTGTATGCCAGTTGCACTGGTGTTTCCGTTGACTGTTCATTGTAGTCGTAGTCATCTACATAGTGTATCAGTGATCTGGTGGATGCAGGCTCTGACCCAGCGTTCGACCTTGTGGAGTTCAGTTGTGGGAGGCTCGTTTGTGGTGTAGCTTCCCCAGCGTGAGTGGCAAAGGAGTGGATGTAACGCTCAGTGGCATCTGGGATTCCTGTTGCTCTAGCAGAGTGATCCCTAGTGGTCTGGTTGAATGGGCCTTCCTGGGGAAACGTCGCATCGGTCGTTCTGAGCTCTCCCTTTACCTGATCTGTTTCAGTTTGACTCGTGGAGCCATAATCTGAGGAGTGACTGTAGAGCTCTTGGAGAAAACTCGGGGAGGTGGTTACGGATGAGAAGGAAGGGGGATGGCTCGTGGATTTGGAAACTGCCTCCTCCTCGTGGGAGGAACTGTCGGCCTTTGTGAGCATCAGCTCAGTTGGGTTGGCTGCTGTCGTGCTCATTACATTCCCCTGAACTGGGGAGCTGGTGTAAGTGTCTTTGGTTAGCAGAGCAGAGTCTGTTGTGGTTACTACAGTAGTAGCATTGTAACTGGTAAGGCTGAAAGCATCGTGTTCAGGAAAGGGTGTGCTTGAATCAGGCAGCGAAACGTTTCTCTCAGACTGGCATTTATCGTAGAGCTCTGGCAGTGAAAAAGATGTTGAAGGTCTGTCCCGGTCTTCCTGGGATGTGTTGCAAAAAGTCTCCCGAGCCCTGCAGAGAGGACAAGTTAGAACAGACAAGATCCACAAGAACATTACAGGCTCCTGTAAGGCTGCTTGGATTGGAATTGGCAACCTGCTGTCCCAAAATGGGCTTTATATTAAAGAAGACATGAAACCTAAACCAAAGCTAGGTTATCTTAATGACAGTCCTGTACATGGCAGATGGCTTTATACAGCACTGGGAACTTAGCTGACTGCCTTTTTGGTTTTGTAAGGTGCAGGAGTATCTTTTGCCTGAGAAGCAGCATCCTTTGCTACAAGGACTGTGAACCTCGGCAAGAATGTCAGGGTTCAAGGCAACTTGTCGTAAAGGGTCAGATTTTAATGCCACACTGGGAGGGGAACGCATGCAGAGAGATGTAACAGGGTCCCCAAGATCCTTAAGTCAGCTGGTTTAGGCAGCTGGAGCTGTGCTGACACAGGTTGTGCTTTTAAATGACCGAGGTCGAGTTCTTTCTTTACTCAGACATTGCATGTTTTTGTAAAGAATGAAACTGCTAAGCCCATCCTGATGAGAAACAATCTAATGTTAACATTCTACTTCCCTCCTCTCTCCACTACGGATAACAAATCTTCTTGGTGGCCTTTCAAAAGGAAGAGAGATCATATGTATGCAAAGCACTTCTTTTAACTACAGCTTATTGCAATTAGTCTGTAAAACTGTAGGAGAGCATGGAAACAATAGGTGACAAATGGGACTATTTGCAAGGGGTTTTGTTGACTGCCTGTGCTGATCTAGGCTTTGAGAATGCAAGGGCAAAGAGGAAATAATTTGCTAAATATCTTGCAAAGTCTTCCAGTTTGTGCTCCCAGTGGTGGCCCATCAAGGCCACCAAGCCAGCTCATTTTTTATCTCCAGCTAATAGAGAAATATGAACCGAAATAGAGAAAATAAGCTCTTCTCACCCTAAAGTAGACTCCACACTTTCTACAGTTCTGCATGTGTCTGTCCCATTTGTCCAAATTCAAGTATAATTCACCATGCTTTGTCCCCGAAGGGGACTTTATTTTGCATTTCTACCTCTTGTGGAAGGGAAGAGCACACAAGGAATTTGAATAACTTAGATGACAGTGAATGTTTGGTCCCCAGATAACTTACACATTTGTGTCTGAAGAGAGAGCATTACTTTATCTCCTTGAACTCACTTACTTTTGCAGCACAACTTTCTTGGGCTTGGAGAGCAGCCAGGAGAGCTGGCAGTCACATAACAGAGGGTTTCCGTACAAGTTGATGATGATGCTATCCGATGAATTGATATTCCAAGGATTAAAGGAACTCAGGTTACAGCTACAAGATGAAATATGCAATAATTACCAAGTGCTGAGCTACCTTCCAAGGGCTAGAGTGTGCTTAGTATCCCAGCGTAAGGGATATTGTTCAGCTTTATTGTTCAGCTGTCCTAGCTGCAGAAGAAAAGAGAGTGTGATAACGTGACCTCCCTGCAGTCTGGGTACTCAGAAGAGCTCTCTTTTGCCTATGCCTTTAACTGCTGCTCCTTTGTTTTTTAAGTTTGGGTCATGATTTTTAGCACTTTGAACTGGTGGTCCTGAAGGTATTGTAAAGGGCTGTGTAAAGTCAGTGTGGCAATCTGGTTGGGGGATGGACTCTGATTTTTTTTTTTTGTTGTTGTTAAATGGGTTTATTTTCCTGAAACTGTTTCCTAGAGCACAGCCAGTGCTCTAGTGTTTGTTTTCTGATATGCTTCTGATCTGGGCCTATATCATAGAAAATTTCTTAGGGTGTTCTAATCTTTTCCTTTTTGCTGACTGTCCTGTGTGCAGTTTACGTACCCTTATTTTGATAAATCACCTTCAGACTTCTGTTTCTCTTAGTATTTCAACGGGTGTGTAACATACCAAGTAAGTAACACTGATGTGTTGCTACCTCTAGAATAAGGACTAAGCCATTGCTTTTACCAGCCCTAAACAAACAAGGAACTTCATTAATCTCTTGCACTAAAAGAGGGACAGGATTTCTTACTGCTTCTAAGGTGCAGATTTTAGGAAACTGACAGCTTTTATTCTTTGTAAAGCAAGGAATCCCCAGTGACCCGCTCCTCTGGTGAGACATAGCCATCATAGATGTTGGAAACATGGTCTGTTATTACAAGCGGGTTTCAGTGGATCTATGCTAATCTTAACTGTGCTAGATTAATTCACCCAGTGGACTGGGAGATAAGGCAGACGAGTGGGAGAACACAGATGCAATCTCAAGCAACCAGTAACTGTGCTATGAGTCTCACGCCACCTCTTTGGGCTCTACCAGCTCTTCTGCTGTATCAGGTCTACATCACAGGCATATCTGAGGATAAGACAGTGTGTTTCTCCATGGCATGCAAGCCCATACCTCCTTCCTAAATATCTGATGACAAGCAACCTCTGCATAAAAATCAGCTCCCAGGCACCATGGTGCTGAGAGGCAAAGGCAGCATTACTTGAGGAAGAACAAAAAAAGAAAATAACTCACTTCTCAAACGAGAGATGGCTCAGATGAGGAGCACTGTCAAACATCTCTGTCCTCACATAACTCAGTGCGTAGGAGTCTTGACAGTTCAGCTCTCGGAGACCAGGCATGGACTTGAAGAAGTCAGTATCAAGGCTTCTTAATTGTGACATCTTTGTCAGGTGAAGTGATCTGAGGTTGGGCAAGTCTCTGGTCCACTCCGGTTGAACTGAAGCAGAAAAGAGATTTGTATTTGTTGCCTAAATAGAGCATTCCTGGGGATTTCTGCCTAAAAAAAAGCTTTGAATTCACAGAGGTGTAAAATATTCTGTGGTCTTCTGCAGCTATTCTCTTTGGGACAGGAATAGAACAAAAATCAATACACCACTGTATAAACACCCATGCAATCCCATTTTTGTAATATTACCTGCAGGTCATACTCTCGTAGGGCAGAGGAAAAGAAGGGAAGACAGAAGGGCAATAAAGCTCATCAGAGGCGTGGAACAGCTTTCCTGTTAGGTGAGGTTAAATGAACAAGGATTTCTCTGGTCAGAGAAGTGATGGGTAAGGGGAGATTAGAGAGATCTACAAAGTCCTGAATGGTGTGAGAAAGGCAAATAGCTTATTTCTCCTAGCACAGGAAAAAGAGGTGGGAGACACAAAACTGAAAGAATAGGTGTTATACAAAAGTGCCTTTCCATCCCCCAGCTGAATTGTGTAACTCTCTACCCCAAAAGGGATTAGGCAAATTCATGGAGGAAGTTTGCTGGTGTATCTGTTAAATGTGAGTTCAGGTGAAACCTCTAGCTTGGGGAGTCCCTGAGCTGCTGGTTACTGGAAACAGGGCACATAGACACGGAAAAAAATCCCTCTGTGCTGCTTCTCTTTCTTCCACTCTCTCCATGACAAGTTCCACTGTTGGGTGCTCATGGAAGGAGGACACTGTTCCAGGGCATCTCTGCAACCACACTGTGGTTCTTGTGTCAGCATTAAATAACCCACCAGTGAAACCTCACAGGACCCCGGGGAGATGAGAATTGTTTTATATGAATAAAATTGGTATGAAATGAGACAGAAAAACACACAAGGTGGCCTTATAGTTAGGCCAGGAAGGGTTCTGCAAGGGCTGAGGCCCTGTGGCATGCGGGGGAATGGGGAGCATGTCCTGGCTCTGCCCCAGGCTCAGGGCAGGGATTGTCTCTCTGGGCGGAAGTATTTGGCCAGTTGTGGTTGATACAAAAAGCCTCTCTGTGCCGCTTCAATACGGCGGTATAAAGCAGAGTGTAGCTGTGGGGACAGACAAAGAAAGATTTCAGCAGTGTGTCTGGAAAGGGAAATGAATTTCCTCCTGTGTGTCCCAAAACTAATCTCAGGGCTGACAGCGGGATGATTGTCAGTAGCAGACAGTGGAATTATGGTGGAGGTGGGGGACTACAGTGGGACAGTTTGGTGGTGTCTGGTCTCTGCCCTTCCTTTGGGAGGCTGCTTGCGTGAGGGTTTCCCCCAAGCCTTGCACGCTTGGACCAGCTGTTTGCAGCTTTCAGCGTGGGGTGTTCCCCCTCCAGCCTGCGCTGGGCCAGGATGGGAGCCATCATCCCAGCAAGGCTCCTGCTCTCCCCAGCCTGACCAAGCCCCGTGTTTACAGTGGGAAATCCAGAAACTTACTTTTCTCAAGAAAGGTCCCGCTGAGATCAAGCATGTTGATGGTGTTTCCAGGCCTGTCTATGGCCTCACTGGGAGATGTGCTGATGGCAAAAGCAGACTCCCTAATTCCTCTGCCGTCATCCTGCCCGAGCAGCGTTGCAGAGAGGTTCAGGAACTGTAGCTGAGGGTAACAGGAAAAAGCCAGCGGCTGGATTTCCATCAGTGGATTTCCAGCCAGAGACAACCACCTCAAGTTAGGCAGGGCCGAGCTGTGGCATGATGGCACAGACGACAGCTTATTAAAGCTTAAGTCTAGGGAGAGGAGACTGCTGAGGACTTCAGATCCCCATCTAACTGCCTGGAGATGGTTCTGCCTCAGCGAGAGGACGCGCAGCCGCGGGAGGTTTGCTATCTCCGTGCCGTTCACCTCTTCTAAGAGGTTGTTGCTGAGGTCCAAGGTCTCCAGGGCCTCTGGAAGGCAGACGGGGAAAGCTGTCAGGCTGCTGTTGGTCAGCTGCAGGGTGATCCAGGTCTTGTTCTTCCGATCCTCACAGGACATGCTGGTGAGATTAACGTTCTCCCAAGAGTCTTCCTGAGACAGCTGGAAAAAGGTGGTGACGTCCCTCGATGGTGCAGGCTCTGCTCTGCTCACGGGGCTGGACGCTGTGTTCCCCACCAGCAGAGAGACGATGAGCAAGGGCAAAAACATCCTTCTCCGAAGTGGCTTGCAATTAACTTTCGAGATCTGTTTGGTTTTTGTTTCAGGGAGGGGAAAACAAAACATCAGCATAAGAGATACATTAAAATCCCTCCAGGCAGCTCCAAGCTATTTAAAAGTGAAACATTTGTAAGTCCTTTCCTATTGCATCCAGACAGCGGAAGTGATAATTAATGTCTCTTCTGTAATCAAGCCTAAGTAAACATGAACCTTGGGGACAGAAGTATCATGCGATCTTAGTCTAAGTGCACCTACAGTTTTTCAGGCCGAAAGCAACCAAGCTGTATTGCGTGTCTGGGTCCCACGCCAGTACCCTGGGTACCAGTGTGGCACCCAGAACAGCAGCAGCGTAGGAGGTGGGCTCCCCAGTCCCCCTGCTCGGCTGCCTCTGTGCAGTACAGGGGTACGAGGGAGTGCCAGTGCTACTCCAGTATAAAAATACCAGTCGGTACTGTACGGGACAAGCTTCAGGAGAACTACACGTTGAGACTCGCCCCCCTGCTCTGCTCCTGACCCGCTGGCAGTGCCCCGGAGCCTGTCTGCCAGGCAGAGGCAGGGCTGGGGCCCTGCTGCAGGTGAGTGCCGCAGACATGCTGCACACTCCAGCTCCTGGGGAAAGGATGTGCTAAAAATGCAGCTCCTGAACCACAGTTCAAAGTGGCCAGAAACTGAGAGTGTGCTCCTGGATCAGAGCCCCAAAGGCCTGGGTACCAAGAAGCATGTTATTCAGTGTTACAGTTCCCACTGAGCTCCCTCCTCGCCCCACCCCAGCTTTGTCTTTGTTATTTAAAAAAAAAAAAAAAAAAAGTCCTAAATGACTTGTCCAAGGCTGAGCAAGTAATCTGTGTCAGAGGAGGGAATTAACCCCAGCCCGAAACCAGTGCTGTACTTACTGATCTGTCTTTTGTGCTGCCAGGCATCATAATGATCATTCCTCATCCAAAAATGTATCAGTGTGTGTGGGTGACTGAAGCCCCACGTAGTACAAAATATCTCAGACTTATTCCAAATCTTTGTAGCTACTTGCTGACCCCTGAATGGTGCCAAGTCTTGCCCAGACCATCATCTCTTGCTGCCATCCCAGGTTTTAAGTAGGGACCAGCAAAATAGTATAATTTAGTTGCCTGTGTCCTTTTTGTCATCTGGAACTGGGCAAGCGCTGAGCAGCCGCAGGGCTTCCCAGTCACCGGAGCTGCTGGATTCCCAGCACATGGCAGGGAGAGGATGGGAGGAATTGGACTGCTGGATCCTAATCTTAGATTTAATCTTAGTCCCTGCCAGTAAACCGCATCCGCTTGCACGTACCTGTCCCAAAGTCCTGACGCCTCGTGCCTCCGCTCTGCGTGGCTCCGACTGCCTGGCCTTGATTTTATACACTCGGGTGACTCAGCCGAGAGCGTGAAATGCCTCTTTTCTGTTCCCAGCTTCCCCTGCTCGCAGCTCTGCCCACAAGCACAGGAGAGGTTTGTTCCAGGCTTGCTCCCCCGCATCCAGCTTTCCCCTGCCTGGAGAGGGGGTGGCTCCGGGCAGCTTTCCCCGCTCCCTTGGCCCTAGCAGGAGGTGGGTGGGAGGGCTCTTATTTCCCAACACTCAGGCAGGGCTGCTCCGTCTGTCTTTGTCTCAGCAGAGGGGGATAAAGGGAAAAGATCAGTGTCTGTAGTCCCATCCCTCCGTCTTCCACTGACAGGGGGGAAGGGAGAGGAATTATTGTGTTACTTTGCTGACAGGTCATAGTGATGTAAAGCTAAGGCTCTGTCTGCTGACATGGGCTTTGGTCGCTCTGCAGGCGCCAATAGGCGGCTTCAAGTGTTTATATTTCTCTCTAAGACTCTTGCACTTAGGACTAAGTCCTGGAAATGTTCAGGCAGGACAAACTACTTTTCCAAGGACGCCCTTGGCAAATATCAAAAGCGAAGCTCTCACCTGCTGCTCACGCAGAGAGGAATTCTCTCGGACGATGCAGAGGGCCTGTGGCATCTCATGCTGTGTGTGATGGACTTGGGAGGCCTCTCCCGGTCCCGCTGTGCGTGGGTTGTGTTCTCTGTTCTGCATCTGCTGTACCGCATGGCTTGGGAGAATTCCCCTCCTGCTCCTTCTCTCCTCCTTCGTTGGATAAGTAAGAGTGACAATGTAAAACATCTCCCACCGCGGGACCTGCCCTGAGCTGGGTTACTCAGCATTTCCACCATTCCAATAACACGTAGGCTGGTCAAGGGCTGAGAGTACAGCCAGGAACTAGAAAGAGATGAATCCATAGAGATTGTTCCAAAGTAAAAGCAAAAGGGTGGTTGTTCAGTTGCTACTATAAGACAATTAATGATTAAAATTTCTGGGGAGAACAGTAGTCAGTGCTTTTCGTTTGTCAGGACAACAAACCAGATCCGTGACATGAAGGCAACACAGACCTGTGTGCTTTGGTGCTAAAGTGCAGATAAAGGCCTTGCTTTCCCAAAACCATTGAGTCTGCATGTACGCAGACCTTATCTATTGACCATGTCATTCACTATCTGCCTGGGGAGAGAGCCTTGAAAAACACCAGAACATCCACAGAACAAGATACTGTGTTTTAGCAGGACACTCCGGAGCCATTGCGGTTCCCTTGGAGGCTGGGCGAGATGTACATACTGTTCCCGTGTGGAATGGCTCTAAGGCAAGACAAATAGTTTCCTAAATGAGGGGCTAATCCCACAGATTAACCCCGGTGGAGCAGCTCGCAGGCCTGTGTTTAGGGCAGCGTGCAGGCCGGGCACGTGCGCACTAACAGGTAGCTGTGAGGTTCAAAGGGCAAATTGGAGCAGGTTAAAAAAATCTGAAGAATTTGGTATAATAGGAGGGAAGTCCAGCTCCAGCCAGGCCGCTGGAAACCCTGCTTTGCCTTTGGCTTTGCAGACCTGCTGGCTGCAAAGCTCCTCTTTGAGAAGTGGGGTAGCAGGGAAGTGGCCTGGCTTTGCTTTAGGCAGTTAACTATCCATGGTTTGTTTGCTGCTGCTGCTAGCCCAGTATTTACAGACAGTGAATTTTCATTGATTATTTTATTGTTTTTAATATCTTAAAAAAATACTCCATGAAACCTGGTGAGCTGCCTTACTTTTGATGTGTTCGACCTTACTGACTTCATTTTGGAGACTGAGACAAGCAGCCTTGTAAGACTAGCAAGTGGGCCACTCATTTCAGTGAAGGTGGAAGCCAGGTGGACTCTTTGCCCAGAGGCGCTTGATTTCTGAGTGATACAGAGAACTTCCCGCAAGAAGCAGAGCACCCTTGGAAAATGACCTTGTGTTATTTTTATTTTCCACCTTTGTCTCTGCTTTTTGGATGCCCGGGTTTTGAGGCAGGCATTGTATTTTCCCAGCTCTTTGCGTACCTGCAAATGCTAATCATCTGGGACGTTACTGTTACGGTCCTACATCTCAAACCGCTGCCCAGGTGTTGGTGAAAGTTTCCCAGAGCAGATAGCAGTCCTTTCTCACCAGTTTCTTTGAAATCATCTGGTAGCAGCAATCAGAGATTTCCCCTTTGTTGAGTCACTTTGGCCTGTTCTCACGTCGCCGTGTTTCTTCATATTATTCTTCTGCTTTTTTCTACTCCCCTACAAGTTTCAGTGGCAACCTGGGGGAATGTTTAGTAAAGGCAGGCATTTTTGTCAGGCTTTTATGCTTGTGTGATGCACAAAGAGCTGAACCAGACGCCCCCTCCCTGGGGCTGATTCAGTGCTGCACAAAACCCCTTTGCCTGCAGGAATGCTCGGGATGAGCCCTGCATTCCTTAGTGACACCAAGATAAGCAGAGCACAGGGAGAGCAGGAGAAGGCGAGGATGGTACCAGGCTGTAAAGTTTTAAGAGATGAATGTTTCTCGCTGGCCGTGATCCAAGTGATGGTTAAGGGTGTAACTATCCTGGAAAAATCTGGAGAATGGCTTTTTAAGGCCAACAAAAGAAAAGAATTTTGCAGGTCAGTTCGCGGAGCAAGCACAAGCAAGATGTTTTCCTACAGAGAACAGGGAGAGAATGCGAGAACAGGATTATTTAGCCTGAGGTTTCAGAAAACTATGGAGGGCGTGTGTTGTCTGCTGCAGTAACGCATGCTGAAGGCAGCGGTGAAATCCCCTATGGAATTTGTTGTAAGAACAGGCAGCAGCCATCAGACATCGGTAGCGTTTTACCCTGACCTGACTTCAGTTTAATTAAGCATGATGTACAGAACTGGGTTGCAGCTCAGCCGAGGTATTAGTTTCCTAAAGGTTTTTGTTTTCATCTAAACAACATTCCTGTCCAGGGTTTTGTCTCTGCATTGCGAAATTTCAGGGCAGACGCCCTGGTCCTGCTTTCACTCTCTCTGTGAAACGTCACCCATCTGGCACCGTGCAATTAATAACTCGGTTACTACAGACGACTGACCCTATGGTCTCTAACCCTGTGTATAAATCAGGTGGTAGGAACAAGCGAAACCCAAGTCTAATCAGGTTATTGCGTGAGTAAGGGAGGGTGTGGTACCCCGTGCGCATTCATGGGAACATCTGGAGCCTGGCTGGGACACGCTTGGTGACGTGGGGTGGGATGAGAGATGACTCGATGCTGCGGCTGGTGCAGGTGCCAGGCAGAGCAGGCTGGTGCAGGCCTCCTCTCAGGGGCTGCCGACCGTATCCAGCCCGGAATTACGGAGGTGCAGGAGTGCCCTGGGTCGTGCCTTCCCGCTCCGACCTCTCCAGGGGCTGATTATAGGAAGTGGAGCTACAGTCACAAGCAGCTGGATAAAACCTGATTCCTTTCCTAAGTGTTCCTTACCTGTCATGGAAAAGCCTTGCCAGGTGAGTGGAGCAAGGAGAAAGCTAGCTGATGATCTCTAAAGAAACACGTAGAGAGAACAGCGGGAAGGGACCATTCCCTTAAAGCTAAAATAACAAAGGATGGGGCTTACAGCCAGCCTGCATGAGCTGGCAGAGCTCCGCCTTGCAGAGCAGCGTGAAGCCTTGACTCGAAAGGCAGTGACACATGGAGTGAGACTGAGGGAGGGGCAGGAAAGAAAACGGAAATATTTGATAGCTTCTCTGAAATCCCAGCCCAGACAGCTTGGACTGCAAGCAGGCGTGTTTGCTTAGCAGTCAAGCGTGCCGCACGCTCTGCTAATGAGAACTACAAAGTTCCCGTATCTCTGCATTCAAGTGTTCAGATCATTTAGACAACAGGTGGCAACGACAGGGCTTCCTTGCAACAAGTCGTGTGACAAGCTCTGCTCTGAGAGTGGGAAGCAGAGGACTGTGCTTCCTGATGAACAATTTAGGGGGGTCTGTCATTGCCAAGTGAGGGGCTCTAATGCAGGCACGGTCACGATCCTGACTGCAGCTCAGTAGCCAAAGTGGAGGCTGAGTGTGGAAGAGAGCTGCTTGTGGAAGAAGTGCTGGCATTAAGACGTGCGTTCAGCTCTCCCACAGCACCTTTGGGCAGGTTTTAGATATTGCAAGTGTTTGGACTTGGACTATCCATTATACGTAGTTCTCACACTCTGAGGAAAATACTTGGCCTGTGTCAAGCAAGTCGGAAGTGGGTAAGTCCTCTGCTGAAGGAAAACTGGATGGTACCTCAGCCCCTGTGTGAAAGGTGCTGAGGAGAGGGAAATACAGAGGGCTGGGAAGCAGGTGTATCGGCTCTTTCTTTTGCCAGTTTGTTTAAACTGGCACAAAATGTCTTCCAATTGGGTGGGTGTGTGTGGCTCCCTCCAGCAGGCAGAGCTGGCTGCCACAGGTCTGGTTCCTCAGGCACAGTATCACCGAGTAATCTCTTCGTATTCTGCATCACATACATCAGTGAGATCATTTCTACAGGCTTTTCAGCTCCTTACTCAACTTATGAACAAGTTTAGTTTAGAGTTAGATGTCACAGTGAAACAGAGTAACAGCGACAGAAAATAGAAAGGCCTACACTCAGAAGCCTTTTTAACAAGAAAATGATTTTAAATAGTACCGAAAGCATTTTTTTCAACGTGTCAATTAACAAAATTCTTCAAAAGATCAACATTTTGAATCCAGTTTTGCCAAGATTAATGCTTTGGTTTAGGTGTCTGGTCGCTCCTCTGGCTTTAAGAGAACTACTTAAGTGGATGAAGGTAGACACAGGTGCTACAGTTTTGAAAACCTGTGTAACCACTACTTGGGTTGTGATAGCTCAGTCTGCAGGACTTTGGAACACTGATGGAACGTTTTCTGTTCCCAGTGCAAGTGTTAGACAAGTAATGTAGGTTTAAAATATGTATTTATTCAGCTTTAGTTCTGTTAAACGCTGGCCTTTTTAACAATGGCCATCTTAACAGTGGGAGTTGCACGGCTGTAACAGAGAAGAAAATTTGCTGTACAATATCCTCAAGTTACTTGTTCTGGATGCTTAAACAGATTGTTGCAATTAAAAATACTAGATTCAAAACTGCCCAGTGGCTAGACACTGTTTATTTAAAAGCTTCTAGCTGTACAAAATGAAAACAAAGACGATTTGATTTTCCTAGTGTTGATGCCGGAGTTGCCATACTGCATCCAGTGACCGTGGCTTCAATATTTAACAAAAACTGTAAATAGTCCAGTCATATTACAAGATGGATTGACATGTACAAGACTTCTTAGTCAGCAATTAACAGAGAGATTTCTGTTTAATCTCTGGTCTTAGCTGTGGGGAGAAGCAGGCAGAGGGAAGAGTTTATTTCACCTCATTCCTGCCCTCCAGTTAATTTATGGAACAGGTCTTCATCCAGTGTTTCATTCTGGTCTTTGGAGCGGGTTGACAAGAAGATGTAGCCCCCAATATACTCATGGATGATTTTGCAGTCAGCGCTCAGACACGTGAAAGCGATAGATACATTCTGATCAAACTCGATTGCAACCTAAAGAAAACATACAGCAAAATCAGGAACAGAGATAAACTGCATCTGGGAAAAAAGATCAAGTGTGAGAGCACAGCTGGATCACAAATACTGTGATAAAGCAGTCCCTGTCTCTGCTAACCAGGAGCTGTAAAGATTCCTGGGTCTGCAGGATGTCCAGAGTGTTTGGCTGCTTGTTTCTTAATTTTCTGCTATGGCAGGGCCCTCTTGTGGTCAAAATCTTGTTGCTTGTTTCGGCAGGCAACAAAACCATGCTTTGAGCTAGTTTTTCTAATGCTGTATAAAGTGAACGCTGAGAACAGTGGGAATGGCGCTCCCGACTCTCTGTACACTTAAGCAATAGTGTTTAATGCTGTTCATTGTTATGTGCTGACCTTAAACCTGCTTTTGGGGGCCAGGTTTTGATTTCCAGCTACTGTCAGTTCTAAAACCCAGCAAACTGGTATTTATTGCTAACTGTGGATTCTGCCTTTTTGGGGAGGGATTTAAAGCAAGCCCAACAGCTTTACCCAGCATTACAGACTCTGGTACAGGGAGTACTGCAGGAGAGTATTAGGGGTTGTATCTGATCTCTCCTGGCTCCTGCAGATGGATGCAGAAAACTCTGTAAGCAGGAACAGTTTCCAGGCTGCTTGAATTTACATCAGGTCACACTAGTTCCACCCCAGAAAACTACAATTTCCAGAGGTGGCTTCAAGCTTTCAAACCCAAATTCTCCTGTGGACTGGTGGGCAAGAGCTGGCCCCACTGAGCAGCCTTCCTCAGGGTCAGGAGCACCCCCATATGAATCCCACAACAGAGCTTCTTTCTCAGGACCACATACTGACACAAGGCGCCCTGGCCTTGCAATCTCAGTTTGGGATTTGAAAGACAAACTGGGTTCCTGTATCCTCAGCCTGTAACAGAGACCGAATCGCTACAATTTGGAGGATGATGCATGAGCTAGACTATACAGAGAGTTAAAATGAGATTTTTACTGACAGAGCAGTAAAAATAACGGGTTAGAATTTACCTTTGAGTCTCTGTATTTCATCCCATCAAAATCAAGGGCAACTTATAAAGAATAAGCTTGGTAGGAACCTTTTAAACTGGAGATCTTTTAGTTTCTGAATTTTGACTGCAGACTCCATTAAGGAAAATTTTAGACAGCTTATTTAATAACATGTCACAACACATTCAAAATCTTTTCACTCTGAGGTTTTAAAAAGATTTTCTGAAAGCATCCTCCAGTGCTTGAACTGTACTGAGTGAATGCAGAGAGCCGTTCCAGTTTTACCTGGCGTATTTCCCAGTTCACATTCCACTGCTTCATGTTGGAGAACCTCCATGTTGTGATAGGATCTCCTGTGGCTATATCTATTCGTATCAGCCTGTTATAGGACACCCCAAGCACATCATCCTTCTTGCTTCCTTTAAACCTGAAAAAAACCAAACCCAAACCTTTGAGCAGATCTGGTTCGCAGTCATTTCTGTCTAGAGGACCATTTCACCTGCCCTCCTCTGAAAGTGCAAAAAATGTGGGAAAAGTCACAGCAGCCTGGGATTGAGGAGAGCTTGGACCCTTCTTTAGAACAGTGTTTGTTATAAAACAAAAATGTAGGCTGGTGAAGCATGGTATAAGATGTAAAATAATCAGGCAGGTAGATCTGGCTGAAATCTTTCCAATTCATTGTTTTCTGCTAAAAAATACTGTTCTGCCAAAATGCATGAATTTGATTATGTTTTTACTGGAAAAGTGTCAACAATAATTTTCCTTGCTTCATTTCACTCATGTTGAAACATGTTCTTCTAGTTACAGTCACCTAAATTATATAAACATATCAAAATAGATTTAATATATTATATATCACCATTAACTTATTGAAACAACTCTGTTAGCAATATATGCATGTTTCTGAGTATAAATAATTACAAAAATATTGAGCCATTTTAACATTTCAACTTTCTCCTGATTAGAGATGAAAAATAAATATAAAAGTATCAGAACTTTTGGGGGACAGAAATTTCTGAGTTGGGAATAGCTGGGAAAAGATTACTCTGGTAAAGAAACTACCTTCTTGGTGAAAACTGGAAGCAATCATCTCATCTGTCTGCTGTTAATATTTTCAATATTTTTGATCCTGTTTTTGAAACTTCTCCTCTTAGATGAAGCTGGCCCTTACGGAAGGAATGTGACCTGGACTACCATTTGTGCCTTACTTACCACCCCCACTGAGATACTGCCCATCAGCTTGTAGAAATTCACCACAAAGTGTTTTGCTCATGCTACAAAATGCAGTTTAGGTGTTGGGTTGGTTTGTTGTTTAACAGAATTAGTGCTGACAGATAGGGCAAAACATCTGTATCTATGTTAGGAAATGAAATAGTGACAGGGAACATTCCCAGGCACTGAACTCGTGTTCTGTTCAAAGCCAGAAGAGTCTCGGGCAGAATTCTGGCTGCAACCAAGCAGTGTTCCCTCAAATGACTCCCAGGTACGGCTCAGGAGCTGGAACATCCAAGGACCAACGTGACCTGGTAGTTCACATGAGGCTACTGGGTTTTGGGAAGTCAGAGAGTTTAATAGTACAGATGTGGGCTGTTTTATGCCAGCTGGCCTCTGTGCCAGAGAATGGTTCCCAGCTGGTTCAATTTCTACTGCAGCTGATTTGTAAGTAGCCCTGGCAGAAGTGCCTCCAAGCATGGTTGTGTCAGTACTTTTCAGTTTTTTGGTGCTTTGTCAAGAGAAAAGAATGCAGGTCAGAACCCTGCCATATTCAAGGTGACTGTCCAGGGCAACTGCTGTGAACACAACAGGACCTTTCCTGTGCTGACTGCTCTTCCAGATTCACCTAAAAAAGGGATTGTGTTTGCTTTTTTCTTAATGAAATGCTAAAGAAATTATGCTCAGCAAAAAGCATTTTATCATAAAATCTGATCCAATTTATCATAAAATTTATCATAAAACCTGATCCAAAATAAAAAAAATCTGATCATAAAATCTGATCAATCCCATGAGCAAGAGCTGGAGTGAACAAATACATTGCAAACCTGAGAACACCACCAAGACACACATTTTTTACATTCTAGTGAGTTTATGACAATAAGGGTTTAATCCTAGGGATACATTACTTCAGGCAAAACGTGACAGGTCTATATGAAGGCAGACATAATGGAGAGTCTCACTTCAGGAATGGAGCTGCTGAGTGCTATTGCTATAGCAAAAAACAGCAATATCTAAGTTACTACAATTAAAAAAGGTCTGTGGGGTGAAAAAATAGAGAAAATAATGAACAAGGAGTCAAAGAACTTCCTGCAAATCACTGATGGTGAACACGTTATGGCAGCTTGACATTGCTGTAACAGTGTGATTACCTTACAATGTAGTAGGACAAGCCAAACTCAGGAAGGGACTGCCATGCTTGAATAAAACGTAGCTTGGCCTCCACCAAGGGCATCTGGGATACGTTTTGGTGGGCTTCCAGAATACGAGCTGCCAACTGGGAAACACAGGGAGAGAGAAAGGTTTCAGTTGACTGGAGAACAAAAAGACCCTTGCTTTCACTAAATCAAACAGCATTAGCTCTGATGCCATGTTCAGACACTTAGTGGTCACCGTTCATGCAGATGTATTGTGGAGAGCACTTGGGGACAGATCCTGAGCTACAAGGGCAGAACAGTGCAGCAAGGGCTCAGGTCTGGGTTTGTACGACACTGGGTCTAGCTCCAGCATACTGCTCTGGAGACTGTGTCCTGGGGATGGGTAGGCTGAACTCCTGCAGCAAAAGCAGTGGACACGGAGTTAGGTGGAGAGGAAACAGAGGCACTCAGGCCAAGAGGACAGGAAGACACTGTTGTTTAAGATGCAGACAGTAACTTCCTCTCCTTAAAAACCTTCCTTTCTTACTCTGAGGCGAGTTTCAGGGACAGTGTTATCAGGAGAACATGATGAGTGACTTAGGAGGCAGTGTGGATGTAGGAGGAGTACTTGGAAGAAATGCCGAGACCTGCCCCTGTGTTCAGTTAAAGAAAAGGCCTCTTGCAAAGGGACGAATGAGTACTGCAAGATGATTCTGCTGTATGGTTTCCAAATGCTGCTTCGATCCAGCTTCACCCCTAAGCAATCATTGGAACCACCCATCCCCAGCCACCAAGCCACGCTCAGGATACCTGCTTGGACTTGTATTTTTTGGTATAACGTAGTGAGACGAAGCATTCCGGTTTCATATCTATGCTTTCTGGATCAGAGACAGCCTGGGGAGTCATGGTCCAGTTCTTCATCTTTAGAAAGGAAAGGATTTTGTGGACCTCAGGATGATAAGAGCTATCAGCCATTGTTTTGCCTTTTGAGGCTAAAACGCAAGCAGCCATCCACCGAGCATATTGGTTCTCCTGCAACAAAGACAAGTGTTCGATATTTTTGGGCAAACCATTTATGCAGATGGCTACTGCTCACACACCTTTCACTGCATGATAAAACCACTCTGGAGTTATTCCACTTAATTTGTGTGGGTGTGTAGTTACCATAGTACTGTTGTTCTTCCCTGATCAGGCTAGTTTCACCTACAGGACTGCCTTTGCAGAATAGTTAGGTTTTAAATTTTCAAAGAAATCCAGTACTTTGGAATAGATTATTCTGGAAATTTTATTGCATGACTATTTTCCACCTAATGAACATTTTTACACAATTCGGATTGATTACATTTCAATACAAATGAAACAAACTGGAACTGAAAACTAATGTAAGATCCTTCTCGCACTACCCTCGTCTGAATGGGAAGAGTTCTAATTAACAAAAAAGAAGAGAGCAAAACCCAAACCTCAGTCCTCTGAAAATTCTGGAACAAAATATTGTAACCTTTTTATACTTTTTTGATAGTTTGTTCTTTTTTTCTTCCCAGCAGCTTTACTTGGAAACTGATGATAAACACAGAATTATTGTCCTTTTGTCCCCCCCACCATCAAGTATTTGTTAGACCGCCACATCATTCTTAAATTTTACTAATCATGTAGATAATAAACTCTCTGCAGCATCCTTATTTTTCTATACAAATTCTAGAACAGGGCAATGGGTCTTCTAGACGACCTGTCAATAAATCTGGAATACAAACTTTCCCTTGTCTTATTACTCACGTTTTCGCATCTTAAGTATACTTCGTTCATGCCATCAGCAACAGGAATTAGTAATTTGATTCCAAACTTCTTTGCTGCAACATTTACATCTGGTACAACTTCACATCCTAAATCACAGAGAATCAGAAGGAAACAAATTTTAATTACTACATCACTAACTTTAAGTACTGATTAATACTAAAGAACAGTACTTAACGGTTGTTTTTCTTCGAGATCAAGGGCCAAGACTTTCGAAGCTTAGGCCTAATGAAAGGTTTCTGTTCTAGTTCACTGCCTGGTCTGGCTTGCCAGGGTGATGAATGCTCTGAGCTCAAAGAGCATGTTAGTCAGTGTGGAAGCGAAAGGATCTAACAGCTCTCAAAACCTCAGCCTGATCTTAGGAAATCTCAACACTTCAAATGGAGAGGAGCTGATGAGACAGGCACTTTTGGAAATTTTAGCCTAATTGTCTTGAAAGCCTGGACTACATTTTCAGAAGCAACTTTGTACTGACAATGGGACGTGGGTGACATCTACAACAGAGCTGGCCAGTTCAGGAATCCCAGAGAACTCTGGGGACTTGGTATTTCATTTTGGTGGTGCTGTTACAGGCCTTCTGGATTCAGCTGGAGTCAAGGATGCCTACAGGTCCCCTTGGTGTCAAGGGACACCAAGGCTGTGGGCTACTTGGTGAGGTTCCAGCCACCCTGGCTAGTTTTACCATGCATTTATCTGACCTACTGAGGATATGCAGATTGGTATGCAGAGCCATTTGTTCACAGGGGTCAATCTTCTTCCTATTTCAAAGGTTTCTTCTAGGATGAATCCTGGGTATCACTGGTTCCCTGACGCTGAACAAATGATGTCCCTGCGGGAGCAGATGTAGATGGAGGCTATATATGGTGCTGGCGTTTGCCGTGTGTACACACAGGGTTTCTCCTCCAGAAGTACCTAAAGCTGGTTGTAGCTATGGAAATCCCCGTGCAGGGAACAAACAAGGCCCAGCGGAGGTCTTGGAGCTGTCCCTGCACAGCAGTCTATAGGTGCAACCTATGGCATTTTTGCCCACTGCATCATCCATAATCCTCTGCTACCAGGGTGCATTTGCAAGGACAGAGGGGAGTACTACCATTTAACACAGAGTAAAAATATTTGGAGATAAAAGTGTCACACAGATCACTTTATCTGACTCATGTATAAGTGAATCCAGCAGTACGTGGCATTTTACAAGCCAGGTCCAGATAATCTTGGTTTGGGCTAAGCTATTGGATCCTTTTTGTTTAGGCCTCTTCTGCAGAAGCGGTCTGCCTGCTTACAAGTGTCAGTAACTGAAAAAGTTCCAAGCCTAAATGCTGCTGTGCTTGCCTTCCTGAGTCTTGCAGGCATTCCTCCATTTATTCAGTTCATGAATGCAATAGAAAAAATAAAGGAAAAGAAAATTTCTACCTTTTAGGTTTAGTTTCTCAATAGGTTCTCCCTGTGCAGATTCCTTGTTTTTAAAATAAGATACTGAAGTGTCTTTAAAGACAAACCAATATGGCTTGATAGCTTTGAGTGACAGCTTCCTGGGCCTAAAAGAAAAAAAAGAAATCCCCTTTGTTTATATTGAACTGTACAAATTGCTGAGTCACTCACAAATATTACTGTGGATCTCCAATTGCTCTGAGGTCAGACACATGGCTTCAGTTGGGTTACCCATACTTGTGTCAATGAGGGGGGTGGCAAACGCCTGGAACCACCACTGCACCCAAGCTATCCCGGGTATGGATGTGTTTTTCACCCCAGATTCTAGCTGAATCCCATCTATGATTTCTCTTGGGTTTTCTTCTTTCTCTTCTATGTGGTTTTTCTTACTTTTCCCCCCTTCCATTCCTAATCAAAGCCATTCCCTTCTAACAAAGACTAATTCTGTTTTCACATGAACTCAGTAATGCTAATGTAACCCACTAGTTTGTTCACAGGCACTAGAATTAGCTTCAGTTTTTCCTAGCTCCTTATCTAGAAGATTTGCACCCATAAAACTAACTTGTATTCATTAATTGTAAGGGAGTAGAGACCATTTTTTTGGCTTTATCTGAATAGTATCTAATACAACAAACTTCTGTCCCTTCACTGAGTTTACAGAGGTTCTGTAGCACTCCAAGAAAAGGAAATAGTTTAAACCAGCTTCTTCCACTTAGGGCAGTGTTGTTCCAGCTCCTCACACATGTAGATGGATGGATATAATCCTCATTTTAATTATTTTACTTAATTTCAATACTTTGCTAATGCAAACTGATTTCTTTCATAGAGTAAATTTAAAAATATCTACTTTGGAATCGAGAATTAAGTGATAGATACTAATGGTCAAACATGATGGTTGTGCCAGCCCCACCTCTCTTCAGTAAGAGATAAAAATCATAATTAATTCTGCTAAGAAATACACTAACAAAGCGACGAGGAATGTGGGGAGGAAATCCTAGATTCAGTGTATTTCAGGAGACAAAACCAGAGGTATTAGCACTATTTTTGTAGAGAAATACTTCACAACTAGCTACAAAGGTCATCAGTGAAGTTAAATTAAAAAATAATAATAAAAAAAATCCACTATTTACTAATTTCCTTTAAATGGAAGATAACAAGATTATACAGCTAGCTATAAAACAGCAATTTATTATACTCCCTCTTGCTTTCTCCAGAGCCTTTCCAGAAATCCTTTAGAATCCTTTCTAGAAAACGGAGATTTTAATGTTTAAATTCAAAAAATAACTTGGGATTTTCAAAACTGCCAAATATTTTGGCTTTTAATTTTCCAATACAGGAACCAAAATTCTTCAAAAATAAGAGACTGTAAGTTTTTTTAGACTAAAAAAAATTATTTTTCTATCCCCAAAAGTTGCTGAAAACTTTTTTTTTTTAAATATTGTAATTCTCCACAATATTATCACTGATGCGTGATAATAATCATTACTAGTGTGCTAATGTGGTGCATACTGTGAATAAATGTGAATAAAAGTTCACTGTATGAATACAGTCAGCAGTACAACATGCAGAGCTTTGCAGTTAGGTTTACAATTAAGCAAATAATTATAGTAGCAAAATGTTGCTGTTCCTTTAAAGAAATGTTTTACACCTTACCTAGTTTCTACCATGTCTTAGGTTTAGTAAGTGATTTATCATGTACATAGGAAATTTTTCATGATGAAAAATAACCGCTGAGTGCTTTTAAAAGCAAACTGCTCTACTGCTGGGGAAAAATAAACAATCCTTTGTTAGAGGCGAGGAACTGACAGAACTTAAAAGTCTTACTTTCCTTTCATCTTAAGCCACACTATTAATTTGAATGTCAAATAAAATGCCTAATTGGAAATTAATCATTAACAATTCTTAACAGTTAACAACTGTTAAAAATTTTCAGGTGCAGTTTTCAGTTTGACTACAAATGTGATTTGTCAACAGAATGAATCTGATAAATATTGGTGCAATGGAAATCTTTATCTTTCTAAAACATGAAGACTGTTTTGTGATAAGAGGCATTACAGACTTGAGGTCACTGCAGTCATTTAAATAACCCATAAACCAAGATATTATAGTGGGATCACAGAAACTCATTTTGATATTAGAAAAAAAAAAACAGACTCCATGTTTGGTTAGAAAGGGGTAATTTGTTTGCTTCTTTTGTTTAAAAAAAATAAATAAATCCCCAGGGCTGCTTTCAGAAATTCTACTCAGAGAGAGCTGAAAGCTTCTTCTAGCTTTTCATTGGCAAAAAAAACAGTAAAATGTGATTGAAAACAGAATTGTAGGCTCTCTGGTTTAGAGATGATGATTGCTGAGCACTAGGAAATATAAAGAGCGTGATCTTTTACTAAGCATAAGTATAGCTACCCCAGCACCCCAAAAGCTAGAAAAATTTGCTGCAAATCTTGCTCAGAAGCAGTAAGAGAAAGATTTGAAGAGGATATTAGGCTAGTTAGACCTATCTGGTTTATTTGTTGATTTATAACCATAGGATCTACTGTTAGATTAGAATGAACAACTCAAGAGATCTCTTGTATGGTTAAGCTTTTTGTTTTCTGTGTTTTATTATTAGTTTTAATAACTCACCTAACTAGCCTGAGATTATCAGCAAGTTTCGGGATGTCTGTGATGTCCTCCTATCAGGAATAATTAGGAATAATTTTAGTACAATGCACTTTGTAATCGTCTGTTGACTCTGTTAAAATATCAGGAACCAGGCTGGCTCATCAGAGTCAACTGACACACTGAAAGCAATTCTGGGATCCGAAAGGACATACCAAAGTGTTACTTGTGTTTCCACCTTCCAGTGTCACTTCCAGATTAGAAAGTGCGGCTTCTACTTCATCTACTTCTGATTCACAGGTGAAATCTTGTGCCTCTGATGATAACGATAACTTGCTTACATGATACTAAAATAAAACATCAAATATCAAATAGTATATCAATTAGCAACACACAATCACAGCATATGAAAATAGGCCATTTGGTCTTCTGGGTCTTGAACATGGGCTTTTTCACAAGGAAACAGGTATGTCCACTGTGATCTCCAGTGCAATTACTGCTAAGAGTTTCCTATTTTAATTGCCAGTGTTTGTGTTCTTTCACCGATAATCGTCCCTATTCTGTGGGGCTGACCTAGTACTGTCAGCTCTGAGTGCCATCCATACCAGGTGGAAAACTGGCAGCGAGGTTCTGTGGTGTTCTGCAGTAGCAGGCCATGAATTTTTTGGAAGCTCCGTTTACATTTAAAAGGAGGGAAGTTATTATTAATAAAAATTTGTACCTTATTACCTACAGTCAGGGACTAAGCCACGCTAGGTCATGTTAGATTTCTATGCACTCTATAGTATCCCTGTCTTGTTTTTTGGTCTGTTGTGAACATGTGTATTTATGTACTAGAGAAATTTTCAGGAAGAATATGTGAAAGGATGGTAGTTGGCATGGCAAGCAACACTTCATAGTAATCTACGTTGGAACAGACTGGTATCAAAATTACATCCTGGGTATGGTTTGCTTTAGATCATGTTAGTAAATGGTTCCATAATTGTATGTGTCAGTTTGAGTAATGGTGCGCTGCTACTGAATGTAGTTGGTTTGGTTGATGGATGCTGCTCACTGTTTCTCACTCGAATAGCAGACCCCCAATCCAAGCAGAGCTATCGGCCTGGGCTCTATCCTAGTCTTGTCCTAGCTTGTGCCTGCCTCTTCAGGAAACAGGTTTTGCAACTTGGATCAAGTACGTGCCTGTAGTGCAGCGAAGATCAGCATTTCTTCCTCTGTGCAGTCAATTTCTTCTAACAGGATGGCCCAGCGGGCTTGTTCGTATATTTGGTTTATTCGCACTGCATCATACTGTAGCAAAAAAGAACAACACTGGTCATTAATGACCATCAAGATACAGATTCACCATCAGCGGCAGCTGATCTACCACTGGGCTGAAGCCATGAAGGTTGTTTCTTTCCTCCCCCACCTCCGCCCTGCTCTGTGTTCCCATCCTTCTCTTGTACTAGCTCGTGTGATTGTGTGTAGGGTCACAGTGGCTTGCTGATCCAACAGAAAATTAATCAGGAGCCCTTGGCTGAAGCAGAAGGGGAGATTAAGACGTCCTCTTTTGTGGTAGAGGGCCTTGGACTGGCTTAACCGAAATGTGAAACCACACTATGAGAGTGAAAATAACGTGACACGGCTGATATGAATGTGACATTCAACAGCTTGCTACTGCCAAAAGACAGAAACTCTTATTCCTCACTTCCCCTCTTCTGCTCTTGGCTTTTTCGGTTCTGGCTCTGTCTTTGCACTGGCTTGACATTTGTCAGATCCTGCTGTGAACTGCTTATATTCACTATCCATTTTTTGGATAGTGATTGTTTCTTATTATCTCCTTGGTTAATAAGCTGAAGTGACTCACAGAAATATTCAAGCCCCAGAGCTAGTGAAATGTAGGTGATGGGAAGGTAAACCTTGGAGCATGACCTCTCCCAGTAGTGGTGAGCTATTAAGTAGCCTGAAGCTGTTTTGGGTTATTTTATCCTATGGCTCCCTGGCTGGCTGGGACAAAGAAGGGAAATGTTTGGGCTGCTGACGTTGAGACACGTACTTGAATTTTAGTGGGGATGGCATTTCACCCCTAAACGTGCCACCTGAACTAGAAAGTGCCCTTCTGTTTATCTGAGATGCCTGAAATGACAGTTTTACAGAATTTACAGAAAATAACAATGTGAAGACCAAATCCTCTAAAATTCACATTTCAACTCTTGTTGATTTACACTGGTCAATGATTGTACCTTAATTTCACTAAATGTATCACCCGAGCCTTAAACCCACTGCCTTAACACAACACCGTGACTGGCTTTTAGTGGAAATAAAGGCAAACGAGAGGCAACTTGAGAAAAACATTTAAGTGTTTTTTGAAGTCTAAGTCTTGTTTTCAAATGGGACTTAAACACTTTTGCTGAACTTTCCAAAGGTATTTAATCACCCAGTTACACTGAAACAAATTTGATTTAAGGGCCTGAGTGCTTCAGCACAGAAAAGCTGAATGTTCAGTGAAGGGCAGTGGAACATAAATGTCATTTTTAAGTCCATTTTTAAAAACAGCACTTATACCTTTACATCATTTAGGATACTGTTGGTTTAGTTTTCCCCTTAATTTTTCTTGTTAAAAGAGAGGCAGAAAGTAAACCAGCCCCTCTGGAAATCTGGATACTGTTTCCGGTGCTCTTCAGATCTCATCTTTACAGTTAAGATCTTATTTCAGGTGAGGAACGGTGATTCAGTGTCCAGAGGGGAAAAGTGCAGCCTTAGCTGAGGGGAAGAAATTGAATTTGATCTCTGAAGGGCCTGTAACAAATCCTAGCTAAAATCTGGTGTCGTGTATAGCTCTTTGACATGAAAGCAGTCAAACAATGAACAGCAATAAAAACAAAGCTCTTACTTTTGGATTCAAATCAAAGAAAGTGTAATATTTAAAGCGTAAAAGAAGTTGATCGTCCTCCAGAACGCCTTGTTCCATAAGTGATCGAGATGAATCTAGCCAGCTGTGGAAGAAAACAACCCACAGATTCATCTGTACACGAAAAACTATCACACCTGCAGAGCTCCAATGTACTTGTGAAACAAAAGTGGGAACAAACAGCTCTAATTCCTGCAAGTCTGGGGAAAATTCACATAACTTGAGAAGGTGGAACATTCATATGGATTTCCAGCTTTCATTGTATAAACATCATACCTAAAACCTTCCTATTTGTACTCCAACACTATTCAAAACAGTAGGAGTAGATGCCAGAAACTGAGCAGTAAGTAGTTGTGGGGTGACCTATGCCAATAAGATTCTTTCTTCTTGATCTCCAGAAGTGTGAGGTTCATTTAAGCCAGGGCAAGAGTGTACCTGTATATTTAGAACTCTTGCTTTTCATGTCAGTATTTGCTGTTTTATAATTCTAGCTACTTCTGTTCTCCAGTGAAATCCAATGAAAATACCAAAGTCACTGTTAAATGCTCCACAGATCCAAAAATGACAATCCGTATTTTAATGCTAGAGAGACAATCTTCTCAAAACACTTGCACCAACAAAGCCCCTAGTGGGGGCTTTGGTATTCTGTATTCTTCTATGGTGTACAATAAGCAATGTTTGCTTGTGAATAATTCAGTAAGTCACTTATTTGTAATGCCCTAGAGCTTTACTGAACTCATCCACACGTGTATTTCCAGTGCCTGTTTAAAGCGTTTAGAGTTTGCTATCCAAACCATCTTTTAGCTGTGCCCACAGTGTTAATTCACTGGATTTGTCTTCATCTAACAACGAAATTTCATCCAGAGCCTACACAATTACATCATTCATCACTTTAAAACAAAATTGTCTAACCAAGAATGTTGAATAAGGAGAAAAAAAGATCAAAAAAAGTATTTCTGAAACAAAACCTAGACCAAAGCATGTTTTTATGTATCAATATAGCCATATATCAGGGGTTTCTTTTCAAATTTACACTTAAAAAGCTGGATTAATGCTACCCTGTTAAGACAGCTAACAAAGATCTCAAAGAGAGGCATCTTACCCTGCATTGAGTTTGGCTTTGTCAGCTAAAGTCCGAGGCTGGTACATCTCTGCTAGTGTTTCTGGAGAGCAGTTGGGATGACTGAAGGCGAGGATGCTGCAGTTCTGCTCAGTCAAGGGACTGTCGCTGAACCAAGTAATTGTAGAAGAAGCTGGTGTCCCACTGATGGGATCATAAATGGGTGTCATGGTTTTACTATATAAACCTGGACTTCCTGCAAGTTAAATGAGTAATGTATTATTCCAGGGAAAACTGCCTTCCGACTTAGGTAGCCTACCGCTTTCCATCGCAGAAGACTAACCCTTTTCTTTCAAGACACTCTCCTATCTCTGCTGTTTACAGCAGGCCTTGTCCTTTCACAGGTGAAGTGACCTCAGGGCCAGAAGTGCTCTTCCACCTTCTGTGAGATATCTCAGTTGTGTTGGAGATAGGAAACACATACTTTCAAGCCTTTATTTCTCCTTTTCCTTGCAGGTTGCCGAAATTGTTGAATATTTTAAGAGCGGTCTCACATTTTCAAAGAGCAGCAGCACATCCTGTGTGCAGGGCCACAGCTGATCACCTGTTTTCTGGTATAGCCTTTCTCATATCAATGGCAAGGAAAACATTTGAAAAACAACATAAAAATATTGACATACTGGAGATTTCAGTAACTTCTTGAAGCCACTAATTTCAGGCCAACTGTGTCTCTCTGACCACCATCCTCCATTAAACTGCTCCCCCTGGTTTTCACTGTGTAGCAAAGGATTTCTTCCTCTTTTTGACTTTCAGTCAGAAGAATAAAATCATGTTGGTTTTGCATTACCTGATAATCCAGAACTCACTGGAGAGTTGCACAGGTTTAAAATGTCTTCTGTAACTGGTTCTTTGCTGTTCTTGTCTTTTTTCTTTTTCTTTTTGAGTGCATCTTCTGATTGCTTCAGCAAAGAGAGTTCTTCTGAACGTCTAATATCTACAAGGGCAATTTGGGAAGTGAAGCGAGGTGAAACATTTGTAACTTAGCAGCTTACATCCCAAAAAAGCCCATGGTTGGTAATAGCATTTGGGGAAGCTCCATGTTGCAATCTGAATTTTATTTTTAGCAGGCTGAAAGCAGTAGCCGTGGAAAATCCAGTAATTCAATAACAAAGCCAAAGACTTTGGGCTGTGGGAGTGAGTTTTGACAGGATTTCAGCCTGCTCTTGTAGCGAGCATAACTGCATTTTAGAACACCAGGGAAAAACTCTTTCTCCTTAATGACTCTGCAGTCACCTTTGAGCATAATAACCTCAATAAAACGTCTCACTTACTTATGAATAAGCAAGAACAGAAATGGAAGCACTGTATTTGAAGTCCATGCCTTCTATTATTAATTTGAGAATTTTGTATTTCACGTACAAGATTCTGTCTTGGCTATGCCCTACTCCCTAGTGCACGACTGATTCAGACATGTATTGTCAGTTGCAAAGCTGACACTTTGTTTCTGAAAAACACTTTTATCCTGGGGTAAGCAAAGACATTTTTGACAGTATTCATGAGAAAAGTTAGAGGGTTCCTCTACTGACTCAATCTGGAAGAAAAATAAAACTATTTAATACAGCCAAATGTCAGTTGAACAATTATGGCATCATTTTATCAGAGCTGTTAAAGATATACTATCCCTTTCACAATCCAGCGCTAGAAAATGAAATTGAAAGCTACATTGCCATGAATATGAGGTGGTAAATTCCTTCTGAAGATGAATGTTTTAGTGGCCTAAGCTTTGAAGATCTACATTAAAGAATCCCTAAAACTAAGGGATTCTGAAGACTGTTTGCAGACTCGACTTATCCCTGTGGATCACAGGCACACAGGCTTGGCATGCTCCAAGACCACATCTCTACTTGGAGATGGTCCGTTATTAGAAAGAGCAGAGATGTGGGGACTCAGTGCTGCCACACATTCATGGGCTTATGTGGGGTAGTTGGACATGCCCTGACCTGAAGAGGTTTGGGCATGTAAAAGTTTTGAACGTTTAAAACATGCTCCTTCTGAAGTAAATCCATATAACCAATAGGCCAAGTTAAATATCATTAATACTACTGAAAGTAGGTGATAAATCAGTTGACACCAGTAAAACTGCCTATGGTGAAAGGTGGTGTAGGAGATTGATAAGCTCAAGCTTAGACAATGGCATAGAATAAGCAGGACTGAGTCCCGCTCAAGGAGGACAACGGTCCCTACAAATCCATCAGCAGGACTTTGACTATCCAGTACTGCTGCAGCTCACGGGACACACTTCTGACACTGTCTGCATCGGTCATCACAAAGACTGAGAACCACTGACGTGCACGGGATACTAAAAACCAAAAACTCTGTCTTTTGATCTTGGGTCAATTCAATCAAATTTCTCCTTAAGCTGAACAGCTTTGTGAGTAAGGACTTCCCATCAAAACAAAGTCACCAAATAAAATGCTCCAACTTAGTTGCCCGAGGGGATTTAGCTTTACTTACTGAGAATTTTGCAGATGTCACTGACAGCTTTGAATACCACAGAAGAGAAGCTGACTTTCAGTCTCACAGTCTTCATGTTTGGCAAGCGAAGCCGCAGCATTTTGTGCTGAGTAGTAAAGATCAGCTTAGCATCTGCCTGCACCCCGCATTTATCGAGTGTCCAGTGGGTTTTGAGAAGCCAACATTTTTTTTGCTCCCACCAAAGAGCATAGTCTGACCAATCTTGTGGTATTTCTAGGAAAATACAAAATGGTTATTAATAAACTATGGAGCAAATACACTAAAAACTTGGTTTGGAAACAGTGCTCTGTAAACAGGAGAATTTATTTCCATTAAAGTAGCAACAACAGTTCCTGAGACCTAGACCCCATTTGCTGAATACTTGTGGCCAGAACCCCCTCAGTACAGATGATTATTTTGGGAGGCAGGTCCATTTGATGGCTTTGAGTTAAAGAAACCTAGATTCTCTTATTGCCTGTAGCGCTGACTTGCTGTGACTGTACACAGAGTATTTTACCTTCCATCTCCTAACTTTGACTCGGCCAGTCTCTGCTCTGCAGCTGTTCCCTACTGGTTATATGCAATGGATGACATGGCTCAGATTCTGGCTAGAATGCCACTATAGCACGGGAAACAATAACTTCTGAAATGCCTTTGGAACAATGAATCCTGTCTCTTTGACTGCTACAGATGGATAAATAGGGTATCAGCTACATTTATTGCCCCTCAAACTAGCCACCTATAAAGTCTTATCTGGAAAGGGAGTTGAATAGTTAGTCTAGTCCAACTATATTTGTCTAACTGGAAGACAAAAACAAAGTCGTTTTGTTTGCACTGTGACAGTATAGGGGCTTTAGTCACAGACAGGGAGGGGTTCTGGCCACGTAAAAACCCCGAGCCTGCAGCACCTACACGCTCGGTGTACCATTACCAAGTGAGTGAGGCAGTGCCATTTCAAAATGCGCAGGAGCCTTTTTGTAGAAGAAAAGCTGCGTGTGTTATTTTAGTAACACTGTGTAAATCAAACAGGTATTTACTCACTGATTTGTTCTACTAATTTCAGCATCACTCCTCCAATATGAAGGTCCCCTGTGACCCGTAGTAAAAATTCCTTTTGTACCTCTTCATGCTGATGATCAACTGTCACCAAGAGCTCCCAGGAGTGAGACCCATATTCACTTGAGGAAACCATTTTGGGAAGTACTATGTAAGCTCTGCAAAAACAAAATGAACAAGCAAAAAAGAATATTTTTCCTCCACTCTGAAACAAATGCATCTCTCCACAGTCTCAGAACACCTCTGTGCTGCCAAGACTTCACAGTGGCCTTGGCTGGAACTTCAGATGTGTTATCTTGTTACCTCTGAACTAGACTCTGCTCTTGTGATTACTCCTGCCAGACAGGCATGTGGGATTTTTTGTTTTAATTCTGATTTTGCCCCCCCCCACACCTCAAGTGTCCACAGCTGGGCAGAGATAGCCCAGTTTTACGCAGGTTTCCCCACTATACAATGCTAATCTGCCAGTCTGGACACCATAAAGCCCGCAGTTGTGGGTGGGATCTCTTTTGGCAATCTGTCCAGTGAACAGAGGAATTTCATTGACTTGTACACTTACAGCTGTAATTTTCACTGCAAATGAAAGCTTACCCTTGCAGTTCTGCCAGCTTGGCCCCATGGGACCAAAAGCAGAGAGTAGTTTTACCTATTTGGGTTACATGGGAGGGGAGACAAATAACTTTAATGGCTCCGTGCCAGCAATATCCAGGCACATAACTGCAGGTTCTACTGACTGTCTGCTTGCACAGAGATGTAGGCATGCATCCTGTCTCAGCAAGGTGAGTTGTCTTAGATCCCCCCAGGCTCCTGCCACGACAGGTAAAGAGTAATCATGCCAAGCCAAACTAGAGAAGATGCTCAAAGTAGAACCTTTGGTTATCATCAGTGGAGTTCTGCTAATTACTAAAGAAAGAGCTTGTAGGTATAAGGTGACTGATGCTGCAGGAAGGATTTGTGATATTTAACCAGTGAGAGAAGATACCAGATTAGTGCTCAGTGTCCTGTCAAACTGAACCCTAAGAAACAAGCCTTTGCAGTTGATGCTTAGGCAGTGAAGTGGATGACTTCCATTTACTGCAGACTTTCAGCAATACCTGAGAACCCAAGTCACAGACAGACTCTGTTAAAGGTGCCATACCCAAACTGCTCCCAACACAAAAATAACTAGGAGTTGTTTATGAAGAAAGCTAGAGGGAATGTAACAAGGTTAACAGACTTTTGTAGATCTTTTTAAAAAGGAGTATTGAGTAATTTAAAACCTTTAGCCTAAAAGTTAGGTCAAAAGCAGAAAAATCAAGGACAGTTGTCACAGGTGAGGAGTGAGAGAAGGAATGACCTTTTCTAGGACTGACTGCAGGACAAGATCAGACTAGCTAATGTTAAATTAAGCTATAGGTTAAATATAGCATGCCTAGAAACAGGGTGAAAATTTAAGTTCATCTATTTACCCTATTTATAATAATGAAGTTTTAATGTTAATGATTAGATAATAAAAGAGGTTTTTAGTGCCAAAAGATACTACTTCAGGGCAGAGCCCAGTTCAATGTTCCTTGAACTCCTCTGGGCCAAGGCCACGCCTGGTGTCAACCCTACTGATACAAAATTCGATATCAAAGGGATAACAGACGTGGTGGTAATGACAAATTCTACTAATAAGGAAAAGTGATTCCAAAGGTAAAGACAATGAAAGTGTATCTGTTAAAGATTAGATTGATCCCCCCCTAAATGAATGACAATATAAACGAAACAATCTATCCAGCTCAAAACCAGCCTTTTAGGGGAAAATCCCCTTACCAAGGAGTTTCACTAGAGCAGTGCTGGGAGTCTGCCCTGAAATTCTAGTATCATGATGACTTACAGACAGCCCTAACTCAGAAAACTGCAACTTCATAATTATATGACTCCAAGAGGCTAATTTACACTGAGGAACAAATGCTATTGTTAATTAGGTTCTTGGATGTGCCAGCCTACACCTTTTCACCAAACAGTTACTAAACCAACAAAGGCTGATACTTATCCAAGAAGTTTGTTTGTTTTGCCTTGGTAAATAAAGACATTGTGTTGGACACTGGAAAACACTCTTGGGTTTCCTGCCTCAGGGATAGAGCTGGGATTTGGAATTTGTGCTAGTGGGTGCCACATGGGTGTAGTAGCTCAGGTATGCGTTAGACCAGGGGGTACCCTGTGAAGGCGAAGGGCTGTGCCTCTCCTGAAGGCACAGTGTCCAAGAGACAGCTCCTGAGATGGTCTCCCAGGCAGATGAGGCTTTCAGCACAAGGGCAGTGCAAGGTGTAGAGAACAGTTATCGTTGCACTGTATTCACAGCAAAAAAGTCCTGACTTCAGAAATGTCAAAATGCCACTAGTCACACTCCTAAGCATCAATAACAGCCTTAAAAATAAATAAATCTACAGCTGGCTGAAGCATGAGAATGATGTGGTTTCATTTGAGGAGCACAGGTATGAAATCTGGCAGAAGAACTATACTTTTGCCTACACTTAGTCCACTATAAGCCAGTATCGTTACAGAAAAGCAGTTGTCTCATGTGCCCTCTTGTGCCAGCAAAAACATTTGGGAGCTGATCTGGATTTTTTTTTTCTTTTAAAATTTGGTTTAGCTTCCCAGTCTAGTGCTGTATACAAATGCTTGTGCTGACATGGGTGAAAATGAGCAGCCCAAGGGGTGGGTGAAGCTCCTTCTTTCCTCCACGCTGGCTTGGAACACCATGGCCTCAGCGCAGCTAATCCTGGCGCTCCATCATGCCCTCAAGCTGCTCTCTTCCCCGCTTCCTCGTCAAACCAGGAGGTTTTAGTTAGATGATAAGAAAACACAAACACTAGTAAATCTATCACAGAACGTGGCACAAACAACACCTAGTCTCCAAAAAGAGGCAAGCTAAGCAAGAAGGACAGCTAACTATTGTGTATTAAACCCAAACCAACCCCAGCTGCCAGGGCAGGCTGTGCGTGCTCCGTGCCTTCAAACCCTCAGGTCAAGCCTGGATCTGCTCCGGGAAGGCTCCCCCGTTCCTGGGCTCCACGTGGGCTGCAGCTCTATGGCCTGGCACAGGGAGATCAAAAAGGCCAGAAACGTGTCTTCAGGCTACTGCTGGCTCTAGTCGGTATTTCTACAGAGCATTTTAGCCAACACAGCTATAAAAAAGCAGCAATTGCTCTACAATTTTAGCTCTTACAGCTCCGAACGTAAAACTTTGTGTGGAAATTAGATATTAGGAAGAAATTCTTTACTGTGAGGGTGGTGAGACCCTGGCACAGGTTGCCCAGAGAAGCTGTGGCTGCCCCCTCCCTGGCAGTGTTCAAGGCCAGGTTGGATGAGGCTTTGAGCAACCTGGTCTAGTGGAAGGTGTCCCTGCTGTGGCAGGGGGGTTGGAACTAGATGATCTTTAAGGTCCCTTCCAACCCAAACCATCTGTGATTCTATGAAATGCAGGGGGACGTCAGTCGTACTGAAGCAGGAAAAGCTCCGCTTTAAGATAAAGGGGGGAAAACCAGAGTATGATGTTTCCTGGCATATTTCTAAGGCAGGCAGTGCTCTGGCACCGTTCAGCCGGTAGCGGCGGGGAGGTGCGGGCACCCCGCGGCCGCAGCCCGGGCGCCCTCCGGCCCCGCTCCGAGGGCAGGGCGGGCCATGAGGAAGTGCCCGGCTGCGGCTGCCGCGGCCACCCCGCCGAGGCGCTTCCCCGCACCGGGCCGCGATCGGATCAAACCCCAGCGATTACAAGCGATAGAAAATAACTTAAAAAAAGGAAAAACCCAGCCCCAAATCGCGATAATCTGGTGGCCCCGCGTTCTCCTCCGCGGGCCCCCACAGGCAGGGCGCGCGCTCAGCCCTCCCCCGCGCGCTCCCTCACTCACTTGCGGTCTCGTGGCAGCGCCGGCCCTCGCCTCCCGCCCGGCTCCCGCCCGGCTCCCGCTCCCTTCGCCTCCACCCGCCGTCTGGGAGGCGGGCGGGAGGGGAGGAGCGGCACTCCCGGCGGAGGCGGCCCTGCCCTGCCCTTCTCTTCCCTTCCCTTCCCTCCGCCCCGCTGGGCTCGGCGGGAAGCGCTGCCCTGCCCTGCCCGCCTCGCCCGCTGCGGGCCCTCTGCCAGGCCACGGCCGCCTCCTTCCCCGCGGTGTCTCTTCTTGCTAACTCGCCAGAAGCGTTTGCTGACGGCAGCGGCCACCGCAGCCCTGGGGCTGGTTGTGGCGGCTGGAGCAGCCGGTGAACAGCAGCGGCGTGAACAAGGTCTTTCCTGGTGGAGGTGGCTGGGCCACGAGTGGAGGCTGCCGGGGGAAGCTGGTGGCTGCCCTCAAGAACAAAGAGTGGCGAAGCTGTATCTGAAATACTTCCATATCTCCCGTTCAGGAAGTGAGAACTGGTGCAAAGATACCAGAAATACGATTTAAAAGTTAAATATTAACGTTAGGGTAAGTTTCAAGTATCTATGAGCCTACTTTAAGACCGATTAGTGCTTGAAAATGTAGCTGGGTAGATATAAACCACTCTGTAGTGACCATGGCTAAAAGCTTTCCTCTTTTTGTCCTGAAAGCCTTCCTGTCTGGCGTTGGGTGTGAAACCCATGGAAGTGACAGTGAAACACCCACTGGAGCCACACTCGGGCATACTGCAGCAAGGAGGGCTTGTTGGGGTCTCCACCTCATTTATGTTTAACTGCAACACCTTAACTCCAAGGCCATTGAGCCACATTGGGCCTACAAGGGGTTGTTGGTTTTGGACTGCAGTTGTTGAGAGATTTGAGACTAGTTGGAGAAAGTAAGTTCGGTTCTGAGGGTGCAATGCCAAAGAATAGAAAGGCGTATTTGTGGTGTCGGTATGTGTTACGATGCGCAGAATAAAAGCGGGTTGAACTGACTGTAACTGGGCAAGTGCTTTTCCAACAGGTGGATTCTCACAGAAAGCCTTGCTTGCCTTAAATTTTTGACTTGCTTGGTGGTATAGTGACTAGATAAAACGTAGCAGGGAAAAAAAAACCCAAACAAAACCAACAACAAGAAAGAAATAGAGAAAATAAAGGAAAAAGTTCTTTCAGATTCAACTCAAATCCTGGGAAAAGAGCCCCCAGAGGCTGTACAGGTGTAAAGGATACATCTTTTACACCAGTTACTTTTATTAGAACAAAGCAGATGTGAAGTTGCCAAACCACAGATAAATCACAGGATATTTGTGATATTTGTGTGCCTTATTGCTACCCTAGAAGACTCAGTCGCTGAGTTGCTCTGGCCACGCTCATCTCTTCAGATTGTGCATGCACCAAGGTCGTGTAAGTACCAGACATCCTTTGAGGCAGGAATTTGAGAGCTCATGCCTTTCAGGGCTCTCAGTCACCTGAGGGCACAGATAGGCCTTCAACTGCCCAACCAGCCTCACCTGAGACCAGTTCCAGGAGCTCTAGTTAAGTTCAGGCTGGGTCTTCAGTCCTTGCTTCAGTGATGTTGTGGGTGCCATGGTTGGTAAGAGCACTGAAGTGGTCACTCTCCAGTCCTGTCTCATCCCTCCATATGGAGCAGTTCTGTGTTTGCTGCTCAATAGCTTTTAGATTTTTGTGGGCAGTTTGGTAAGCCACCTCTTTGTTTCTTGTTTTGTTTAATACAGATATGTATGCAGATGAGCAAATAACTCTTCATGGAAAAGACCATGGGATAATATGAAATTCAGGTCTGGGTTACTTTTAATAGTTGGAAAAGCAACTAGAAAAACTTAAAAGGTTGTTCTTGGGTCAGAATATTCTGGTGTGTGCTCTTCCTGGCTACATGAGCTTGTTTTGCCTTGCCTTTGTGGCTAGGACACAAAACTCGGAAGCTTTTCCTGGTCCTCTGTTCAGCCTAAGCAGAGACATGATGCAGAGGTCCAGGGAAGCTTGTAAACAGCTGATTCTGCTGCTGCTCAGCTCAGAAACAATTCCTTGTGTTTCGTTGTTTAAACAAATAAAGCAAAACTGCAGGCCTTTGATTAAACTGGGAAAAAAAAATGGTCAGGAGATAGTAGATATAAGCAAAGGTGGTTGCCAGGCCAGAAGTATTAATAAACATTGACTCTCACCTCCAGGTTGGTCCAAGTCTTGTCCACTTCTAAGTGCAAGCATTATATTTTTTTCCCCCCTCAGCTGCCTGTGAATAACTTGAGGGAAGAGACAGTGGAGTCTGATGTCAGCCTTGTTCTGCTGTGCCAGGAGGGCTATGGCGCGTGTTGCTTCTGAACTGCTCTGGGACTGCTGGAGAAAACTCTCTGTTACCCATCTGTCAGATCCCTTTGAGAGGGATATGCACTCACGGTACACTGGAGGAGCTGGATGAAGAGGGAAGGATCTGGAAAAAAGCCAGAAGACAAAGAAGTTTGGGTAAGTTCTCTTTGAATCTAGCATAAGCTGTTACAAGATGTAGGTGTCAGGAAATGAATGAATTTTCAGTCAGCATTGAACCATACCCACAGCATTAAAGGTACTGATGGTTTACTTCTGAAGGGTTGCACGTTTAAGGTATGTTTTGGAGGCAGCACACTCATTTTCAGCCATCTCGCAGGAGGCTGAGGAAATTGGATTTGGAGACCTGCAATTCTCTCATCCTTTGAGATGGTAAGTGGGGAAAACTGTAATTGAGCAAGAACTTTTCTCTGCCAGAGTTCCCATGGAAAAGGACAGGAAACCTCCAATTGCACCTTCTTAATCAGTTTGTAAGCTAAACACCTCTTCTAGTTAAGTATGAGGCTTACTGGATGTGGGTAGCATATGACTTCATACTTGGAGTTAGTCAACTAAGACTCAACCTCATCTGTTTAGCATTTGATTCCTTTTCCTATAGGGTCTACCAAATGCCTATAGCTAAGGGTCTCTTAGTAGACAAATGTATATTTTGAGAGCATGAGCATGTAACATGCCAAAGACAGAATAATAAATATTCTATTTTTTGTAAAAGATGTATTTTTTCTTGCAATACACTTTTTATAGCTCCTCTGTACTTTTACTAGGCCAGTGTTTTAAATTGCCACCAAGCAGGCATGGCAGACTTGCTCTATTACGTCATATGTTTATGCTCCTATTAACAAACACAAAGTGTAGAGAAGGTGTCTTCTCTTTTCTTGGTAGGCCTCTGTATGTCTGTTATCATCTTACCTTAACTATGGGAAAAAAAATTGCTCAGTAGTAAACTTTAAGCACTGTTGGGGTCACTGCAGTTCATGGAGGCATCTATTCTCCAAATTCCCATTCCTATCCGGCCTGCCTTACTTAGATTCTCTTCACATCCTCTGTGTAGCAGACATAATACTTTTTCCTTCTCCATAAGCAGACTTTTCTGCTTGGGGCATGTCAGGCTGTGTCAAAAGTGGATCAGAACGGAACCGCAGGAGGGGTGGGGGACAGTATCAGCTTCTTGCAAGTGCTTTATTTCCCCCAAGTCCCTTTAGAGAAAAGGTGATCTTTACCACAGTGGATCTGTAGGCCTCCATGTTTAAAATCTACTCTGTAATAAATGGCCAAGATGAGAGGTGGTAATACTGTATCTTTTGGTATCCCGTGGCTGTACTGCCAGTAGATGAAACTAGTAGCTATGGTCTAAATATCTGAAACTTTGCAAAAATACAGCTCCAAATCCAAGTCCTGTAAGGTGTACTCAGATTAAAAGGAACAATAAACGCCCCAATCTTACTCTTGGTTTAGGAGAGTTGAAGCTTCTATTGCAGATCTGACCTGGGGCCTGAGGTTGATGTGACTGGGTTTCCCTTGGTGCAGAGCAGACAGCAGTGACCCATAATGAGTTAAGCTTGCAAAGAGTGGATCTACCCTCTGGGCGTAGGTGCTTCTGAAGGATTTTGAAAGTTGACCCCCCTGTCTCTGGCTGTCTCATGCTTGAAATGCAACTTATGATGAAGCACGGACATGTCTAGTGCAAAGTCTGAGTCATTTACCAGTGTTATCAGAAACCCCTTCGATATGAGGAAGAGAGAAGGGTGAGTGGGAGGGGTCTTGTTACACAGACCAGACCAAGGACGGTAGTGCCTGAAACAGACCATAACAATGCGTGTGTTCCCCAGACAGCTGATTTAATGACTCAGACCTCTGTCATACTGCTTTCAGCCGAAGCGATGAAGCTCTGCAAAGCTTTAGTTGCAAGCAGAACTGCTCTTCCATGACTGAGCATGAACTCATCCTTCCATTCAGCCTTTTGCCTTCCTTCAGTCCAGTGGTTGCAACACAGAGCAAAAAATGGTGGTTTGGACTGTCTTTTGGGCTTTTTAAAGAAAATAATTAGTGGCTTCATTGTCAAATGTGCTAGATGGTGGAAGACTTTCAGTAATTCTTGGTGTTACCTTTCCCGTGCTTCTGTCGAGTCAGGGCTACAAGGAGGTGGTACCAGGTGAACATTGGCCAATTTTGAAAATTCTGCCCTTAAAGATGTATCTGCATGGTTAGTTAAAAGAAATACCTTTTCCTTCTCCACCCTTAGAGCCCAAACACCTGCTGTGGAGTTGTAAAAGTTATCAGTTAGAAGTTATTATGCCTGACTGTGTACATAAACGTTACAGGCTACAAGATACAGCATTAAATAAAATGTTGGCCAGTGGATTTAGTCTGCGCTGGTATTGTGTTGTGTTTCTTGTAGATCCCAAGTCAAATTTTAACACATTCATGACAGCTTTGTTGCAGATGTGAGAAAAGAAGTAGCAGTTCTCATTCTGCGAGTAGGAAATATGAGGACTGGTGTGGCTACAGGTCTGTGCAGTTAGACACCTTTCAGAGGATGGAACTAAGGCTAAAATCCTGATGTCAAGTCTGGAGCTTTAGCTGGAAGGCCGTGCACATCATACTTCTTTTACGTAAAACTAATACTTGAACATCTTTTGTTTGTAACAGCCTTTCAGTAATAGAATGAATTACTAGCAACAGAAAGTGGCTGTATCCTACAAAACTGTGGGGGTTTGGTTTACACATGCTGATCTCCAGATCTGCTGCTGTTTTCTGTCTTGCAAATTTTGATAATAGTGTTCCTTCATGTTTAAACACTTATTCTGAGATCTTGGGGTGAGCAAAACTGTACAGTATTATCCTGTGGTGTGCTGGACTGTGTCTGTCATTAAGGTACTGGATTGTGTCTGATGGGGATGTCTTGCAGTTGTCCTCTTAGCTGTAGGAACAGGTGAAGAAAGTCCCAAAGGCAAACATAGGGTTTGGTACTATTCCTTCCAAAACTGGAATGCGAAAGACCGGGTTCAAAATAATTGTTTGATTACATGCTCTTATTGTAACTGTTTTCCTTGGGTTACTATTCCACAGTTGGAGTGACATTCTGCGATGTTATCTGAAGCTGGATTGGGGCTATTTGGATGGAAGCTTTTAAGATAAATAGACTCACCTTTGTTTGACCTTTTAATTTTAAAATTGTTCATATTAGTACTACCCTAAGCCATTCTTCATCCTTCTTAGACACTTTAAATATTACAGCTGTACTTACAAGATCTGAATGAAACTGAATGTTATATGTCTGTGTAGACTGACTGAAGACAGTCTTTTGCCTCAGGGAGACCGGAGCTGCAATAGGGGGACCTCTCAGGGTAAGAGTGTCCTTATTCTGTTCGCACAAGAAGAAGAATGGCTGGAGGTTGCAAAGTGGTTCAGTTGTAAACCAGGTGTTTCTGAACCACAGATGGTAGAGGCAGAGTTGTACAGGTGTTCCCCGACTCCAGTTCGGGAGGTCTTGAGGAGCCCCCAGCTCTGGGTCAGGCTGGCGGGGCCCAAGTGCTGCTGCTTCAGGGCAGGGTTTGGACATACAGCTCTGAGGCTCACAGAAGACTTGTGGTGGTGGTGGGATCTGTGGTGTCTTCCAAAGAGCTCCTGTGAGCTGCCTCTGCATATTTCCTGGCCTTTAGGCCACAGCCCTGGGGAAAGCAGAGTTGCAACAACTCTGCCTCTCAGGGGCCCACATAACTCTGCTCTGTTGACTGGATTAGGCTCGTGGGCCTACATTAGAAGACGTCAAGTGAAGACATCTTCCCTGGTCCATACAACTTAGTGTAGAATAGAAAGCTGCATCTGTCTATGAAGTAATGCATTAGCAGACTTTTTAAAAATGATGCTTCTGCAAAAGTGGGTTGTGCAACTCTCCTGAATGAATAATTTCTGATGAAAGCAATGCGGACGCTGTGTTGCTAAACTTGGTTTTCCCACCCAAACATGCCATTCTTTTTTTAGTGCTAGACTCAGCCTTTTAAAAATAGAAGCTTTAAATAAGATTTTCCTGTCTGTATTCCAGCACCTAAATTGGTGTCAGCGTTTTCCAAAGGGCTGAGCAGCACCTGGAGTTCCCCACAAGGATTGTGACTGACCAGTGAAAGCTGTAGCGTAGTTAACACTCTGAAAAATCGTGTTGCAGATTGATGTGCCTAAGGGTAGGCTTTTTCTTTTTTCTTCCCCCCCAGTCTCTGACTGGATTACCAACTCTTACGATACTATTGTTACCTTTATGTTAATTCATGTTTCTCAGAGCTTCACCTCTGAGAGCAAGGCTAGACTTTGAGAACAGTGAAGAAAACTTGAAAAGAAGACTCGAGTGTGTTCCAAACTGAATGGCAAATATTGTATTGCTTATTGAAAAACTAATTTAAGAAAAAAAAAAAATCTCATCAGGGTGTGGCTCTTTAAAAACCAGCAAAGTTTTCAAGCCTTGAAGTACTGCTTTAAATATTTCTTTAAAGACGAGTCATCTTTGAAGATGACTAAAGCAGCAGTTGTCATAATAGTGGCGTTACTTGCATTTCTTTTGTTTTCTGGCCCTGACCCAACGTTGGGCTTCTTGCCTGTGCTTGCACTTGTGGTTGGACCAGTTATTATTTTATTCCCTGTGACAGAAGAAAACTCCTATTTCTTTGTACGATCAAGCGAGTGTTGGATACCTGAATTTCCACAGACTGAGACCTATACTACGATGCTTAACTGCATTCTTCAAACTTGGCTCTCGTTTAATTTTGCTTTGCAGTCAGAGCTGAGCACTGATGAAGGAGAAGCTCCCTAATGGCAAACTACTCTTGCACTGACACACATGTACACAAGTCTCATTTAATCTCTATGCCAGCCTGAGTTCAGATTTTTTTCTCTCTACCTGTAACTGAATCACGTCCTGTCTCTCACTCATGCAGATCCGAGTACCTGAAGAAATATAAATATTGCACCATGTGGTAAACAGAAATACCCAGGGAGGTCCAAAAGTCCCAGCTCCGTGGCTGGAAATGATTGGCCTTGTAGGCCTTCTCAGAAGCCCAGCTAATCCAGGTGTAAAATGGCACTGACTTTTGCTGTCCTGCTGGTAGGATACAGACTAACTGTGGGTTGGTTGGAGTGATACATTCCTATCCTGAGGTTTTTACTTACCTCTTCATTGATGACAGGCAGCTGTAATATCCATTGCTGTAACATCTCCAAAGCAACAATAATAAATAACAACTGTAAGGAATAGCAGTGGAGAAAAAAAATCATGTAAGAAGCCTGAAAAGCTCTTCTGTCACGTGAGAAACTTTTGAAGCTGACAAAAATCCTGCTTGCCTCGCTGGGCTGTGACCAGTAGATGCCACTGCAGCCTTATTAACAGGGGCCACCACAACACGGCTATAACTGACTGTAACCACAACATGGGAAGGGGACATCAGGTGGCCTTCTCAGTCATGTTGTCTCCCATTGAAATGTTATATAATAACAATAATAAATAGGTGAAGATAATGTATTTTTTATATATATATATTCTTTTAATTTTTTTTAAAAAAAGCAAATAGTGGAAGCCATACAGCTTCTTCTGTAGTTCTAATTTTTTTTTTTGTGTATATAAATTTATATTTTTAACCTACCTGACTATAAAGTCTGTCTGGAGCACTATCTGTTTAAAAAATACCTCTTAAACCAAAGTGTAGAACTTGCTGCTCATACAAAACATATCCCCATAAGAGGCCTTAAATTGTTAGAAGACTATGGTGAGGGTATCTGGGATTAGAAGCAGGGCAGCTGTACTGTACAGACGACGGGAGAACTTCAGGATGTGGTGGTGTCAGGTCTACATCATTCATGCTTTCGTGTGGAATTTATTAAGGGCAAAAGGAGCTGGCTGTTGTGCCGATCTCTATTTGGGGTATTGCAAGGTTGCAGACGCTATTCCAGCCAATTTGTCTCAGATGGAAAACGTCTCCTTCCTGTTACATCTTATCTTCTCTGCCAAGCAGATGTGGGCAGGGGTTTTGTGGCTGCTCTTGGAGGACCTCTGCTCTGAGGACCTGTAACGTGTTTGGGTAGACCTCAAGGAGCGCACCATCAGTGAATTGCCCTTTCCTAAGGGTAAGGTTATGTATTCTGGATCAGTTCTGCAAAGCACTTCAACAGATGCTAACTTAAGGGTATGAACACCCATTGAAGGTGTTCCTTTGTGCTTTGGCCTGGTATGAACACTTTGGACTTTCATGGATCAAACCATGAGTGACTTTTACCGTGGCTGACACTGGAAAGGTGGGCTATTGTTTTGGCTGAAGAATGCTGCAGTTCAAGCAGTGCAGATACCTCATGATTTGATACAGATCCATTCATCCTAACAAATATACTCCCTTTTGAAGCAATTAAGCAAGCCCCCTTTATCAAGCCTTGAAGGTCTCAAGTTGTGAGCTGCACCTTCCCAAAAATTAAATCCCACCCCAATATTTTGGCTTTATCAAACTAGCTCTGCCTAGTTTCATTATTTTATTTGTCACTTTGGTTTTTAATTGTAATTTTGACCCCTTGTGATGCATGCAAGTCATGTTGTCAGTATTTACTGTGCAGCTGAAAGGAAAGGAGATATATACCTTGATGAAGTGAAAGGTGAGATTCCTGAGTAATTGCATGAATAGAAGAAAGAAATAATCTTAAAAAAACCCCAAAATATCTGAGGAATTGGATCAGAAGTTGTGGTGGTCTTTCAAGGATTTGATTAAACTGAATTAGAGTTAGGATCTTTTTTCCTCTAAAAGAGAGCACATGAATGCATTTAACAAAGGAAGAGTGAAAGCAGTTTAAATGGAGCTGCTTTTTTTAATAGATGGATCTTGAAAAATCCTTTGTCTCTGTATGTGGGTTATTCTAAACTGATTACGCTAATGTGGTTGTTTCTGTAATTTAATTATCTCTGCGCTCAATGAGAACAAGTTAATTAAAAGTCTCTTCTTTTGTTAGCTGAAATGTATTAGTTTTTCCTACGCGGAACTTCATGGCTTTTGTTTGCTTCTGTTGTCATAGGCTGTTTTTGTTCAGCGCAGCTGTGCTTTCTATTGCATAACAGCTTAATATAGCTGGCTTTATAGCTCTCCCTTTTTATAGGCTGGGCAAAATTACCTCCAGGGATTTGCAAATGTAGGTCAGTAGTGTAAAAACACAAGTCCCACTCCTGTATTAAAGTTTGCTCCTAAGAGGCCAATCAGTTTTGCTTCCAGTCCCTTCGGCAGGTTGTATTGCAGGCGCTTTGATGTTAGAAGGCTAAATGTGTGTGCAGGGAAATTGCTGGGCTTTCAAGCGTGGTCCCGGTAGCCTGGGTTTGGAAATCGTATTTTGTTTATAACCAGAAAGGTTTTTATTTTAGAAAGCTCTTGGGAGATGAGCTTAACCTTGGGCTACGGTAATGTCAGGACTGAACAGGGCTGGGCATAGTTTGTGTTTAGGTTGGCGACAGCCAATCCTTCGGCGCGGCATGACTCAGGAGCTGACACACTTCCTTCTGGGTACGAATGCCACAGCACGTTGGTGGGAGGTACTGCTCTGCTCCGTGAGTCATTACATCCAAAGCACCGAATTTTTCCTGGTCATTAAAGATCACTTGACTCCCTCGGTAAGAGCGTGGCTTTGCCTGGCTATTCTGACTAACTCCTGACTCCAGTGAGCTCCCTCCCTGGCCAGTCCCTTCCCTGGCAGTCCAGTTTCATCATGTGCTCTTTGTGTTCCTGCTGAAGTGCTGCGGCTTCATGGTATAGAATAGCTGGTCCTTTTTAGTGCTGGGGACATCCATGTATTTTTACATCTCTGAAACTAGAAGGCTAACTAATCCGATAATGTAAACTGGATAATTTCTTTTGATTGTCAAGGCCAGGGATCTTGTGCCTTCGGAGAATTTCTTTTTCCTTCCAAAGAAAAGTCCTTGCAGTGAAATCTACCGACCTGAAACTCAAATCCACCAACGTGAAACTTGAACATTTCTTGTCCGTTTTGGGAGCAAGGAGGAGTTTCCCTTTCCCCGCAGCAGGGTATGGAAGGGCTTTGAGCTTTGCAGTTTCCCGAGGACCTGCTCAGTCTTGTGACAGCAGTAGATATGTTTATGTCTCCTTGTGTATCTGTTTCATAGAGTGACCTCCTCTTTGTGTCCCAGTGAACTACAGGTGGTATCCTGCAATGAGAAGAGTGAAACGCTCACGCTCCAGCTGTCAGGCTAGCTGCGTGCCAAGGCTGCTGTGACTTGAGGAGGTTTTAACGCCTTTGCTCTAGAATGTTATTTATGTGTAACTGCTTTAAACTTGACTAGAGATGTTGGTGGTCAGTTTACATTATGGAGCAGCTGGTTCTCCTTTCTGACCTATACAGACCAAGAGGACTTCCCTAGTTTTAGAAATTGCAGGCTCTGAACCGATGAGGATGGAAGAGGAAAGCACAGAAATGAAAAATGGCCAGTCATGCTCACAGAATCACAGAATGTTAGGGATTGGAAGGGATCTCGAAAGATCATCTAGTCCAATCCCCCTGCCGGGGCAGGATTGCCTAGACCATATCACACAGGAACGCGTCCAGGTGGGTTTTGAATGTCTCCAGAGAAGGAGACTCCACAACCTCTCTGGGCAGCCTGTTCCAGTGTTCGGTCACCCTCACTGTAAAGAAGTTTTTCCTCATATTTATGTGGAACCTCCTGTGTTCCAGCTTTCACCCATTGCCCCTTGTCCTGTCAAGGGATGTCACTGAGAAGAGCCTGGCTCCTAGGACTCTGGACAGCTTTCTAGATCTGCATCTGCTATAATTTACATCTGTGAGGACTCATGGTGGCTTTTGGAGATGTCCTTTCTGTGTGTTAATCATGAAGCTTTTAAACAAAATTTCTTATTCATTGCGTATTATGAGCTGCCAGCTCTGACCCGTGTTTGATCTGGAATAGTTTTAGGAATATCCAAGTATGAAGGAAATGTCTGTCCTTTAGGCAGAAGTAGAGGCTTCATTTCTAGATGAATATTCCATAGTCTTTACAAATATCTTATTTTGATAATATATTTTTAAAGTTACTTTCCGAGCAGCCCTAGTTCTGTGCTTATTGACATCTTAGCTTATTGAGTTAATGGCCCATTTTATCTGGTGTATCAGGTAGGGTTCTTGATCAAGTTTCCAGCCCAGAGATACAGGGGAACTTTTCTTTTAAATCTCCTTATCCAGCTTTAGTTTCAAAACCAAAAACTTAGCTGCAAAGGAAGTACCTGCACATGGAAAAATTAAACTGTGGAGCTTTAGCTATCTTAATCCTTCCCTAGAATTCCTCTGGACATTCCAGTGTTTGAAATTTTCTAACATATTGTAATCATTCTTAACACGTTTTGAGATGTTATTCGGTAGCCATCCAGTATGTACGTGTTTAATCAGAGTTTTTAAAGGCTCAGTTATGTCTCTAGGATGAAAGGCTAGCAGTTAGTAAGTCTTTGACAGCATCAGGAGTCTTGTCTTAACCCACTTACTGATTCAATACCTGGAAAACTCCTCAAAGGTCTCTGATTCAGTATTGCTTTTAAGTGGATACTTGCAATAGTATTTGTAGCTCACACACGGATACCATGCTGTGCTTGTTCTGACCTCCCTTTAAGGACCTGATCCAAAACCAATTTTGCAATAAGTGGGAAGTCTTCTATTGATGTTGTGCTTTAGAACAGATCCTAGAAGAAACTGCAGAGGAAGCGATAACATAGTGGTGGGTCATGTGTCTTGTGTCTGCAGTACTGGGGAGCTGATGTCATGTTTATTAGAAGCCAAGATCAGAGTTCACAGGCTCAGGAAATGTCTGCAGAGTTTAGGAATGGTTTGTAACTTCTATCCCAATGACAGGTTTATTTGGCACTTTTTGATAAGTGGCCTGTTTGAAATTTCCTCTCCAAGTAAGCAATTTGTAATTCCCACTTGAAAGGGCTACTGTGGGGGATGGTGATGGGGCCATATTTGAAAACCATTTATGGTTACTAACATCCTGGCATCTGTCATCCAGGAGTCCTGTGCCTTTATTGTTTTGATCTGTCCAAAATGACTTCTTTATATAGAAACTGGAAAACTCTCTTTGTGTCCTCAGTGCAGATAAAAATATTTATGGTCCCTTAAAACATATAAATAGGATTGGTGACCAAGCTAAAGGATCATTAGAAATAGTTCCACTTTTTTCCTGTGATGAAATTTGTTCACTTATTTTGATCACCTTGTCTCATACAACCTCACAGTGCAGTTTTCTCTGTTCCTCGCCAAAATACCGTCATTGTGACACTTAAAATCTGCCACTTCTGAGCCCTTGGCACTGATTCATGATCCTCTTATCCTGAGCCCAGCTTCTGCTTTCTTAAGCAACAATGTAGTCATTTTGCAGGTGTTGGAAGCTTCTTCCACTGATGACTTCTATTGGCTGCTGAAGAAAGTTGGAGAAACTCTTCTTGTAGTGGTGGTGTAGCTGCAGTACTCTAAGGCTATCAAGGAAACAACGTTTATGGGGAGAAGTAACGGCTTTTCTTAGACCAACTGGTGTAGTTGGAAAGAGCAAACAAACTCAGGACTTCAAGGGATCTGATAAAGTGAATCTGAGCCCAAAAGTTTGTTTGGTCTTTCTAAATATGTTGGATAATTCTTGTTTACCTTCCTGAATTTCAACAGAATTGTTAAGATCTGTGGATGGGAAAGCCATGTCATTATGTGCTTTTAGGATTATGGTTAGATCCTAGAACTAACTGGAACGATAACAATGCTTGGTTTTGGTGATAATTGGGATTCATGAGCTTTGTTTCGTGTATGATTGCGCAGCTGCCCTTTTGAGGCATAGAAGGAGTATGAGGGACACTGGACAACTGTCTGCCAAGAATGAAAATGGAGAATTTCCTTTTGGCTGCTTTTTTTTTCTGTTTCCAGAAGCAATCTGGTGCGGTAGACCTAAACTTGGGCTTCAGCTACACTGGTTTTTATTTTGAGAACTGGAGCAGGTATTTAGGGAAGCATTACCAAAACATAGGCTCTTCAGAATCAGTACTTAGGGCCGTGGAGGAACCCAAGAAAGCAGCTGTCAACTCCACTGTGTTTGAAGATGATTAACGGGAGTTCAGTTGTTACTGGAGTTCGTGGGAGCACCTGGATCAGGTGAGGGCTTCCTCTGGAACCTGAGTACTCTGAAAATCTAGTCTTTAGTGTGTGTGTGTGTGTGTGTAACACTTGTAAATAAATCCTAGGCTCCAGTGTTGTTTGTGTGCTCTTGAAAGTACCTCAGCTCCTTTTTGTGACAAGGTCTGTTGGACAAATAACGTCTTCACTCTTCTGATGCTTTCAAAATCTAAATAGATGGAAGAGACCTGATTTGCCTGAAGACACACGGAGGACAAAGCGGTAAGGTTAAAAGGAGAATCTGGATTCCATTTCCATGTTGCTGCCCTGTTCACTGCGGCATGAAGTCACATAGGCTAATCTTGAATCATATTCAGATTTATTTCCTGTCGTCAGAAGTTTATGTGTCAAATATACCCTGACCTCTGTCTCCATCTGAGGTAAACCAGGCAGGACTATCCAAATAGCACTTCATCGCAGTGCTGATTTTGTTCTATGCTTCCTGTTCAGGCCATTGAACGACATAGTCATGATGATGTCTCCAGAACCACGGGGAAGATGCTGCAATTCAGTGTTACAAGTTGAGTCTAGCTCCTGCCAGCAGAGGACATTGTTGTTCAATAAATTTCTCCAAGAGATTTGTCTTTTGGCATTTGCTGTGGATCTTTAGCCTGATGGTTTATAGAGTTTTGGACAATTGTTGCGCTTACAAAAGAGCCTGTTTTTGTGGAAGAGTGAAAACTTCTGAGACTTTAGAAAACTAATTGCAACTGAGCGATCTCCCGGGTCCTGGAAGCGAAGTGCTTTTTGTCATACCAGTTTTCAGCCAGTAAAGCAGTGCTTATAGAAGTGCTGTTGGTTGGCACCAGTCCTGCAAAGATTGTGTGTGTCGGATAAGCAATCAGCAGGAGGAACTGAAACTGAGGGAACATTATGCATCTATTATTAGCGAAACTTTCACCTGCACGTGAGGGATAAGCAGGCATCAGAGCAGAAGTTGAAATTAAGGAGGGATTTGAAAGTGATGGCTTTGAGAAGACTGCAATTCTAAGTGCCTTGTGCGAGGGTACGTGTCGATGACAGCATTAGCCCAGTGGTGCCACAAGAAGTTTGGGGTGCGGGGGGGAAATTGTGTTTGTTCAGCCATTCCCTGATATCACGTATGGAGGTGGGAGCTGGGGAATCAACCTATTAATGTAAAGGAATCTTTACTGGGCCAACAAGAGAAATGGGAGTCCCTGCAGACACAGAGCAGCCTTAAGTCATGTACACAACAGGGTAGATGCTGTGAGGTGAGGATGAACCTGGAAAGCAGTCCTTGTTCATGTGTAATTAGCTGTACTCGGAACTGAGAGCATGTGTCAAGTGTCTTCTGTAGGAGGTGGGCCCCATAGTTTAGAGGACTCTTGAAGGGAATAAATATGTTGTTTGCCAAAACCAAACAAGCCAACCCAAAATATCCCACCCCCCTCTGAGGGTAAAAATAGAGATTTAGCAATTTTTTTTTGAGAATACATCTCAATTTTGTTACATATTTGCTAAATGAAAGTAATGCTAAAGCTAAATACTTGGTGCTTTAAAAATATTTCTAATGTTCACTATAGTAGAACAATCCTTTAATTCACTGTTAAGTGTTAAAGTTAAGATGGGAGGGAAGGTTTTAAGCTGACTTCAGTTGAAATGTTTTTTGACTTCTAAGACTGTTGGGCCAGCAGGGAGGATTCAACTCTTTGATAGCGAGCCAATGAACATACTCTTTGTCTTGCTTCTCCTTCAGCACTTCTGATGCCTACCATCGTCCATCACTTTGTTTCTGACGAGTACTTGAATGAAAATACCCTGATGCCACTGCAAACCCCAAACTGTTCCCTTCTCATGCACGTTAGGAAAGTTATTCTGCCTCAGCACTGTTACCAAGGGTTACAGCAGGGCTGGGATGTGTTTGACAGGCCTTGCTCTATCAGCTTCAGTTGTACCATATTTATATTAGCCGAGGATGTGGCTTTGGGTTTTGATTTCAGTTGTTGGTTAAGTCAGGAAACCTAAGTTCCTCAGCTGTGATGCCATTTTTTTTTTTTTTTGTTTGCATGGAATCTGCTTTTCAATCAGGAGTATAACTGACTGAACGTTGCTCTTCTGATGGATCAGTTCTCTTCTGGGATTTTGTGGCCAGATGCCTCCTGAATGCTGCCAAAGCCAATTGTTTGCTTTTTTTTTTTTTTTTTTGAGGAAGTTTTCGTTGATCTCTGCAGAATGATGGGTGAATTCCTCACTGTAGACTGATCTTCCCCTTCCCCTGCCAAGCACAGAGGCAGGCACACCGGGTCTGATTGTTGGTGTAGACTGGTAGCACTGATATTAAGGACACTGACAGCTTGCAGCAATTTGGGGCCTGGCCTCAAAAGTACATCCAGACCAAATGCTGGAGATAGGTCTTCAAGCAGAAAAATATGATGGCTAAAAAGAAAAAACCTGAATCTCCTTCCACAGGGGAAAAGAAAATCAGAGGCTTATAAGGAAAGATGTGGTGAGCTTCATGCTTTGTAACTTCCCTTTCCTCCCCCCCGCCCTCAGAAGTTCAAGAGGTCTGTAAAACCTCAGGTTCCACAAAATATGACCATCCCTAATTATAAGGTCAAAGTATTAATATTGCATATAGCAATAGGAAGTGTGAGGAGGAAGCACTACCCCCTTTGCTGAACACCCCCTTTTCAATAAAAATAGCAAAATCAGTTTATGTTAGGAAATGTGAAAGTCCCAGGAGTCTCAGCGTCCTCTGAAGCAGTTTCTTCCACTGCTAGGTACAGTCAGCTTCCTATTTATTCAGAAACACTGTAACATCTGTGGGAGAGAGAAAGACATGCTAGTATGTGTGGCCTTCTCAGCTGAACCTCGGGGCCTGGCAGTTGGGGAAAAAAGCGACGTCTTCCCTAGCACTGTTTTTTCAGGTTTGTCTTTAACACTTGCACAGACCTGGTGATGCCCAAGGAAGAAAGAGGGCAGTCCAGACTAGTTAAGTTGCTGTTGTGCTGCATTTAGGGTGGGAGCCACTGGCTTTGGGACCTCTTGTGTTCTACACGTAGCAGGGCTTATCTGGCACCTCTCTCTTGGGCAAAGCCCCAGGCAAAGTCAGTAGGTCTTGGCTGAATAGGGATGAGTTTTGAGAGGTTGACATGGGTGTTATAGTTCAATAATGGAGAAGAATTAAACCTCCTAGGACTGATTTACTTAGTGAACTTTATTATGTCACAGAGACTGGGTTGTGTCCATCCTCGCACGGTTAAGAACGGAGGGATGCAAGAAGGCTTTGAAACCCCAGTGTCCTTGGCTTTCCTGGCTGAGCGGTTTAATGAGAGGCCAAAGGCACAGGCTGGCTCTTTCTTCCAGCACAGTTGGAAGTGGCAAGTTACAGATGAGAGAGATTTCTTGTAAGGATTGATGGTATTGGTGTATTCTCCCTGTTCACTGGGAAGGGATAGGAAGCATCTTGGTACCTGATCGAGCTTAAGAGACTGGTTTATATATGACAGGTACTTATGACCTTGACTAAGCAAATATCTACTACAAAAAAAATCTACTACAGCAAAAGTTTTTGTCCTGTCCGTATTCCTAGAGCTGAGTCTTTACCACAAGGTAATGACCCATAATTGAAACATTCATTTACTTAACCATTTTATTTAACTTTGTGTCTTGCAGGTCTGTCTAGTCTTGTTTTGTGTGAGAGTAGCACATCTGGCCCCTCTGTCCTGCTCTCCCATCATACTACTGACAGCACATATATTTTAAGCATCTCAGCTTTCCTCTGAATTCCCCAGCTGCCTCTGCTTCCAACCATCCACATCTGGCATTTGTTAGTGACAATCCAGGGCATCACAGATCCCCGGCTGTCCACAAACACAGTCCTGTGCTATGGTTGGGTCCTGTTGTGTCCCTTGGGTTGTAGGACATCCCTCTCATGATATGAGGTAGTGGATCCTGATGCAAAAACCACAAAGTCCCCTTCTTGTGTCTTAAACTGATTTTTATTGAGGTATGAGATAAACCAACCAAATAGAAGCTTAAAAATAACATTCTCAATGTTTTTGAATTCTTTCTCATAAACTACCTTTAGTAAGTCAGAGTTTTTGAAGCTGGGTCCTTAAAATGGCAGGTGGCAAAACTGTAAGTAGGGCCTAACCAGACTGATTTGTTTTCAAAAGTGAAGGGCGATTAGTAGCTCCCATCAGCTCAGTGAAGGTTATGGAGGGTCCAGCGCTGTTGAGAATTGGCCTGGATTTTGTCTCCAGTTCATCAAAGTCTCTTCAGTGCACACTTACCTTTAATCCTGTGAGTAACGGTGTGCGATAGTCAAACACAAGTTAAGAAGGTGTTGAATTTTAATGTTAAGCTTCAATTTTTCAAATGACAGTCTATCTCTGCATGACGTACAGGTGACTTTTCATACACTTGTGTGACCACTGGGCATCAGAGCGTTCAGTTTTGGAGTTACTTAATTGCTCATGTGGACAAGTAACTCTTGCATGTTCATGTGCCAGCGCTGTCAGTGTACGAAACTGAGATAGACACAGCTGACTTTGTGCAACTTCAGGGGTCTTCAGCTGCAAATCAGCCCCTCCGTGTGAACTGCTTGGGAATTCGCTTTGGGAAATGAAGCAGCTTAATCTCTAGTATTGCTCAGCTTCAGTCTTCTGAGGACAGCCTCTTCTGATGTGATTGTCTTTTCGTTATACAGCAAGGTTAACATATTTGCTCTTGTTCTTTAATATACAACAACAGAATTATTTTGATATTAGGGCATGTGTGTAGTTAAAAATGGATGCCTGCATATAATGTGCATGTGTGTGTATATGGATGTGTCAGTTTTTAGAAGATTATTGGAAGCAGCTGTGGGTGGAAGAGAAACAAAGCCATGGGTTTGCGAGCCAAACAATTAACATAGGAGTGGAATACTGTAGTTACATCAGTCTTTCTTTAAAAAGCCAGAATTTCTCCCTTATTCCCAAACGTGCATTATTAATTCTCTTGGCATGTAACGTAGCAAAATGACTGCGTTTATGAACTTGACTACTTCTTTTAACAAGTTCCAATAACTGCTTCCTAAACCTTGTGTTTTTATATCAATTACATACAGTAAGCATTGAAATCAACCAAAGAGAACTGCTGAGGCCAAGAAGGGTTATTTATGTTAAATGAGGATTGCCAACTGCCAACAGTAAAATGTGGATATAATTTTATAACACCATTTTATAATTAAAGTCATAAGTGAGGTTTCCTGCTATTGTTTAAAAATGTGTCACAATAGATTTAAATCAAGGATGAAGGCACAGAATGGGCTACTAAAGAACATATCAATACAACAAAGATGGTACGGCGAACATGTCTGTTGCAAAAGAAAAACATGTGCTAACAATTTCGGTGAAATAATTATATTTATTGCATATAGATTCTGTTTTAGGAACTATAACCACTTAGGAACTGTTTTCATTCATGTCAGATTGAGGTTAATTTGTTGTTACTGTATGTCTATAGATAGATTTTACTGTCAGAGAAATTTAATATGTTGGTTTAATGATAAGGCAGTCTTCTAGCCAGACCAGATTTCTTTAAAAGGCCAAGAAATCCAGAAAAAGTTAATAATTTTGGCTAATATTTATGTGTCCGCAGCATTTTAGAGTTAATATTGTATCAATAAAGAAAATAAAACTTTGGCAAGTAAGTACCCCCTGGCCAGATTCAGGAAAATATTTAAGCACATGCTTAACTTTAACAATTTCAGTGGGATGTTGAATTTAGTGGGACTTAAGCCTATGCCTGAGGACTTCTACGGGGATCCTTTTTTTCAGTCGTGGCCTGAACTTGAAGAAGAAATAACTTCAAATTGTCAAAGTGAACAGGAATAATAATAGCCCTTTGTTTTAATTTACTTGTTATCTGCATATATAATTTTACTACAGTACTGTCAAAGCCATTTACTTCAGAAGATTTTAGGGTGGACTGTTTGCAGCCTATTGGTAGTTGATAATGCTACCCTTTTCCCAGAAAGAAGTAGTTTAATTCCCGTGCATTTGTAAGAGTTAATCGCTAGAACATTCCTGACTTTGGTAAGTCATGTTCATGGAATAGGTAAGTAATTTCCAATGTATCATTTCATACATCGCTTTGCTAATATAACCCATGTGTTTCATATCAGCACCGAAAGGACATTAATCAGTACACACCACTTCTGCCAGACGTATTCTGTGCAAAGTCCCTGGTTGCATCTCAAATGTCAATATGTGGAAAAAGATGAATAATAAAGTGCAATAGATATCATTTGTTACACATGCCAGTTGTAAGTTCATTGTAAAATAGATCCCATGGAAAGAGCTGGTGGTAATACAACATTAAAGTTACACAGTCAAGCTCTCAGAGGTAAGAAATGCCACAGTCAGGCGTGCAGTCGTAATTCTGCTGCCTTGTGCACATGCATCATTATCCTATAGACTTTAACTGTAGGATCACAGGTTATTTCTCCAGTGACACAATATTTTTTCCAAACTGGAAGAAGCTTGGAAGCTGCACAGTGCAGGAGCCATTGATGTCCCTACGAATTCTACCTCATATCTAGAAAATTTCAGCCAGAATGTGTGTGTTTTTAAGTTATTCATGACTCTTGAAATTAGGGATGCTGGAATGGGAGCAACTGTATAACCCTAGCATAAGAGGTCACTGTAGCCACTGGTCTAATAAATGCTGAAAAATGTTCTTATTAGTGACACTAATTCTAATTTAATTTGTTAGTCATTTGAGGCAGAATTCTTTAAAGTCTGACTTCCTCCTCCCTGTCCGTGGAGGAAGAGGGGAAGGAGTGGTGCAAGGAAGAGATTGTGAGGCAAGGAGAAATGAAAGGGGATGTGAGGGGCAAGAAGAGGTGCTGGGGGCTGGAAGGTGTACCTGTAATCAAGTAAATAATTAGCCTAAACTGACACATGTTCTGGAAATCTCCTGTGACAGGTGATTTCACAATCTCTCCAAGTAAGTTACTTAACTTTTAAAAATCTTTTTGACCTTTCAGCTGCATTTATCTTGTTTTTTGAGATTAAGCCCTTCACTCTTGTCCCGTCTGTGGGGGAGGAAGAACAAATAATTGACCCTCAACCTCCAAATCTGATGTCCTACAAGATGTCCCACACTCCTCCTTTGCCATTTCCCTACTCTCTAAACCTTCTGATTTGCTGAAGTTTGCTGTTATTTTTGTTGACTTACTGTTTTCCAAAGGTGTCTAACAGGTCTCTGAACTTCTTTCCTGCTGGCTTCTACAGGTGGCCAATGTAACTTTAAATGCTGATTTTGTTCTCCAGAGTACTTGCACTCTCTCCTCTCTTGGTATCATCCAGTGTGGTGTTTTTTTGTTTGTTTGTTTTAATAAAGTCTCTCAAAAGCACTTGGACTTCTAAATACTATTGCACTGTGATAGCTGTGCGTAGGATGAAGACCCTAGTGAATATATTCTCTCATTCTCCCAGTGAATGGTTAACAGTGACTCACTGAACGCAACTTTTCAACCACTTGTTTTGCTACTTTATAATCGTTTCAAGAAGACCACGTTTTTCCTTGGTTTTGTAGAGAAGCTCTGTTGTGAGGGCTGTACTCAAAGCCTTGCTTGCCTCTCTATAATCTCTTTCCATGAAGGGTAAAACTTTCAGTTGTTCTGTTGCATGTATACAAGGTATTTCTTACTGTCTTATTTGTATGGTAGGGGTTATAATCAGGTATATAGACTGGGCTAAATGTTCCCAAACTGTTCCCTAGCTCTTAAAATTCAGGAAAATTATGCTTTCTGGTCTCCTGGGGTTCCATACATGTCTTCCGTGAGCACTCTACAGATAACCAGGAATGGCTCAGGGTCCTTCATTTAGCTTCTTAAGTGCTCTGAAGTTATCACGTGTGCCTGATCTGGATATATTTAACTATTCCAAATATTTTTTAACATTTTTTTTTTTTCATAGTCTGGACTGTGCACTTACTCTGCTGCTGTTAAGTTCAGCTTTAAGTATCTGATCTCAATTAACCTCCTTTAAAAACTGAAGCAGGAAAGGCCATGTTTAAGCCTTCTAGATGTTACTGATAATCAGGAAAAGCATCACAGATGCCCTCTTCTGTTAAGCAGTTTACTATCAATAGCCTGAGAAGGCAAACATGGAAATGTCTCGGACCATTTAGAGAAAAAGGCTCTGCTACTGTGGGGGGGTTTATGCTGCCAGAAAGCTCAAATATTTGTGGATTACTCAATGTGAGAGCAGATGACTGAGCTGAAATCACAGCCTCCTGTGTTTAACAGCAGCAGGAAGCATTTTGTTGTGCTACTTCCCTGGGTGCTCTCTAATGACAAAAAAATTGCACGTTTCTGTCTGGTGAAATTCAGTCAGAATCCTTGGTAGCTGGACAGAAATCAGGCTAGACGTAGCTGCTTAACATGGTTTGCATTACATACTAGCTGCAGATATTGCCTTGAGGAGAGTATGCACGCGGAATATTTTGTCTTAATTGGCTCCAGTCTGTGTCACCAAGAGGTTTCTAATCTTTGTCCTTTAAGTTAATATGTTGAAAAGAACTTAAGGCTTCTCTCTTTCATGTAACTTTTCTTATATAGATATAGAATTTTGAGAAACAAGTAAAGAAAATACAGACTACAATGTTTAAGCTGAAGTAAAAGGGAGTGTAAGATCAGTCCAGAGTTGGCTAGTGAAGGGGAAATGGAATGGTGGAGCTGCTGCTTCTGTAACCAAAAGGATAAATGCGGTTGCTGTTACGAGCTGCAGCAAATTAGTATTTGCACACCGGGCAGTTGTCACTGAGTAGCAGATCTTTAGCAAGTCTGCTGCTAAACAGACCTCTCCAAGCTCTGTTGTGGAAAAATCTGTGTGCGAATTCTTCAGTTCAATTAGAAATAAAAATGATTATTCTTTCACTGCTCGGACAGAACTACCATATCCTGATGCATATTCTGGATTTCAAAATGAACATGAAACTATTATTACTCTGTTTATGCTTAGCATCGTTCTAGGATGGAGCCACAGGCATAGACTAAAACCTGGCTTGAGATTGGTCAAGCCTCCAGCTTCACTCAAAATGCCTGTGTTGACCAGTGGCCAGCAGTATGTTTTGATAGCATCGGTGAGACTCATTGTGAATTTTATACCTCCTTGGTAAGTTGGCATGAAGGATTCGTGTTCCTGGTCCTCGTTACAGCTAAACACTGGAAAGTCTTTAAAGCTTCTATCTTTACGTGACTTCCGTGAGGTAGGAAGTCTCAGTTGCTTGGAAAACAAGGAGATAGAGCACAGAGAAACTAACTTCTGTAGGAACACTGTGACAGAGTAAAACACTGAGCCTGGATTTCAGTGGCTGAATTGTGTTCTGTAGCTTTTAATCTTTCTAAAAAAAGTGAGCTTAAAAGCCACTGCAGGGGCATGCTAGAGAATACATGGCAATTCAGAGTCCCTCTTTCCATACAGAAATCATATCCTGGATCTAAGGGCATCATTGTTAGTATGAATCAGCATTTTACAACAAAACCCTGTTTAAAAAGAAAAAACCCCCCTAGTTCTTATTTGTTAACAGGCGATCAATGTTGCTCTGAACAGTACTTATCTTGCTCTCTGACTGGCCCTTGGAGCTCTGGCTTACAAGATGGTGAATAACTTCTGGTCTCCCTGGGCCTGCTGTATATTCTAATACGGTTGTCATAGCTTTCCTCAACAGCTTGTACAACTCTCCCATGGGTCTTGTGCATCATGAGATTGGTGGCAAAATTGTTAGGTGATGTGGAGCTAGAATTAAGAAAAGCATTCTCCAAAAGCTCCTATGAAACTTGCCTGGTTTCATGGTTCATTAGAAACTTTAAACTCCTGCCATGCATGTTGAAAGATTTGCTTAAGTCAATGAAGTCTTTCGAGTGAACCTCATCAGGCAAAATTGGTGGTTCCACTGAGAATCCAGAAGAATATTACCAGCTTCAAACAGTTTTTGCTCTGAGATTTTTTTATTCATTTGGAGCTGACACAGTAGAGCTGTGGAGCAACTTGAGACAAAATGCTTAAACGATCTACAAAGCAAAACCACAGCGTTTTGTGAAGTTATCATTAGAGCTGTGTTGAAAACTAGATGGTTTTTTTGAAATGAGAGGGGAAATATGAAACTAAGGTCTGCAAATTGGCCTTACTATGATTGCCATAGGAAGAAGTTTAAACCTTGGAAACATCACCAACTGCTAAGCTTCATCAGAGAACTCAGACTAGCCATCATTGCTACAGCAACAGGTACAACCTCCCAGTTGAAGCCCTCTCTGCTGAGCTGGACTCTGTGTGAAGGAATGCACAGTAGTCCTCATCTCGGAAGGCTGAACAGGCACAGGAGAGCTTTTCAAGTCAGCTTGAGGGAACTTTGTTACCCAAACTGTATTGAAATGCATTCATAATTTTAAGCTTCTTTGAAAATCTTAGCTGCAGGAGTCTGATAACATCCAACAGATAAAAAAGGGAGAGAGTGGTCTGAGAAAACGGAGATCAAAATGTACTTTAGCTGCATCCTCGGGCATTTGCTTTAGACCCTACCTTCCAAGCTGTGCCTGCAGTACTCTTAACACTGTATTTTTGTTATATTATATTTCTGAAGGTTTTCCATAGATGCTAACACTGCTACATCTACATTATTTGGATTTTACTAACCTGCTTAAGTACCTCAAAAGCCTGTTTCAGTGTCTGTGTGGTCTCATTGGGCAGGCTTGCCTAACCAGATGTCCATAGTGAAGACTTCCAAGATGCCTGTGCTGTACTTTTCCTTGGGAGGAGGCAGCGGTGCGTATTGAGAGCTATCATCAAACCAGAGATAGCTGCCTATAGAGGAGTACTGGAATGTGAGGCAACTGGATTACACCACCTGTAATATCAGAGTGGCCTTTTCAAAAGGGTTTACTGCTGTTTGTAGCTTTTTTCTTCTCCAGAAGAAAATTACCTTTTCTGTGGAGAAAGCCCATCTTTCAGCTTGCTGCACCCCAACAGACACATTTGGAAAGCTGTTTTGCTCTGGGAGTGATTCTTATCCTCAGCGTGGTGGCACCTTGCTTCAGTTTGTTTCCTTTTCTTCTCAGAGTTGTCTGGTGTCACCCCTCTCCTTCAGTGCCTGAAACCGAGAAGATCAGCTTGTGAAGGTTCCTGCTGTTTTCTGTCTTTGTAAGGGAAGCCAGGAAAGGGGAAAGTAGACTGCTTAGGAACCCATTCAGAATCTGGATCCTGCAGGATTTAACTCTCATCTGGCCAATTTCTCCCTTGAATTATTACCCACCACCCAGGGAAGTAAATCAAGGCATATCTTAGCTCAGTGTATCTTACTCTATGCTCAGAGTACTCTGTTTCCACCATCAGGCATCGCAGAAGCACAACTCCTAAATATAAAGCCCTTTCTGACATCACTAGAGAAAGGGGAACACAGCCTTAAAATCCGTATTAAATGAACCTAATTTCCTCTGAGATGTTAACGTGCTGCCCTGATTTCAAGTTAATCAAAACAGATGTTTTCTAAATGCATCAACCAGGATGTAGAAAATTTGGCTATTTAATGCAGATTCAAAGGCAAATTCCTTATAACCACCACGGAAACCATGGCTGTTTGCTAAGTCTGCGAATTGGTGCTGTGCTTTTTAAGTGCCACTTGCTGACTTCTGCACACTGTTGCCTACATTCTGCAGACTTATTTAAAGCTTAGTTATACAGAGGCACTAAAGATAGTTGGCCAAACCTTGTTCTTGGGGATATAATTAATATATCCTGCCAATTTCTTAAATAGGTGCAGGATCAGATCTAGTTCCTGTGTAGGAGCAAGACATTTATATGTATGTTATATGTTCCATTCTAGAAACTTTGCTATTAAATTTGGGCATTTTGCACAAAAGAATGATACAAATGGAATTAAACTGAGGATTTGATGTTTCTTTTAATTGCAGATTCTTTGAATCTGTATTTGATCAGACCCGTTTAAATTCACTACTACTCAGAACTGAAAAAGTTGTCTCATTCCTTCTGATTCAGACACAGAGGTAAAAGCAAGTCTTTTTAGTCCTTGATATCTGTTTGTATGTGTACCTGCCATTGAAGTAGGCGAACAAGTCCAATTTTATGCTATAACATTTTAGTTGGGGATTAATCAGTCTGAATCCCCCTCTTAAAGTTTCTCCTATATGTGCTAAGGGATCAGGGAGAGAACAGTCTTCAGTGGATGGTCATGGTACTTCAGCATATGTGACATCTGGTCTGCAGTTTTGCATTTTTGTTGATCTTGATTGCAGTTTAATGATTCTGACATGACCTAATTGGGTAGAATTTGATCTGTATCAGCACTTTTAAAAAGAACCAAGGAAAACTGAGGAGTTTTGGGAATTCTGGTTTTGAGAATGGAGACTTCACAACCTCTGTGGTCAACCAATTCCAGATTTTGACCACTCTCAGTAAAAGCAGTATTTTTCCTATGGTCAGATGAAGTTCCCTGTGTTTCAGTTTGTGCCTGTTGCCTCTTGTCCTGTCACTGGTCTCCAGTGAGAAGAGTCTGGCTCCCCTCTTCTTCATTCCCTCCCATCAGGTATTTATACCAGGTGATAAGATCTCCTTAAACATTCTATTTTCTAGGCTGAACAGTCCCAGTTCTCTGTCTCCCTTCATGTGAAAGATGCTCCGGTCCCTTAATCATCTTTGTGGCACTTCATTGGACTTGGAGCAGTAAAACCCATGTTTTTTGTGTACTGAGGAGCCCAGAACTGGGGACGTACTCCAGATGTGACCCCGTCAGTGCTGAGTAGAGGGAAAATATTCTCGATGATTCTTTTATGCTGTCTTCCTTCCATTACAGTTAAGGTCTCTTGTCTCAAGTCTTCTCTTGTACAGCTCTGATATTCCGTACTTTCTGTTCTAAGCTGCATTGCTTTGGGGTGCCATTAAAACCATTAGAAGCTTGGCATTGCTGAAGGAGGCGTGTGGGTTTTGTTTTAACACAGGCCAAATTGTAGGAGTTTGTGGAAGGACAGACTATGAAAGGTGATATATTTTCCTATTGCTGTATTCCACCGAAATATCACTAAGTAATGTGATAGTATTCAACATTTATTAAGATCTGTGTAGAATTTCTTTTAGCTAAGATAAATGGAGAAAATTTCTTATTGGCCATGGAATGAAATCCCCTTAATCTGTGTAGAAGAACTTTTGCCATTGGCACAAGAGGGATTCAGGTCACTTTTTACAGGGTACAGATACAATATAATCAAACATAACTAGTGAGTTTCTGTAAAGCTACTTTACAGAAACTACTATATAGGTACTATAAAACATAGTATATACTATTTATAGTATATACTATAAAAAATAGTATATACTTTATATACTTTACAGAAACTACTGTATAGCTACTATAAAAATCCCCTCTAATGGATTTATCCCTCGTCAGTGAATAGTCTACTGTGGCAGTTGCAGGCTTTTCAGACACCTCAGGACTATGTTGTTTGTGTTGTTTTATGCTCCAGATGACTGAGAACTCTTTAAATTCATGACACTGAGGCTGTGGTGAAATTGAGATGAGAACTCTTTAAATTCATGAGAATTTAAATTAATTCAAATTAATTAAATATTGTTTAAATTAATTAAATTTTAAATTTAATAAATTAAATTCATTTACATTAATTAATGATAATTTAAATTCATGAGAACTCTTTAAATTCATGACACTGAGGCTGTGGTGAAGTTGGTACCTCTGAGGTTTGTCAATAGGTCTGTAGTCTGGAAGCTTGTACAAGAGTCTGGGTCCTGCCTCCCCCTGGGTATACAGGAGCTCCAATCCTACTAATGTCAACGGCAGTTTCTCACCCAAATAGTTTTGAAGGTGTGGACTGAAATCTCCCAAGATATGTACGTATGAACCAGCCTTAGCATGAACTCTGTCCAGTCCTGGTGTAACTGGGAAGTGATGTTCCAGAGCATTATGCTCTGCGTTGTGCCTACTTGTCAGTTTTCTGTTCCTGCACTTGCGCGTGCTTGAATCCTAGAACAGTTTAGGTTGGAAGAGATCTCTGGAGGTTGTCTAGTCCAACCTTTAACCTCATCTTTGTAGAGGAAGGAAAATCACTCGTTTAAACTTCCAGCGATAACCACTTGCAGTTGTTTAACTATGTATGCCTCTGGGCACCTGTATTTAAATGTTTAATGTGCACACTTGCTGTATCAGTTCCTTAATGGCAAATTAAGGACTAAATGAATGGATTCCAAACAAAACACAAAACAGACCAGACACCAAGCATCTACAATGCCTGTATAATCCAGACCACATTTATGAATAAATGGCTGTGTTCTCTTTGGTGATTTTGATACTATGTTGTGCCGAGTAGCAAATTCTAATTACAGTTCTTTGATACTCTCTGTTAGCTGGGGGAGAAAAGCAACCCTCCCCTTGCTTTTTTGCATGTTTTGTTTTCTGGTTTGTAATTCATAATCCGCAAGTAGTATCTGTTTTCTTTGTGGAACCATCTATGTTTTGTGAATTTGTGGTTAGGAAAATGGAAATGTATTCAAGGAACAGTTATCTATTTGACTGGGCAGTTCAAAATAAACACAAAGGGGCTTTACATTTGGCTTTCTTAATTTTATTTTTTTAATATTCTGTGCAAATGCTAAGAAGATGTGAGCCTAGTGAAAGGTTATACAGTAATGACTGACCAGCAGACTGGAGGCTAGGAAATTGTTCTCTGTCTTGTGCAGCAGGAAGGCTTATAATTACATTAAAAGGTTAAATTATGCAAAAAAAAATTCAAATATTTAAAAATAAATGAAGCACACTTTCATACAATGTACCTTTGGAGTATCTTTGGAGTATATTTTGGAGTATCTTTGGAACTTACTACTGATGATCTGTGATGAAGTCGAGGAGGTATTAAGCATCCAAATCAGTTTTAGTGTTCGTGTCTGTAACAAGAATACTCAGCACAATTATAACAACAATTAACAGTGCTTTTTGGAGGGCTGTCATGCTTCGTGCTTTGGGCTGCAAAGCTCACAGGCTGGATTAGCTCTTACCTTGTCTGTGGCAGCGTTCTTACACATTACGGTGAGGAATCTGGTGTTGGGTGGTTGTCAGGTCTGGGTGACTGTCTGAGCTTGGGTCTACTCCAGGGTGGCACTTTTTGTTACTGGGTTGTTTTTTTTTTTTAAATCAGAAGTTAAAATCCAGAGTAAAGCAGTAGGTGGCACTCCAGCCTCTCGTTCTGTAGGTAACTTTCCAGAGTAATTCTTCCCTGCTAGCTTGCCCTGAACAAGTGCACGCGTTTCCAAAAATAACAAGGTTGTTTCCAAGTTCTCTTGAAATATATGCACGGCTGGTTAGTCATTCATAATCACTTCTTTGCAAACACTGAGATATTTCACATAAGAGCGGCACGTCAGAAATGGGAGTTTTGCAGGAATTCCCAATATTGTGGAAAGGAGTCCCTGAAATGGTTCTTTCTGGCAGCAGGGGTGGTGGGTTTACCTACGTCGGTGACTGAGCGGCAGTGGTTTCCCTGCTCCCCTCTCTAAGCCCTTTCTGGGGTTATGGACTGTGGGCACTCTTTGTCCAGGTGAAGAGGATGGGTAGAGCCTTGCTGGAAGATTGCTCTTGTTGTCTGGAGGGTCCTTGTGTCAGCTGAAGTGGTCTTGCTCCCTTCTACACAGCCAACCCCTTGTGTACGAGGAGAGCTTAGATGGGAGGAATGGCTGTTGTGACTCGATACCCACTGACTCGCTGGCTTTTGCTGATACTGTATGTGAAATCAAAATTGGGCCCTTGAGCTCAAACGCAGTTACTGCCACCTTAACTTGTGTTTCTATTTTATTTTACTGGAAGTGCAAGATTTGATGCTACAACAGGTACCTAAACCAGACCAGTGCGGTGGAGCTGTATATCATTGAATGAGCGGAAAAACTTCCATGGGTTCTTCAGGGTGAACGAAGTGGAAGATAGGAAGCAGGATATCATTCTTTAAACTACGTATGAGAGCTTGGTGCCTGCCTGGCTCTGTGGGATTGGCCTGAAGTGCCTCAGCTAGTAGTAATGAAAAGCTCACAAATCAATGAAGAGGCTTTAATGGTGTTTTGGAGTAATTATCCTCTCTTCCAGAGACTTGTGAGGATAGCTGGCTACATCTAAGGAAGCTATACAACCTCAAGTGCCAGGTGACCTGGGTACCTCCTGGTCATGCATGCTGCCTTTACTGATGCCAGCCTGTGAGCAAGAGGTCAGTGTCATTAGCCTGCTCTCCCTCTTTTGGAGGGCTGAAGCAGGTAGAGGCTAAGTGACCGGACCCAAATGATATGAAAGCTTATGGCAGAGAACCAACTTGAACTAAGGTTGCTGCACGTTCTTGCTCTGACTACACCAATGCCTTTGCTCAGGTTCTGCAGAATGGAGTAGTTTCCTTGCTGAAAACTTTTATGTCCAAACATGTCGTGGTTTGGATCTGCTGCTACTGAGAGTTGTCTGCTGGAGTCTTCCACATGACAAGTTTATACTACATCTTCCTATGACTTTGAACTTTGTCCTCTCTTCCTCTCTCCCTTCTCCACCAGCCTGTCCCA